>NW_011888821.1:1007602-1016674 GCF_000151845.1 Pteropus vampyrus | reverse complement strand
TGACTTGAGACTGGGCATGTCATAAACTTGAGAAATTAAAGTTCTAGAAATCAAAGTCGATACAAATGCAGGAAAATGAGCTCACTGGTCTTCCATCCCCTCTTAAAAAAATCGCAAGTTGGAAAGAAGGAAATGTGTGAATCTTCAAATGCTATAACATACAGTCATATCTTGCACAGAAGGCTTAGGAAACACCCACAATTTTTTAGAAACAGTTTTGCATTTTTTTTAGGCGCAGAGAGAATTAGAAAGTTAGGTGCTGGAATAAGTGCATGGTAGATAGATAAATAAATGTGTGTGTGGGCACACGCACGACTGTGTGCATGTACACACAAGCAGAGTTAAGCTCAAAGTTGTAACTGCATCAGGCTTCATGTGAAGGCTTTGTCAACTGCAGTATCACAATATACTTGTAGCACTCAATGGAAGTACATGCATTTCTGGTTTGAAAAGTTCTCTTGAAATTAGGCTGTGTTTTCTAATCTTCGAAAAATTGCTGGTTGGATGATTTTCATTTCCGTGTAAAATGACAAGTGATACTTCATTTTTTAGCAAAAGGTTAATGTTAAGTCTCTAAACTTTATAAATTGTACTTTCTCCATAACGTAAACTCTTGCATGCTGGTGTGCAAGATTAGCGAGGAATGTTCACACTGTTGAAAATAGATGGATTTTGCATTTCAAGGTGACAAGTGCAATGTCAGACCCAATCAATCGATCACTGCATAATTATTATTGCAAATGATCCATATCCATGCCGCAAACCTTAAGGGAAATTTAATGAAGCAGTAAGCACATCAATAATAAGATCTACTGTAGTCTCTATTAAATCTCATGATTCATAAATATCCTGGCATGTTTTATTCTTCCTTTAAATCCTGTGAAGACACCTAAAAAAGTGAATGCGTGAAGGCTACTATTTAACACTTCACTAAAGACAATTCTAAGGCTCTTAGTAAAATTTGGCTTGATATCGGATCTAACAGTCTATGAGTACACAGCGAATAGGCGCAGAGAGAATTAGAAAGAATTTGTAAAGATGAGAGATTCTCATCTTTACAAAATGAGAATCGAGGTGGACATTTTCATCCCTCCTCGCAAGTCTGAATTTCCATGGAAAAAATGCCACAAATACCAGCTGAACTGGGACCATTGACCTAGAGTGAGGTTTTTTTTGTTTGTTTGTTTGTTTTTTTTTTTTGAAGAGAGAAAAATTAGACAGCGGCAGGACTTTGCCTGCCCAGGCTGTTTTGTCATGAGTTAGAAAAAGGCTTCCTCCTCTGGGCAGAGCCAGGCCAATGTGGGTGCAAGAATTGGCAGCTTCTGTAATCTCTGTGCAAAGAAAATGGCAGCCTTGCCTCTGAGTGGATGCGGCCCCCGGCTATGGCGCATGGCTTGGCAAGGGGAGCGAAGATCGGGTTTTGTCCTTGTGTGTATGTCCTGGAGCAGCTTGCCCACTGTACAATCCCTGGATCTGGCATGCAGACTCAATACAGCCAAGTGGTACTGGTCGAGAGTTATAAATTCCAAGTCCTCGAGTGCTGAGCATCAGCTAAGTTCAAAGATCAAAAGGGGCTGAGACAGGGACAGGTTTGGAAGCAGACGCTGCATTTGTCTTTGGTGGCAAGCAAGTACTTTTTTTAAAAAAAAATATGTCATACATTGAATACCTACTCTACACATCTTAAAGTCTTGCTCTCACAAAATGCATCTTCTAATAACCTTATAATAAACTCTCCTTATCATCTTCACGACTGTCTTATGATCTTTGCAAAAAGTGTCGCTTTTTCATATGTGAACTGCTTCCCTTCTACACATGCTTTGGATTGTATAAACCTGGGCACACCATTTCTCTCTCCGAGCCTCTTCTAGCTGAAATGCTCCGTTGCTCACGCACGCACTTCTACATCCTATGATTCCTCTTACCAATACTGTAAAACGGAACTCAGAGATTTCTCGCCATCGTCTATGAGCATTAACTTTTTCCCCTGAATTCTCTCTTCTCTTTAATGAATTATACATTCTCCAAGCACAATGGTACATCATAAATTTCTCTAAGTTAAAGGAGAGCCGGTAGAGTGCTGGCTTAGTTTTCTATCTCTGCTGTGATGGTGCAGAGAGAACAAATTCCTGGCCATGGGAATGGGTCCTACTCAGGCCAAGAAATGTCTGCATGTGCTGCTCTGTTTTATACTGGACACACAGATGAAAGCATCATTTAGTCTCGAAAAACGACTGTATCATGAGATTGTTGCCTTTTATTCTCTTCCCAATGAAAACCTGAGAAAATATTTAGTATATTTAAATAATTTAGTATCACATATCCTTGTACACAGTATTTTTTTCCTGTTTCTTTTTTCTTTTCTTTTCTTTTTTTTTCCGGATTATTTCCCTGGGAAATAACCCTTTGTTTGGTCATAAAGTACAAACCTTTGTTTTTAAAAAAATACTTGATACTTGCCAATGAACCTCTGAAAATGTTTAGCGGTCTAGATTCCCACCAAAAACGCATGCAAATTAGTATTCTCAAACTCTGCCAGGCACTCAGTATATTATCCTTTTAACAATTTTTCACAATTTGACAAAACATTTGTTTTAGTTTGAATTTATTTGACATTGGAGGGAATGAACATGATGTCCTATTTGTATATTTTCCATTTGAACCGTCTGCTCATTTTCCTTTGCCCACTTTGTACATTTTTAAGTTGTTATTGCTCATTTCATTAATATTTATCATGTTATGTTTTTAAGAAAGCAACTTAATGCCCAACAATAAGAAAATGGGTAAGAAAATTATGGTATATCCAAATGTTAAAAAATTATACCACTTTTAAAAACTCATATTTTCAGAAAAGTTAGTAATGTCAGAAAATATTTCTAAAATAATGTGCATGAAAATATTTCCAGTATAATTCTAATTTTGGAAAGAAAAGTATATCCAAGTAAATTCAGATATGTTGACATTTTAAAAGATGGAGAAATATATCAAAATCTTAGTAGTGAGTAACAGGTTGGGAGGGATTCATGTTCATTATTCGTATGTCTAACTTTTTATAATGGCCAAATATTACCTTTATTTTCGTAAAGAAAGTAATCATCATTCTTTTTAAAAGGAGAACACTTTTCATGGGCATTTTCTTCTACCCGTTTTTCAGATACCAGGGCTCAGTATTAATTCATTCCTTTAGAGCCCAAATTTAAAATTTGCTTTTGCCTTCTATTTTCTTTTCTCTTTATCTTTCTCTGAAGCTCTTTTTCCTTCAATTGAGAGTTTTACTTCGTAATGGGGGTGGAAAGAACATTAAGTCCCATATTTCAGTGCAAAGATCTGAGCTAGACACTAAAAAGGGTTCTCTCATTTTACCCATATGCCTCTTCACGTACTATCCCCGTTTTATTTATTTTTATTTTTTTAATTAAACTTTCCAACCGCTTTTGTTTTGTAATTTAGTGTTAGTTTCTCTTATAAAAAATGATTCATATTACGAACGATGCAGATTAACAAGAAGAAAATAAAGAACACCCATAATTCTAACCATTCAGAGGCATCCACTATTTACACTCGGAAGTGTCTTAACATCTCAGTAATTATTTCCTGGTCTCCCACAGAGGGACAGCAGCTCAGGAGATATCAGAGACATAAGGGGGAAGACTGAGTCGTATGGCTTTGGGGCGAGGACTGGAGGGATGGCCACCATTAACCCTGTGTTGAGCCTTACTTCTGTGCAGCCTGCAGGCGGGAGCCATCTTGCCTGTCCTATCTCCATTTTAAAGACGGGTCAATTAAATGCCCAGGATCGCACAGTGAGAACCTGGTACGAAATGAGTCTGAACCCATGCCTAGCTAGCTTTAAACGCCACGTTCTTTGAAACTTTTACCACTACGGCTAGACGGAGGAGTCACCCCTGCATTGTGCACAGCCTCCCTCATTCCACACTGACACACATGCAGAAGATGATGCTTGTATTTATTCCGTTATATTAATAATAAGGGTAATAGTGGTCCCAGACAACTCTTACCCAGCACCTATCACTTGACACGTATGATTCTAAATACTTTTACTGCAACACATCATTTGATCTTCGGAACACACAGCTTTAGAAAAAAAGTACTAAGCCAAGGCAACGTGCAAAATATTTAATAAGCAATAGAGTTTGGGCACTGACCAACCAGAAGGAAGGTGGAACTCATCAAAAGGCTGCTGGGTGTAAGCAACCGCTACGGCCACTCCACGGTCCAGGTCAACGCAAAGATGAAAAAACCAAGGGTTACATGCAGAAAATTTCAAACACAGTCCCGCCTCACTGCAACGTCCACGATCGTCACCATTGTAACGTCTTATATCCTCATAAGAAACGTGCTCTTATCTGTATGTGATAAATGCTGGTATATGTTTAGGCGTGCCCATGAGAGTGTGTGTGTCTGCGTTGTGTGTAAAATCCTGTTTCTTCTAGAACATAAAGTATGCTACATCTGGCTTAATTTACACATTTTTAAAAAATGGCATAAGAATTTCTGCCCCTTTCATTGGCTTAAAACATGAAGGGCTTCGGGGAAAATGTGAAGCTTTCATGCATATTAAAAAAAAAAAAAAAATCCCCTCCCTCCCTTCTTACTCTACATCCTCCATTAACTAATTGTGTTCCTGTTCTCATTTGTAGCGCTGGCCTCTTTAATTACCCTTTTAATTTAGTGCATTAACAACACTCTCTTTACTTGAATACTCCATCACTGAGCTCATTTAAGTCAAATGCCCTTGAAGATACTTGAAATTCCTAACAACACTCACTATTATGAAAGTGTTTTGTATTTCTGATCGCCGACCAAGAGTGCTCAGCTACCGGACAGAGCGGGCCATTGTGGAGAGCACTGTGATTTATTCGAGGGCTCCCGCCTCTCTCCCCCGAGCTCTGCAGGAGACCTCAGAGTTTCAATGTATTTCACATTTCTCTCTCTCTTTTTTTTTTTTTAAGTTTATCCTTTCTACCCCTGCCCCCAACCTCTTCCTCTCCCCTCAGAGGTTTTTGGTAAATGAGCAGCAGAAGAAGCCTGCTGATTCAGCACACGGGAAGGAATCACTGCAGAGGCTTGAGGATCAGGTTTCTTTGAAAATATGGATCAGAGCTGGATGCAGAGAGGCAGTGGGTTTAGGTCATACGTGTACTTGTCTTTTCTGAGCGGTAGCAAAGTCGGATCGGGTGGAAGTCGGTCATTTGTAGCAGATGGAGAGGTGCTTAAATGCGAGGAGGAAAAAGGACTATTCGGGTGTTCTCACACTTCCCAATTGAAATAGGAAAGAAGAAAAGGCTCACTCCCTCGGTCTTCTCTCTCACTCGCTGTAGGGTCCCCTCCCCTCGTTCTAATTCGAGGATGGTGCGTGAGAGATGTGTATCTCTGGCACTAGCTGAGATGCAGTGTACCTCGAACCCACCATGATCTGGTTCTCTCTACCTCAGGACCCTCTCTATCTGTCTCTGGCATGCTCCCTCATACACCGAGCTCTGGCCAAGCTGGCCTTCTGAAACTTCCCTGCACACAGTGTCCTCCTTCCTGCCTGGTAGCAGCCAGTAACCCTCCCCCCGCCCCACCTCGAGCTGAGAAGACCCCTTCCAGGAAAAAGCTTGCCTGATGGGACCACTCCTATTACATCTCTTGTCAGCCTACTAAAGGAGCAGCAATTTGTTGCCATCTTAGACCTCACTGCAAGCTGCAGTTATAATGCCTATTTATGTGTCTAGTGGGCAGCTGCTGTTTTTACCTCCCCAGCGTTCATTTCTCCTTCCAGCAGCGGCTCTCTTCTATTCCCTGGAAAGCCACCTCTCCTCTGCGCTCGGTTCGTGTGTCTGGGGAACTGAGTCTACTTTCAGATTCCAAAACGTGAGTATTTGACCCAGGCTTGGACATTAAGTCTCAGGAACTGGTTCAAGGATGGGTAGGTGACCCAATCCAGGTGCAAAAGAATCGGCCTCCGAACCATCTCAGAACCTACTACTACTTGGATGAGTGCGGACAATCTGCGAGGGTCGCTACCCCAGAGGATGTCAGCCTGGAGCTTCTGGTGGCTGCCCCGGTCACTTAAGGAAGAAAGCACCAGGAATCTCGAGCTGGGAAACTAACTCGGAGTCCCAGGGATGTGGCTTGACTATCTGCATCCACCTGGCCTTGAGAGTGTGCCCTTGGACTCGTAAGCGATGTGAGCCCATATATTCCCGCTTCGAACTCAATTTAGTTCTACAGCCATGAGTCCTAACTAAAACACTTTACTAATGTTTTTGCCCTTTCATTGCCACCTTTGCTTTGTTTTGTTGTGTTTTGTTTAGTCTGTCTCCTTAACTACATATAAATTTCATGAGAATGGAGGTGATGCCAAGCTCCCTGTGTCCCCAAAACTCAGCACGCACGATATCTGACACATTGGAAACTCTCGGTAATTACTTTTGGACAAATAAATGAGTTTAAAAACAAATAAACAAACACATTTTTAGGAATGCACTGAGAGCTTGTAAAAATGATCATTATTAACAAAATATTTTGAGTTTCCACCTGCCGTGTATCATGACATCCAGGTAGAGAGAAAGCCCAGGGAAACTCCTCATGTGAAAAGACTCATAAGGTATTTCAGAGAAAGAGAAAGGGAACCGTCAAATACAAAAGAGCCTGCAACTCCACATCACTGATAAAAATGTACCCATATTTTCTTTTAAGATAGAACATTCTCTTAAGATAGAACATTCTAGCTAGAACAAATTATGAACTTTGTCCATAAAATATAAACAGATTTGCACCTAACAGACTCGCAGATCACTCTCTTCAGTATTGAAAAGATTGTTCTCCAATAGAAGTTTATCTTGCATATGTTAGAAAAGCAAGATCTCTTCCTTGGGTATTAAGAGACAGGGGCAAAACTTTCAGGTAAGCAAAGTGAAAAGATAATCCAAATGTTATCCATAGCAAGCTTCAACACCCACCCCTCTCTGTTTCTTTTATATTCTGCACTTGTCCAAGGCCATCTCCCGTCTTGGCCATACCACCTAATCCACTGGCAAGACATTGGAGTGGGCTGAACAACATATCAATAATAAAGAACTGCAAAAGGAATGCAGAAATCCTCACATCAAGGTATCTAGGGGGATAGATCCAATATATAAAATTTGAAAGTTTGACTCTAAGTGAGGAAACCATGGAGAACACAAGAAACAGAACATAAAGACGGTGCTGGTGTAGTATTCTATCCGATCCACATCGCCTCTTGAAATAGCATTAAATTTCTCCCAATTTTTTCCAAATCTTCCTCTTCCTACACCTACCTCTCCTTCCCAATTGTTTTCTCGAATTTCCACCTAAGATGGCTTCGGATAATAAATGGAAAGCACAATGTGTAATTCTCTCTCCACTTGTCCTAAAAGCTTCATGTTCCTTAGTTGTCAAAACAATGCTTGATTGCTTCCTGAAATTATCTTGTTGATATTGAATATCAATTTTTCAATTTGTTCTTCTCTGAATGGGGACACAGAGTTTGCACAGAAACTAATTTGCTTACGTCGTTCAACCTTGCATCATTTGATCAAGTATTTGTCTGAAGGTTTGTGAAATTTTCTAAAGGTATATGAAACACCACTTGCACTATAAAATAAATAGACGAATTGCTTCATATTCTAATCAGTTTTCTTATGATCCTTCAAAGCTAAAGAATCTGGCAGGGTTGGCCAACAACTATGTTTAAAATTTAAACATAAAACCTCCATAACCTTTTTATATTAATACTCATCGGTTTTGCTTTAAAAAAATATCTATCAGGAAGGAAAACAAATCTAGTGCCTAGAATTTCCTACTGAGAGAAAGCACTGGCACGTTTTTTATTTGTTTCTTTCAGTATAATAATATGTACTTGCCGCCCTATATAGTTGAACCATTATTTTTTGCGAGAATCTTTAGACACAAGAATTCAATGAGTTGAGTGTCATTATTAGATTGGAATGAAAAAAATGGATGGGGCCTTATGAAAACAAATCACTTTACCAACAAAGAGGAATGTGCATGAAAACAGAATTTCACAAAAATACAAAAAAAGTACCGATCAATTTACATCAATGGCTTCTGGGTGCTGAAGCAGAAAATAATGTATTACTCCCTCTGCCAGAGAGCATCTGCAGTGAGTAGAGGCCGCGAATGGCTAAGCCAGGGAGGGAGAAGATGTAAGTCCTAAATGAGCTTCCATTCATTAACTCTTGCTCCATCCAGGTTCCCTCTCATCAACCAGAAGGTGGGGATGTTCATGAAGGTCAATCACCCTTCTTCTACCTGACCAGCATCTTAATGAATGGGTACCTCAGACTTCAAGATGCCAGAAAAAATAGCCCTGTCCAAATGTTTTTAAATATCTTGAAGCAACATTGCAGGCATTCCTTTCTTGGAGCACAGAAGGGGAGGTTGGCCGGGTTTGGAGGAAGACAATGGTGGTTGGAGTGTTGGAGAGAACGGAGTGTGTTTGGGGCTCTGAGCTGTCCCTGGTGATATAGAGAAAATAGAGAAAACTTCAGTATGAATTATAATCAAGGAAAATAAGGATGTGAGTAAGGGTGAGCATCTTCATCACAGTAATCATTTTTCTCAGCCTCTAACTAAGATATGTGGTGACCAAAATGGATGCTAAATGAACTTTCCGGGTCCATAGAAATGAATTTCTGAATCAGAATTCTTTGAAGGAAAGAAGTCATTTTCGTATCCCTGAGGCATTTTGCTACAAAGCCGTCCAGTTGTAGAAAACCTAGAAATGATTAGCTTCAGGATAAAGCACTGAAATCATTTTCTCCACAACAACGAAAAATATTTTCTTTGGTTGCCCCCAGTTATCTCTAATATGAGTTCCCCCCGCCCAAAAGGAACCATTCAATTAATGGGTTGACTAACTTGAAAAAAAATAGACCATACTTGGGCCTCTAGTCCAAGGGTCTCCAATCCCCTGGCTACAGACCGGTACTGGTCAGTGGCCTGTTAAGAACCAGGCCCCACAGCAGGAGATGAGAGGCCATCGAGAGAGCGAAGCTTCATCTATATTTGCAGCCGTTCCCC
>NW_011888821.1:1002555-1006555 GCF_000151845.1 Pteropus vampyrus | reverse complement strand
GATCTATAATCGGGTTATAACCAAGTGCTGGAATGTGAAGCATGGAACAGAAAGAGCTTCGGGTATTTCGAAAAGAAAATGGAGAATTCGGAGGAGGTTCCGCAAACACCCAGGATGAGGAAAAAATGCAGGAGATGGGCTGCACATAAATTCAACGATTTTGTAAGTTTGCTAAGAGCAGGCTGAGAATGGAATATTCTAGTTGGTGGAGTTTCTGTCAAGTGTAACATAATGGGAGAGACAGGACTCAGGATCCTGTAGAAAGAACGATACGTTTTTGTTTATTCCTTTTTTTTTTAATGTGCTTTAATTTGGCAAAAGCAACAATGCTCCCTACCGACGTAGCTGTATCTCTCCCTGTTCTTCCAACATCACTCCGAAACATTTTACTTGTTGCTTTTCTCTACCCATTGAAAGCCTAGATATGTATGTATACAGTCCTGTTTATAAAAGGGTGGGGATAAATTATAAAATGAGAAGTAAGTTAAGAAAACTTTAAAATTGCTGTATTTCAACTACGAGTAAAAAGAACAGAGAAAGAGCCCTTGGTACATCAATGAGAAATGCCAGTAAGGATAACATGGAGATGGTTCTTTATTTTAAGGGAGCAAAGAAATAAAAAGAAATGAGAAGTTCCCAAAGTCAAAAACGAACACCCACTATGGTGGAGTTTTACGTTGGGAACTACTTCGTCCACGCGAGGGTTAGGGTAACTGGTGTCTTATCTCTGAATTAAAAGAGCAAGGATCAATTTCCAGCTTGTTCTGCCCAGTCTAGGAAGACACAGCTCAACTGTATCCCAAGAAAGACTAATGCCGGTAGAATGAAATGACCACAGTCGAGCTGCAGGCTATGCTGGCCAAGAGGGCTTTATCTTACTGTATGCCACGTGTAGCCGGTAAAAGTAATTTCCTTGATTGTTCTGGAAGTCCCCAGATAAAGCTGTTTCTCTCTCTCTCTCTACTGTACCTGAGTTTGGCGAATCGAAACCACCCAAAAGTTAGCAAATGGTACTGGAGAACTCAAATTTCTTTTTTCCTGTACACCAACCAACCTGTCCTCACTCAGGGGAAATAAAGCACAACGAAAACTACTCATCTTGTTTTTTACAGGAAAGAACTTCTTAAAGAAATTTAAGGAAAGAATATGCCAATGTTAGATGCGGCTACAGGATTTTGATATTGCACATCTGCAATTATATTATCAGACGGGCTTATGGGAGCTATGCTGTGTTTTTAATCAGTACTGTTCCGAAGCATTCTATTGCCTTACTCCTCTGAGACGATCCCGACACAGAAATAACACCGAGTGGGGAGAGAGGAAATAAAGAAAACTCTACCCCACCTGTTCCCATGCCTCCCCCCAACAAAAAGTTTCCAATCTTAATGAAAACACACTGACTTAAATCATGTGCTACTAACACAGACAGGTGTGTGAAAAGAGCCTGCTCAACCAACTGAAGAAACAATGACAGGAAGAAACTGAACACGGGATCCGTTTTACTGTATCTCCATGTCCCTTCCTTTTCATTTTTATATCCATAAGAGAGCAGCAAACACTATTTTCATACAGGGGGATAGCCGAGACTCATTTTTCTAAAGCAAGATGAGCTCTTAAACAGAGATATCAGCCACATTTAGAGTATCTTTATTTACAGACTGGAAGGCAGTAGCAGAGGCTCCACATTAAAAAGGAAGAAAAGAGCGGAAAACCCCTCCAACTTCGCAGTGTTAATGCTAGCTCGCTAATTCATATCCCCTTAAACAGCATGGATCCAGCTGTTCCCTTTAAAGTCTCTGCCATTTTTTTTTTTTTTTTTGAATGCAGAACAACAGCAGCAGCAAAAATCTGAATTAAAGATGTAAATAGAATCCTTGAGCACAGGGCAGGGAGCTAGCATCCGTTTTTCAATTTGATAAATGCAGTTAATAAAAACATGTAGCACTGGAAAACACTGGTCAGAAAGAGGAAAGTAGGGATTGAAAGGCCTTGCTTTTAAAAGTCAAGAACTAATTAGGAATCGGGTTAGCCAGATTTCAGGACCTGGGACAGGGCCTGGGAATGTCATGCTTTCCCCCTGCTTTGAGTTGCAAACATGTACATGTGTGAGAGAGCCAGCAAACTTCATAAATAAAATCAACGACACCACTTAGCAACTCAGAGAAGGAGTGTGACCACTAAGCCATTACCCATCACAGCCTAAAGGAATTGAAATTTGTTTACAATTAACCCGAATCCACTCGCAAAATCAAAACCAAAATAGACGCCTTTCCCTCAAATACAAGAAGTTATTTCCTCAATAACGGATGCTGTGATCCCAGGCGACAAATCCGTTAGTGCTTCAAAAATCAACATTTGTAAATATGGAAAATTTTAATCATTTCTACTTCCTCCAACAAAAAATAAGTGTTTTTAGGTAAAACTATGGTAAATTTATGCTAGGTTTATGCCACTTAGTGATTGTATATTTTCCAACACCTCTTTGATGATAGGCAAGTTTGAAGAGAAAACTTGCCCTAAAATGAAAACAAAATCATAATAGAAATAGTCTGGCCCCAACTGGCAGACTTCATTGTATCGAACTGTGCAAAAATAAGCTAGTTGGAAATGGAGCTAAAGTCCTTACAAAGAAAAATATCCAAAAGGAAAGGGGGAGGAGAGAGAAAAAATCTAAATCACAAAGCCCCCTGAGGGGTAAGGCAGGCTGAGAGAGCCAGAAACGTCAAAGAACAATGTGATTAAGAAAGAATTCGACACAGAGGCTTTCTTCCTCACAGCAAAGACAAGTTCACGGATCCGAGTTGAACCAGAAGTGTGATTGGAGGGAGGAGGATAAAAAGAGGTTTTTCTAAGTGTGCCGAACAACGAAAAACAACAACGATGACGATGTTGATGAGAAACAGAGGTGAAGTTTCACTTCAGGAATGCCACCCTCCCTTGGAGAAGCAGGAAATACCCTGTCCTTTAATATGAAATCATAGAGCTAGGTCTTCGGTTATTGGGCTGAGAAATGCTTCCAAGTCCTCCAGTGGCCAAACTAAACTAGGACACACGTTTGTCTTCCGAAATAGGATTCCAGAATTTTTCTAAGCCTTTCCTGCCAGAGTACTATTTTTTAAATTTTCAACGGTTAAATATTGTGATTCATAAGTACGGGTCACCACTTCGATGCTTTTATGTTCATGCCATCTCCTGGGGACAAAACAAACACACACACAAACAAAACTATATAATATTTATCAGGAAGCCAGAACAAGTACGTGGAAATCCACCTTTTGCAAGACCAATCTCATAAAATACATAAATACAAACACACGCCTGGTTAAGGCAAATAAAACATACTGCTGTCATCTACAACTCTCAGCCCCCCAATGACAGGTAAGTAGTCACTCGTGAGAGAACAAGACAAAACCAACCAACAAACAAACAAACAAGCCACCACCACCCAGAACAGTTCATTCTTGGCAGTTAAACGAAAGCTCACACAGCTACAAGTGAAGCAGGATTTGCTTCATGCCTAAACCGGCTTCTCCAGCCCTTTCTCTCTTTCTTTTCCTTTTTCTTTATTCTTCTGAATTCACCATCACGGTGTTTCAAGCAAAGGAGAAGGCATGCATTCCCCCCCGCACATTTTTTTTTTTTTTGGTTTCCTTTTTGCAACTGAAAATAAAATTGCAGCTTAATGCTAATGAACTAGGTCTTGCCTGAAGTCCCACTGGAAATGGAGGCACATGTCCTGTAACAGTGCGAGATTATTCTGCCACAAGCATAATCATCTTACACAAAATGCGATTACTCTGGGCCGCAATCTTTATCCCCAAAGTCAATTTTTTAATCAGAAAGAGAGAGAGAGGGAGGGAGGGAGGGAGAGGGAGAGAGAGGGGGAGAGAGAGAGAGAGAGAGAAAGAGAGAGAGAGAGAGAGAGAGAGAGAGAGAGAGAGAGACTACCTACCCACAAATACATCATCATCTTGAAAGAGAAATCAAGGGGTCTCTGTCA
>NW_011888821.1:994050-1002505 GCF_000151845.1 Pteropus vampyrus | reverse complement strand
AGAGAGAGAGAGAGAGAGAGAGAGAGAGAGAGACTACCTACCCACAAATACATCATCATCTTGAAAGAGAAATCAAGGGGTCTCTGTCAGCAAACAGAAGTCTCCTTACTTCACCAAGAGTATCTGGAAGAAAATCTGAAACCAGTGGGTAGAAAAATCTTGCCTTTTTCTGTCAAGTCCTTAGAGTCCCTCTTCTGTCCTTAAACAAGGTTTGTTGTGCTTGTTTACGAGTTTATGAGGATAGCATTCCTTCAGTGGCACTGTGTGTGATGTGACTTGCTCCAGGCTGCCTCTCTCTCTTTCTCTCTTTTTCCTTCCTAACTCTTGCCTTTCCTCTCTTTCCTGTCAAGGCTGCTTAGGTAACAAATTCTTGGTGTGGCTGCTTAATGAGCAAATCCGGATACTTTAGGCAGCCAGCAACAGTGGCGAATACAAACACTGATGTTGCCGGTAGTATTAGTAATAATAGCGACGGTGTAATCATAGACAGGCGGGAGCTACACGGTTCCCCGATGGCTGGTGGGAGGTTCACGGAAGTCCCCACTGGTGGGATTTACAGGCAGGCGGCCGATCCTCTTGAGGCAAGCCCATCTGCACGGAGCTGCTGACTCTGGGAGGCCAGCATCTGAGAAAAAAAATTTTTTTAACTCAAAGTAAAGCTCTAGCCGCAGAGAAAAGAACATGAGCAGCAACCCGGCTTCCCCCTTTATCTCTTTAAATGTACTTCAGATAAAAGCAGCATCCAGTCCGGTCAAGGCCTCCCCAGACTCATTGCTCTTTATACCACTCGGCTCAGCACACTTGTCTACAGCCATCTACCGACTCCGCCGTGTCATTGCGGGCTCGGAGGCTGCCGGCTGCCTGCCTGCGCTGCAGCTGCCGCCTGCCCATGGCTGTGCAGGGCTCGGAGCCAGAGTGTGTACCGGGAAACGGCGAGGAACCGGGGACGCGGGAGGGGGGGTGGGGGGGGGGGTGGGGGATGGGCCGTGGAGGCTTCCGTGCCAATTCAGCAAATCAAAAGCAAAACCAAACCCCGCTAACTAAACCCAGCAAATGGAAAGCTGCAAAAAGACTTGCTAGCACCAATGTTTAGCCTTCCTAACCTACGGATGGAGATGATGTGTGTGCCCTGGTTTGAAGACCAGATTTTGGGGCGGGGGGGGGGGGGGGGGTAATGTGGGGGGCTGAGTGTGTGTTTCTTCTCCCTTCTCACCCACCCTTTGCAACTGCAGACCTGGAAATGTTGCAGTGTACATAAAACTTAATCATTTCGACAGGCTCTCCTTACAAAAACCTACAGGCTTGGGTGCACAGCTAAGATTTCCTGAAATTATCCAAATTTTTTTCTTCCCTGAATCAATTCTCCTTTATTAGTTGTTCTTTTTAATCCATTTTAAATTGTATACTTTATCTCGAAAATTATCTCCATTACTGAAATACAACGTGAACGAGAGGATGGGGAATGCAATTTGCCTGGCATATTAATTGATGCAGTGCTCAATTATTGATATATGGATAAAGGAGGAATTAATATTAAAATGCATCTTGTACATTAGGGGAGAGGGGGAAAATATTCTCTTGCTTAGGTCTGAGTTTTGACTATTAGTTATATATTTATACATCACACAGAGGAACCACCTATCTGAAACCCTACTTGATTTACATTTCTGCCTAAAATTGCACGAGGCAAAATGTCACCTAAATAATTAAAATGCATTAGCTAAATTGTGGACTTATCTGCAGCACTGGGCAGGTGGCAAAGCACCTGTTAAAATAGCCCATTGGTAATCCCATCAAGACTCCTAATGGCCAAGCAGTTTTGAGAGAACCAGCGCTAAGCCATGCCATTAAAAATGTGTGTGTGTATGGGGGGTGGGGAGGATGGAGAGAGCCTCAGAGCTAGCTACCACCAAGCAGCAAGAAAATAACCAAACGGACACCAACTGGTAAAATATCTCTCATGCATGCCCATTATCCTATCAACTTACAGCATTTTCGAGGCCCTTGAGTCTCAGCAAATAGGATCTGGAGTAGGTTGGCCAACTGCTCTGGTTTGCAGGGGCAAACTGTATTTATTTTGAAATTTCCTTCAGCTCAAACCTACGTTGAGTCATATATATTGGTGGTTCATTTGACCAGTAGAGTGTTATCTTTTTATTTAACCGTATCTGAATATCTTTGAACGTGAATTAAGCTCTCCTGTTCAACAAAGACCCAGCTGTCTTGATTGTGTTATCCCAGGACTGCTGCATTCATTCGCTTGCCTGAGTTTTGCATCTGAGTTCATGAGCTTTGGATCGGAAGCGCATGGGAGAGATTAGTACAGAAGAGTGAGATATTCAAATACCTGAAAAGTGTCCGGTCCAGTGGCAGTGCCTTTGAGAGTTAAAGGTGCTCCAGAGGCTGTATGGGGTGGACATCTCTGAGTCCCGAAAAGAAGATGGTTGCACAGAGCCCCTAGGCAGGCAGGATACTAAGTGCTAGGCTTCCCAGATTCACGAGAGAGCCATCATCTCTCTAAGGATGATAGTGAAGCAACTGAACCACCAAGCCAAGAGAAACCATGGGCATAGGATAGCAGATGCTGCCATGATAACCACTGTCAACTGATGGTCCATGACCCATCCCCAGTGCCTTCTTGGTAATGCAACCTGCACCACCCAGACCTTTGCACATACTTAGGAAAAGGGAGGGCTACGAGACGACTTCAAAGCAAATGGGCAGGATAGGAGATGAACTCGAAATTAAGTTGATTCCACATAAATAATGAAATTAATTATACATTGAACATCTGACTTAATGAACAGACTTATCAAACAAGCTCTAAGAAAGCTAAACAAAGGAATCCCTCGGACTCACGGAGAAGTGGATACCGTCCAGATTTGGTAGACTATAACGATTTGAGGGATCGGTACCTATCACGTCGCGTTTTTGTTTGTTCGTTCGTTTGCTCTTTACATTTAATCTTAGGCTTCTGTTAGCATAAAGGATTCCCCCGACTACCCTTCCACTCCCTCTTCTCAGTCGTACTCGTTCGTCCTCCCAAATACTTGACCATGGGGCCCCTCTGCAAGGAATGAGGTTCACCCGAGATAGGGAGACATTTTACCACTGTGACATGAGCAGGAGACAGCTGTTTCCCGTAAATCGAGTTTGGGAGGAGTTAAGATCCCTCTACCCTAGAGTCCAGAGGTTAAACGGACAGAATGGAGCATTCAGTCGGCTGCCCCTCCGGGGGTGTCAGCAAATTATTTTTATGTTTGAAATTCCTCTTAACTGATTTGATTATTCAATCAATTCCTCCAACCTCGATCCTTGAAATAAGGAGACTGACATTTTCTATTTACTGCCACCCCCCCAAACTTCCATTCTAAATCATTTTAATAATAAGCATGCTCAAATATTCAATTCAAAACCAATTCCCCCGCGCCTTGCCCCCCCCCCATTTAAAACCTGGCTGATAAGCCAAGAGCTGCTTTCATCGTGGATATATTTAAAGCTCTTTATTCTCATGTTCAAATGGGAATTATTTTTAAATAATCAATTCAGTTATCAATTATCAGCTTAGCACCATAATTAATCAATTGCAAAGCAATGGCAGAATAGCAACACTGATTAAGCTATTGGTGACCTATCTGTTCAAGTGACTTCTAATCTGCTACAAAAATCGAAATCCACTCTGAAATATTAGATAATATAGGACAATCAGCATCGGACTTTCAACTTTATGAAAGGAAGTCTTCATTAAGAAGCCGAGTTACTAAGCACTAAACTGAATGTGAAAAATCACTTGAGAAACTCCACTTAATCAGTGCTGAGACCTTAATTGAATATGCTATCACAGTGCTCTTCATTGACAGACACTACGTTCTGTTAGAATGAAGGACTTATTTTGAGCCGGGGGTACAGTGGTAACAATACAGTAGTGCCAAAATCCTACCATGAGACCCATGTTCCACTAAGACAGTCCAAAGAGCACCTGGACACCGATGAATGACCTCCAGAGAGGATCGTCAGGATCCTATAGAGACGTGTAGCCACCCCTGCTATTAACCATATAGGATGAGAAGAATCTGAGTATTTCTTCTTCCCCTTGAAACCACGTGGTTGCTCGTGTACAATTCTGAGCTCTCTGGACACATGGGCAAATCAGATTCTTCTCTGTCAGTGGAAGTTTCAGCAATTCCTACCGCAATATCCCAAAGTCCAGTGTGTCTTCAAGGAATATTTAGGCCACCAAAAAGAGGGATCGTGACAGGGGGATGAATAGACATATCTTAATAAATAAGGGCAGTTTTATTACTGGCTTCTCCAGGCAGGTATTATGCAAATCATCCATGTTGATGAGGCCGAGGTCATTGGTATGATTTTTAAAAAAATATTTATTATGAAATACCTAAAATATATAATTTTTATAAAATCTGAACAATCATAAAACCGTCACTTAATTACCAAACTCTTAGCTGAAGATACAGAGTATGGGCGTAGTGAAGAGTTCAATATATATCGAATCGATGAACAAATTAATTAGTTGCACATATAAATATTGCCCTCCATATAAAAACTGCTGCTACTTCTATTCCCATAATTAGTGAGGAAGGAGTGCTCTTATTTTTCCAGAAATTCATGGAGATGAATTTCTCTAAAGCCAAGCACATCATCCCTTTGGTTTCCCTATGAGGAGCAGCCAAAGGAACACTGGCCAAGGTTTAGGGCATAAACTGTGGTAACAGAATGGAAATTATACCCATGTTCTGTGACTTCGTAAGGCCAATGTGGCTGGAGCCAGCAACTGGCATGAGCCAAGGTTGGAGAATGAAGTGTGGACCACTTTAATGCAGAGCCTTAGTCATCACAGGGTGTGGTCTGGGTTACACTCCAAGAGCAATGAGAAGCCACCAGGGGAATTCAGCTAGGGGAAGACTTATTTCGCAGGTCCTCCTGGCCGCTCATGGTGGACTATGGCCTTGAGCCAAGGTGAGTGACAAGGCCAGTCAAGAGTTTGCTGCAGTCCTCTGGGCAATAAACAATGGTGGCCTGGACCAGGTGGCGATGGGGAGCGTTTAACGACACAGTGTCATCAGCCATGCAGAGCATATCCTGACACCAATGGTTCACATGGCAACCGATTCCAAAATGTTGACATGCAGCTGGACAAAATCAAGCTGGCAGTGCACCCCAAGAGAACAAGGACTGAGATCAGAGGACATCAAGTCGGCAAATCACCGAGGATTCTCTGACATGGCCAGAGAGCTTAAGGTACCACGGGGATAGGAATCTGCAAACTTTATAACAAACGTGAAGAAGAAAAAATACACATTTCCCAGAGACCGAGGCTCTGTTAAATTTGTTCAATACAAATAGTCATTCCTTTGGCATTGAAATCATAGTGCAGGCAGTTCTGCCAGAATAAAGACAGGTTGCTCATTATGAGGACTGGGTGGCAAAAGAAGCTACTGGAAAATGGGCCAGGGATCGGAGGAAAACAACCTATTTACAGCAGTGTTCAACAATCTGCTGAGATATCACAGTCAGGATCTCTGCCACTGCTTGTCCTCTCTGTGTGAAATGATCAGAGATCAATGCAAACTTCCTAGTGGCTCTAGAAATTAAATGGAAATGGAACATTTTATTTACTTCGTTTTTACTTTTTGATTGAAGCATAACATTGATACCGTAAAGTGCACTGATTTTTTTTATTGTGGCAAAACACATGTAAACATAGGATGAATATAAAATGTATCATAGAAACATTTTTTAGTGTATACTTTACCTGCATCAAGTTCATTCACGTTGTCATGCATCCATCATCGCCATCCATCTCCAGAAATATCTTCATCTTGCAAAAGTGAAATTTTATACCCTTTAAACAATAACATCCCATTTCCCTCTTGCCCCAGCTCCTGCCAACTGCCATGCCATAAGGTGCACTAATCTTCAGTGTACAGTTTCACACACACGTGCACACACATGCGCGCGCGCGCACACACACACACACACACACACACACCCACCCACCCCCTATGTAACCACCATCCCAAGTAAGAGTTTGAATGTATCAAGTATGTGAGAAGTCTGCCTCCTGCCAAACTGGACAATGTTTATTTTTCTCTCTCATCTTCCTGGCTTTCTCTCCATCACAATGCAAAAGCCTTTATGAGGTACTTATTCACCATGACATTTTATTTGTCTTTATACAGAGGGAGAGAAACAGATGTGACGCTACCTCTATATTCTCTAAGCATTTACAACCTGACGTTGACGAGGAAGGACTCTGAGTTGCTGAACGTCTTCTTCTGTGCCTGGGGCTTGTGCTGTATGACCAAATGCAGAGGCACAAAGTATAAATCGGTTCTGCCTATGCAGAACTTCCCAAAGAAGTGGGTGCAGGGCGTTTTAAATCTGCTCATCCAGTGCCCACTGCCATGCTTCTTCTAGGAACATACACACTGGTCTTCCCTTAGGATATCTGCTCAGAACAACCCTCGGTCCGCATGGTCCAGTCAGGGCTGAGCCAGCTGCAGGAGTGGGCCAGGGATGCTGGGCGCGTCCAATGAACACAGGCCGCTCCTGGCCATAGGGGTTGTTGTTGAGATGGGAGTCAGGAAATTGTTTTTGACTCTACTACATCTGACCTCTAAGAGCTGTGCAATCCTGGGTGTGTCAGAGAACCTCGATGGACATCCGTGATACAATGGGAAAGATAGTCTCCACTGGTAGACTTAATGAAACGTCCAAAGTAAAATCATGAACGTACTACGTAGTATAGTGTAAACACTCGATGAATTACATGCATTCGCATTAATGCTAATGTAAAAGAATCATTATTTTTATTTTTTTTTTTACATTAAAGCATTCTCAAATGATGCCCTTCTAACCTATAAGCTCTTTGCTGTCTTATTTACTTCTATATTTCTAATGTCTGACACATTATGGATCCTTACTAAATGTGTTGGACAGATAAACAATGTGATGTAATTCCTGCTTTTATATGCTGATCCTGCTCCTAGCTTGTCCCCGTATTGTGTTTCGCAGAAACAAAATAGAGACTGTTATGATTTAGTTTCCACCCCTTGCTTCCTCCATGCCGTGTGTGGCCCAAGAGGTGGTCTGAAGTCCCTTGGAAGTCACAGAGCTGGGTCCTCAGCAAATATTCTTGCTCTCTAAGGACCGATGACCACCAAACATCCCAGGTGGCCCTGCTGTTGTGACTGGGGCACTATGTGGCACAAACATACAACTGTTGAGATCTCCTGCTCTCATGGGTTGAATTGCGCCCCCCAAAAGATGCATTGTAGCCCTGACGCCCAGCATCTCAAAACGTGATCTTATTTGGGAATAGGGTCTTAGCCTATCCTTAGTCAGGTTAAAACGAAGTCAGTAGGTTGGGCCCTAATCCCCATGACTGGTGTCCTTATAGAACAGTGAAATTTGGACACAGACACAGACATGCGCAGAGGGAAAATCACGTGACAACACACAGCAGGAAGACTGCCATCGGACTGGCCTGATGCACCAAGAAGCCAAGGAATGCCAAAGATTGGGGGCACATGCCAGAAGCCGGGAGAGGCGGGAAGGGTTTGCCCCTAGAGAGCGGCTGGAGAGCACGGCCCCACTGACACCTCGGCTTCAGACGTCAAGCTCTGGAATCGTGAGACAGCAAACACCTGTTGTTTTACGCGCCTCCGTGTTTGTACATTATTTAGACAGCCCTAGAAAATTAACACACTGGCTTCCTATGGGGATATTAACAAAAACATCCACGTGGTTTGTGGAAAAAACCATTTTACAAAGCCGAACCCTATCCGGTTTAGGTCATTTCCCAGGGGGATTGTTAAACTGGCTCCGCTGATTCCATAAACTCCCACGTACTGGACATGAGATGCTCTGACGACTCTGTGCTCCTCCCCGTTTCTCTGCGGGAAATCTCTGATGGTTGAAATCCAAAGGGCATGAAGATGTAAAAGCGGGAGCAGCACAGGTGCCGACCTCCCGCACGTGTCAAAGGGAAGGAGTGTCCAGCGGCACTCCAGAGAGGTACAGGCAAGAAAATCTCAAAAGATGCTCGCCTGTGTCGGGAGTGGTGGAGGATGATGAAAGCGAGGGACCCCGTAACTCAGGGAACACTGCAGCCCTTGAGTTCACTTTCTCACAACTTAATGAGTTGAGCAAACACATCGGCTTCTCAATAAACCCACGATCTCAAGTTTCTTAAAAGGGATGCTAATGGACTGGGAGGAATTGGTTGTAGCTGGAAGCACATTTCAAAAGTACATTTTGTTTATATTAAAATCTCATTTAAGTATCAGTTCAAGGGAGAGCTGTGAACAGGGCAAGTTTAATATGACTAATACTTGCACAGTCTCGGAACATTCCATTTCCATCCACCCAAGAGATACAATTTTAAAAACATTTCAACATCACTAATATGGTAAGATGCTACTAATACAGCACA
>NW_011888821.1:991121-993295 GCF_000151845.1 Pteropus vampyrus | reverse complement strand
CCACAGCCTGTTTTCTGGTCTCGAGAGAGGGGACACTACTTAAGCCATACGAAAAGAGCTATGTCATTATCCCCAGGGCTCACAAGAGGTACACGCGTGGGCATTATCAACCGTGACACTGGGATGGGACTCGAAAGTGGGGAACCCATAACACGTACATATTATATGTGTGTTAAAAAACAAAAAAACAAAACAAAACAGAAAACCCAAAGCAGTACAACGGCCCAAAGCTTTTCACTTCACAACCCTTTTCTAGAGTTTCTTCGGTTTTCAATAGTTTCTTTATAGGGTCCCTAGGTATGGTGTTTCTTTGTATTTAGACGGCTTGTTCTTGCCTGTGTTCTCAGGATGTACAGGTTGATATTTTTACCAAATTTGGAAACATTTTGGCCATTACTTCTTCAAACATTGTTCTGTCCCTTCAAACATTTTGGCCATTACTTCTTCAAACATTTTCTGTCTCTCCTCTCGATTTGGAATACAACGACGTGTATTTGAATGCTTGATACTTGCCACAGGCCCCTGAGATTTGGTTCAGTTCTTTCTCAATAATTTTCCTTCTCTCCGTTCCTTGATTCTGTTGTTCACTTCTATCCAGCAGACTGCAAAGTTCTTAAAGGCAAGATGTCGATTTACTTTGCCTTAAAAGCGAGATATCTACTTTCCTGGTGGTGTGTATAGTAGATGCTCAGCACAAGCTTTAGAATAACATAATTACGATGCTGAAGAATAGATATTTCTCCGCATGGAAGCTTCAACTTGGCTCGTGAAGAACCCAGGATGTGTTAAACTGGATGGGACTCATATTTTTCACACTTAGGGTGAAGGTGTGCTCACGAAGGGCTTGGCTGTTTATTGAGGAGTTCATTTCTCTTAATGGAAAACGTAACCAAAGGAAAACTTGACAACAAGCTGCTCTCGGCAAAATCGCATGCACTCAAAATTTCCAGATTCCAAGCTGAGTCCTGCTCACTGGTTCCTGAACCACCCCCACCCCAACCCAGCCACACTCTCATCAGCTCTGTTTTCTAGCAATTTGGTGTTTACATAGTTAGAGTCCAATTTCCAAATCTGTAGCACCTGAGTAGCTGAGCAGAGAAAATGGCTAAATATCAAATCTTTAGTTTGAGGCAACTTTTGAGAAGTATTCTGGGCATGATGCCCTTGGCTATTTGGAAAATTATGTTTCCTAGGACTGTGCTCCCAAATCGCTTTATGCAAAGGGAGATGGCTCTGCACAAGAATATTTAGGAGCAAATAAGCAAAACCAGGTTAATCAAAACCACTTAAGCATTAATTCAGCTATCTTGAAAAGCGTTCTGTGTTTAATTCAAACATCTATAAAGGACTGTCTTTGGCTTAAATGTCAAACTATATATGCAATCGAGATCAAGGGTGTACAACCACTGAGAATAACACTATAAAAATTGCCAAAAATATTTAAATGTCTAAGTCGTTATCAGTAGAACATTCTGCAAGTGTTTCTATCTGCTGCATCTCAGAGAAGCTTTCAGAAGTCAGGACTCCATGCTTTCTATCCAGGAAGGTTTCCACATTGTCTTCGAAGCAACCTTTACATTAGAAATCACATCAGAGCAAATGTGAAGGTGTGCTCTTGGAACAGCGAAAGCACTAGTCTCCTCACCTGTGAGAGGAGTGGGCTAACCAGTGAGCACATAAAGGCAGCGCAATGGAGAATCTCCTACTCAGAACCTCTTGCTGGGTGGAACTGTGAAGCGATGGTGTCTCTCATTATGGCAATGGTACTCTTTCAGCATGGACTCCCCAGAAGCCGTACTGGGGTAAATTCACACGCTCACAGTACATCTGGGAGATGATCTAAGGAACTATCGTTAGAGGAATAGAATGGGAGGTAGCCCATCAGGGTTTGTTAACGTGAAAATGACTGCTATGGGAGACTGGCATTTAATCCTATTGTGGAACTCTGGGGGAACGGTGTCGGGTCCTCCTTAAAGCAACCTCACCCAAGGGGTGAGGAAGCTAGGGCACTGATTCCCCAAATCCTTGTCCATCCTGAGCTGAGTGCTTCTTCCAGGGGGTGTTAATTCCCAGAAGACTGTGGCTTGCTTCGTGTATGAGTAGAATGCAACCCCATAGCCAGAAAAACAGCCCCCATGAAGAGTTTCATCAGCGTTTTCGGTAAGCCATCTTTG
>NW_011888821.1:978952-989476 GCF_000151845.1 Pteropus vampyrus | reverse complement strand
TAAGTAGGGGATGCTCGATAATCTCCTTTCACTCCTCCTTTACCTACAGGGATGCGAGTGACTCCTTGTGACCAAAAAGGAGGATATCTTACCTGTGCAGGGAAGGGAAGGGTTCCAATTACCCTGAAAATCAGACTTCTTTTCTCACGCCTCCCGGGCTCATGATGACTCAAGGAACTGCACAAATGTAGGTAAAACAACGGGCCTTGTGTTTGGCATAAACTACTAACAGTTCCCTTCCCCCGGTCCACCAATGCACAGAGGCATCGGGGAACCATTCTGAGGAAATAACACAAGAACCGGCTTTTAGCAAACCTTTAACCAAACGCCGCTCTGCAATTCTCCCAAGTTTACCCCAGTGTACCAGTAAGGATTCTTTGATCACAGGCAAAAGGAATGGGCTCTGACTAATTCAGCAGGGGAAAAAAAAAAAAAAGATCACTGGAAGAATATGAGATAGCTCGAGGGAGGGACAGATCACCAGGCTTAACTATAAAGAAAGGAATCAGTGTGAACCTAGAAGTCTGGCTCCGAGAAGCAACCTCTCTCTCAGCCTTACCAGGATATCACCGCTGAAAGGAATCAACTCTAGCTTTTCATCATTTTTTTTTTCTTTTGTGTATCGCTACACTCAACATCTGCTATAGTTTAAGTGTGTATGTATCTCACCTCCTCCCCTCCCCAATTCACATATTGAAATCCTAATGCCCAATATGATGGTCTTAGGAGGTGGGGCCTTCGGGAGGCGATTAGGTCATGAGAGTGGAGCCCTCCGAAATGGGATTAATTACCCTTATAAGAGAGACCCCCACAGAGCTCCCTGGCCCCTCCCACCATGTGAGGATGCAGTGAGAAGCCTACAACCTGGAAGAGAAACCTCACGGCCATGCCACATCCCTGATCTCGGAATTCCAGCCTCCAGAACCATGAGAAACCAGTTTCCATTGTTTACAAGCCACCCAGTCTATGGTATTTTGTTACGGCGGCTGGAAAGTCCCAAGACAACGTCCAAAGTTTCGGGACAGAGAATCCCATTGGCCGGCCTTGGCCATATCTAGAGCCCTTGGCTTAATTGATCTTCTCTCCAAGACTGAACGCGTGAGGGAAGAGAATTAACCCCGAAAGGGCAATGGAGTGCTGGCTAGCTCAGGGTAGGAAGGTTTGCTGGCTGCCAACAAAAAGCAAGCAGGTGGCCCGTATCCACACTATTTAACCGCACACATGCACAGCCTGAAGAAGGGTTCTGCCAGGCCAGGAATGAGGGCGGCGGGTCTTGCCATCACCACAACACCTGCCTCCTCCTGTCCCTAAGTCAAGGCAACTACAGAATGCCTTATGGATCTGCTTCTTGCCCCCATTTCCTTTTCCATCAAATTGGCTTTTTTTTTTCTTTCTTTCTTTCTTTTTTTCCCGGATTGGTATTTAGATCTCAGAAGAACAGAGCAGGAGGAGAAGCCCTCGCTGAGGCATCGGTCACAGAAATGAGGAGCAGCTATGACAAATCGAAATGTCAGCATTATTAGCGGTTTCGCTGGAAGCTGAATGATACTGATTTCATGATAAAAATCAGAAATGGGATGGATTCGCCCTGGAAAGGGAGATGATGACTTTGGGATCATGGGCTAAAATTAAAGCAAGGGGCAGGGAGAACGAACATGAGGCCAAGTGTCCTAATTGGGACAATGGTGGAGCCTCCCCCAGAGGAAGGTCATTAACAGGCCTGTGAGTTACATGATTCGGCATCTGAGATTAGGGAGGTGGCCAACCCGGACCCTTCTTTATGTAATTCGGGGACATTAAAATCTGTAACCAGTTGGCTGGTTTCTCCACCCGCTCTCCTTCACGCCCACCAGTTAATGGCCTCGCGAACATTGGGGAGCACAGGAGATCTGTAAAGATGAGTGTGAAACGGAAGGTCTGGTGAAGACTGCGTTCTTTTAAAACATTTTTACGTATTTATGAGTTTCTTATCTTGGCAGGGGAGCCGTCCTTGGAGCTGTTTCTGGAGGTCTGAGTTTTTGCAGCTTCCACACGTAGAGAGCTAATTACTCTGGGATAATCGCCCTTTGGTTGGGGAAAATCACTAGGATGAAACCATTAGTTATATAAGATGAAAGCAAAACTTAATCAGTTTATTTTTCTTGTGCGTGAACACACGTGGACATACGTGGAACCTGCAAAAAGCTACGCAGGGACACTCCTGGCGGGGATCTGAGGCCTATGCCCTGAGGGTCCTCTCTCTAAGTCTCCATGCCGTGCTGGGCTTCTGCTATGTCCTGAGCATCGCCCGGCTGTGCTCATCACTGAAGTCTGATGTGGGCTGAGTATACTCCAGGTGTTAATGGAGGATGACACTCATGCATGCTGAAGACAGAACAGTCTCGACCAGCAAGTTACTGGCATTCCTTAAGGAAAGACAGATTCCTGGATCAGCCGAACAACAGTCTGCAGAGGACAAGCGCTGAGATGTGTACGTGCGGGAAAAGTGCCGCCCTTGTCGAGGACTTCCAGAAATTCCTTGCTGGGGGATTCTGAGGAAAAGGGTCAATTTGCTCTTCCATTCTAGACTAATGGGATTCTGAGTCATTAGGTTGGCACGTGAAAAGGAGCATAATTTTATTTTGTATTTCAAGCCCTTGGATTAACTATCTGTACTTCGGAAGCCATCTCACTTGGGAACGGGGGAAGGTAGTTCAGTGGAAGCCCTTTAAAGAAGCAAGGAATCATTTTTAAAGGGACACGGAGATATCTTAATTCTTTTGTTTTAATGTCAACTATGTTCATGTGCATTATATTGCTGGTCTTTGATGTTAATCCAAGGCCTTTTCTTTCAATGATTTCTCTGCTGATTGAAATCCCTCACCATCCTTCCCATACAAACCTCATTTGCATTTCAGAAACTCCAGTAGACCTCAGCCAATTATGGCCTGTTCTTATAAATAAAGTTTTATTGGAACACAGTCTTGCTCATTTATTTTGTCTTTGGCTGCTTCAGTGTTACAGTGGCAGTGCTGAATAGTTGCAGGACAGACCATATGGCCGTGTGGCCTAAAATAGCCATCATCCAGCCCTTAACAGAAAAAAGTTTGTTGACCTTTAGTCTATACTATCAGTTCTGGTTTTATTTAAAGCAGAGTGAGAATTTCAAGCTACATTTAAAGAATCCTAACTGCAGAAACTTCTAAGATTTCTGAGGGGGTTTTTTTTTCCCCCCACTAACATTTTATAATCCTCTCTCACTCACAACTAATCCAAATAATGTTTGAGGCTTGCTTTCATAGAATGCTTCCAAACCATTAATTTGGTTTTCATAGAAACAGCTCTTTTTCTTATTGCACTCATTTTTCATCAGTTTCCATAACATTCCACTAAATAACGTAATTATAATAACAAGTGCAGCTGGCAGGAGCAGGTCTGGAAATAAATACAACAGACTCTGGCCAAGCAGATACCTCAGTGGGTGAGGACAAAGGTAAGGTCATACAAAACAGTCACGTCACAGGATGCCATGGGCATCTGTCAATATGGTTCAGAAAGGCACTCGACGGTATGTGTTAATCTGGTAAGTTTGACAAGTGGAAGCCAATTGGGTAAGCTTCCTCCATCTGCATCCTTCTACATAGCAACTCTCATTTCAGGTATTTATTGATTGCACAGGTAGAATTTTTCATCATGGTTATTTGACAAATGCATATCTTCTCCACAAGCCTGTAAGGTCTAGGAGAACAGGAACTGTGTAGGTTTTGGCTTAGCATCATATCTCTGTTACCTGGCATGGTGACTGGCGTATGTATGGTTCGTGATCAAGAACTGTTTCTTGGATAAATAACAGAACGGAGGCAGATGCTCCTACAATAAGACATTCTAAAACTGTAGTCACAAAACATGAGTCTTGTGAGGTCTCGCCAAGGACTGGGGCTTTACATTGCTTTTCCTGCTGAGAACACGGAGGAAGGGCCGGGCTTTAGAAGGGTGGGGGAAAGAGAGACAGGGGAAGGGGATCTCCAGTTCTGATAGCTCGCTTCCAAAGCAGTTGGGAAGTTTCAGTATCTGATGCCTGGACGAAGGCAATGGGTTTGAGCCAAGATGATCATTAGCGATTTGCATGCTGCAATCTATATCACTCTTGCATCCAGCAGAAATGAGAAACTTGCTTCTAACTGGCAAATTAAATATTGATAACACAGATCTGCTCTACAACATCTTTCACAAGGCTGGCACCAGAATTTCAGTGTTTCTAAAACTTCAGTCATTTGTATTCCAATGTCAAGATTTTTGCCATAACTGCAGGCAATCTGTAACACTGTGTAGTTAATACTTATCTTTAAAGCAACTTGTTTTTAAGCTAAATAGATGTATTTCCCAAAGAAACTTTGTGTTGCCACCAGTGATGGAAAACCAATATCAGGAGTCATAAATAAAGAGTTAATGGGAAAAAAACCCATTAATATCGAACGATTGATTATTAAGAAATTTCTATACCACTTTTCTAAGAACCTCATACACATTAATTATTTTAATCTTTGTTTGCAACACACACACATAACTTTTGAAATACTTGCAATTATTATCTCCATTATTCAGAGGAAGAATCAAGGCACAGAGAATTAAGTAACAAGCACAGGTAACTTCAGCATCTAGATTTTGATCCCAGGAGGCCTCGCTCCAGGCCTCTTTTTCTTAAATACTGCATTTTACAAACAATGTTTTAAAAATCTAGATAGATGTTTTGGCTGCTGCAGGCTCTCAGCCTGAGGCACACTCCCTTTCTGTTAAAAAGAAAGCTTAGAAGTTGTTAGAGACTTGTTAAAGGCACTTTACTTGAAACAGAGTTTCTCATTGACATTAAAAAAAAAAAAAGATTGAGAAAGAACTGAAAAGGGAATAATAACATTCTCAGTTATTCAGCCTTTCTTACAGACTTGATGTTTACCTACTGAAAGCTGTGAGTACCACACAGGGTAGGTGTCTTACACTTTGGGAAATACAGAGCTACCAGCTGCGTGGAGCACACCCAGGATCCTTTGTTCAGCTCCGATCTCCAAGTGTGGAGAGTAGAGAGGACATTCTTGGGGATATTTACTCAGCTGGCAATGGTCTTTCCCTGGTAATCAAGCCCTCCCTCAAAAGTTGGTCCCGGGCAACTAGGTTTATTTAAACCACTTCCCTGGACACAGCTGATTGGACCAGAGTAACCGATTGACCCAGGAAGAGCCAATCAGAATCCAGAATCAGGACACATGCATAGTTCGTTCCTACCTCTGTGGGAACTGATGCAGCATAAATCTTAGGAGCTGGAAGGTGCCGGGTGCATAGAAAGGGTAAAGAGAACATTTTTCAAAAGGAAAAATCCAGAGTGGACTCACGAGGAGAAACAAAGACAGGAGATGAGAAAGTATTGCCGATGTTCTGACAGCTTTCCAATTCTAAGCTCCTCGGGAGGCCTGATTGCATGCTTTTTCTGCTTAGGCTAGCCCGAATCAGTCCTTATCGTTTGCTTAACTAAGTGAGAGGCAGGTTTCTTCTGAAGACACCCCCATGCCATCCACTACAGAACTTGCCTTTTGAATTGTTTTGAAATGTGAGGAGCTGGGTGGGAACCAATATGCCCTGAATGTCTATATTCTCGAGAGGACCATTGGGGCCACTGCCCTATTAACAGCAGTGAACGTTAATGATTGGGAGTGTGTGTGTTTGTGTGTGTGTGTGTGCGCGCGCGCGCGTGTGCGTGTATGTTGTTTTTTAGAAGCGCTTTATGTAAGTCATTTTATGCAATCAACAATCCTTTGAGGAAAACATCCCTTGCCCTATAAGTACACCACCTTTCTAATGGGTAGATTGCTGAGGGAGACCAGGGCTACTGAGGTCATAAAATTTCTCTCTCACTTGTTTATTTGTCCCTTTGTCACTTCCAGGTGTCGGAGAGGTTATGACAACTGCACAACAAGCCATGGCACCCACCTGTTGGCAGTGACCCTGGCACAAGCCAGTAAGCACAGCCCACAGAATCAAGAGCGCTTCGTGTACAGATTTCATGGTGAGCCGTCTGGACCATCTCCCCAACAGAACCCAGCAACGATTTGAAATGTAAGCTGAGAAGGCTCAGTGTACTCTAGATTAAGTCAATTTGGGATGGAGGAATAAACAGGTTTTCTGTTCTGTAGTTTGATCGCTGAGGACATGAGCCATCCCAATAGCTTCTGAGAAGGGTGACTCACGATTAGGAGTTACTGGCTGATGACCTTCTCTTGGCTAGGAAGCTCATGGGCGGTCTCTCTGGGCTGAACTGTGCCCTGGGTGAGGTGTCTCATGTCTGCTGTCAGCACTTGATGCTGAGGGGAAATGAGCCAGTTTTGCATCGAGGGTGATTACAAAGAGCATAAGCCAAATACAAAGGGAGCGCCAAGCTGGGTAAAAAGTCCAGGATGAGGAGATGTGATCTGTGAGCGATAAAACTGGCAGAGAAAGCATCTATTTTAAACTCCACAGCCAGGGTTTGGGCACTAACTGAGGCTTTACATGCATTTCTCACAGTCATGTATGTGGGATGAAAGGGGGCAAGCGAAGGAGCCAACAGGAAGCTAACGCGTGAGTGACACAGAGGGCCCATGCGGACTCCTTCTGTGGCAGACCCGACTGAGCAACTCTACCAAAGCCCTTCTCCTCTTCCTCCAGTTTAAGCAAATGTCCCAGGGGATGAATTAAGGCTGTTGGAGCCAATCACTGAGATCTCAGGTCCGTGGGAGTGAGTGACGTGGAGAATGGCCAATGAGATCTAAGAGCACATCTGCAGAGAAGGCTTCCATGAAAGATTTTCTTCCAACAGTATGCGAGAACTCCAAGGAAAGCCTCCTCCGCGTGGTTCCTCCTCATGAGACTTGTCATGTGAGCAAGTGATGCTCCTTCTTCACGTCGGAAGAAGAAAAAAGGCCAAGAGAAGCATGAAAATTCCAAACCACTGCCCTGCTACCGAAAATCTCCTGAATCAAGCCTTTTCTATAATGTACAGACGTTAGCATCCTAACTGAAAAAAAAAAAAAAACCGATAAAATTTTCAAAAATGTTTCTCAGAGTGCGCTCTGCATCCAAAGATGTTCTATCAGATGAGTCTGCGAAAACTTGTATATTATGGCCACCTCTTTATATTTCACTTGTGCACAATAAAGGCTCTGAGAAGTCCTGCAGTTGAAAAAAAATGTTTGACTTCCTTTAACTTTGTATTTCCTAAAATTAATTAATCCTAGAACCATTGCTTTTAGACTTTGTAATATCTTATAGAACAAGTATCTCACAGAGTCCATTTTGGAAAAATTAGTTTAGGATTTATGAGGAAAAAAGGGAGAGCAGAAGGAGCCAGTCTTGGATATGCCAATCCCTACAGTGCCCACATGCACGACACGTGTGTGAACGGGTGTATCTTTCTGCGTTATCTTCTGTAACTAAACCGATACCTATTTTCCTCCCACGGACTCTCTTTCTAAAAAAAAATAATGAGATTAAGGAAAATGGATTTCAATGAGATGGCCAGGTATTAGCATTTCATATCAGAACCAAATTTCTTTCAACTGCCCCCTTCCCCCAAATGAAACCAAAAAAAAAAAAAATCTTAAAAAAAAAAGTCACCTTAATCAAGGAAGTTTTCTTTTCAGGGGTGAGTATACACACAAGACAGAAAAGGAGGGAGATCAAAGAGAAAGAGAGACAGAGGACAGGAAAGGAGGAGACAAAGAAAATATCCACAGAGGAGACAGGTGGTAAAGGTGAGATTGCAGATAATAACATTGGTGTCTCTCGCGAGGCTTATGAGTCAGATGGACAGAAAGTGAAAACTCCACTGTATTCCCTTTGGTATCATTTAAATTTTGAACCCCATAAATCGGTCTTCCATTGATTTACATGCACTATCGATTCAAAACATCAATGAGTTTAAAATGTAAAAACAGACTGCAACGGCGATGACTAAGAAAGCACCAGGTCATGACACCAGAGGTGGTCTTATAGGGAGCTTTTGAGGTCACACTTAGGACTAAACTCTATGACCAATTATGCCAAACTACTGCTTGAGTTTATTTCACAGTGGGAAGGGCACCATCCTTATTCCTAAATCCCACCCCTGTGGACAAGGTCCTCATCGGTGCGAGATAATAGACCCCCCAAACGTGTCCTTAATTTGCCAAGCAAGTCTCATTTGCAGCAGAGATTGCGATATTATCTTAATGCTGATGAATTTATCAGGGACTCCCGGAGACAAAAGCACGCATTCTTCTTTATCTAGCTCTGACCTAGTTCTGGCCATTGTCCTCGTCCAAACAGGAAGAGAAATCTGAAGTTGCAATACATTATTTACTAGGATGAACCAGTAATTCAGACTGCAGGGGAAAAGCAATAAGAGAGCTCAGGAAAGCTTAAACCATCTTGAAGGCTGTTTCATGAAGGAGTCACAACTAATGTAGACACAGGTACTTAAGACTGAAGTGGGTAGAGATGAGAGGTTAACAGACCATGCTGGGAGACCACATAAAATAAATATGCATAAAAAAAGAAGAAACCATCAAGTCACTTTCTTGGTTCCATGCAATTGGATTCTGGTGTTTGCTTTACATAAGGATTTAACAAACCTGATGCCAACAGCAATTGTAAAATGGAAATAACTCTAAATTATCATCATCTTAAGACCAGCATTAAGTGAATTCTCTGAAAAGTTACAAGTGGCATTAAAATTATTTAATGCATTTTTCTGATTTATTAGATACCTTTGAGCACAATGGTCGCCCGACCCCAAAACGCACTGCTATGATTTTAAAGCAATAGATTCTTCTAGTTTTTATAGTAATGTGAAAACATGACTATAAGGCACATCGTCCAGTAAAAACTGCCAACTTCCATCAGTGACATTAAAGATAGGCCAATTATGACTTCAAACTCATCCATCCAAAACACGAACGCATTTAAAAAAAAATACAAGTGTAGGGGGAAAACTCATCCTGATATTTCTTAAAATATCATACCCATGCCAAGAAGGATATCAACCATGACACCATGAAAGTAGCACAGTGTCAGTGAGCTCCATTTATAAGCAAACCATTCTCTCCTCATCTAGGGAATATGTTTTGCATCGAGCCTACTTGAGCACTGAGAGAGTTTCATTTTTAAGAAGGCAAATCGCATTTGAGAGCTTTAACATTCTCTCCCCTCCTGCATACACAAATGCCACAAAAACTAAAAGGTCTGTGGAGGACTCACATTCTCCTAGAAAATGCCCTTGACATATTAGTGGTTCATCTACTCCAGTTAACAGCAAGGGAACATTTCAGCCACTCAGCAAACAACCTGGTATTCACATTAAGAAGGCAGCAAGACATCCTTTTGACCTTTGTTATTACTTAGACCTCGTGTCGTACATAAAAAGAGTACAATGTTGTCAAACGAATTCCAAAAGAGAAGTATTTATTGCTGAATCTAAATCAAAAAATCCATATCTACTCTAATGGCACTTCAAAAGAAGATATACTGTATTTACCAGCTCAATCAATACTAAATTAGCTGGGATAAATATTTTCAACTCTACCAGTCTTAAGATGAAGCCCGTTGTTTAGAACCCCATGTCTTGGGAGAGACGAGGAAATTTTCACTTATCACACACAAATGAAAACCAGGAAGTATTTTACAAGCAGGTGCACCTACCCTTAGCTGCTCTCTTTCACAATTCATCTGTTGTCTTGAAACCTACAAAAAAAAAGGAAAAGGGGAGTGGAATCAGAAAGTTCCGCATAAAAACAACATGAAAGAAAAAGGAAAGTAGCTTCTAATCACTCAGCTTAAAGCGGATCCAGAATTAATTAATTATGTACGTAATTTTTTTTTTCTTTAGGATACCTAAGCTTCACTTGGCATTTCTCAACTGTGAGATCCAGAAACAAAACTAGGATGAGCCAGAGTCTAGAAGGGAGATGAGGAGAGAGGTCCAAAATCTTGGCGTGAAATCCCCCTTGCTCTCACAAGTGCAAGTATTCATTCTTGACAGCCCACTAGAGATGGTTGGGAACAGTCACTGGACATCATGTAGTGTCTTCTTCGATGTTAAGGTCCAGTAGTGTCACCTACATCCTTGGCAAGGGGTTATATTTTACCATCCAGTTCCAATAAGGTGGTCGTAAGTTCTCATAGGACTGTGCAGAGGAGAATTCTGAGGTCGGGGCTTCTATCAGAGATAGAAAACCTGATCAATTGGTGATGTTTCTAAAAAGGAAAGGAGAGGCTAGGGATATATATGTCATGCATCGCTTGTCCTTGTCCTACCAAGACGTGCTTCTTAAAAATCAAGGATGCTTCTTTAGAGTGACCATAGAATTTATTGTCCAAACAGGAACCTACATATGTGAGTAGGCGGGGTTTAATGATTATGCCAGGGACAGTGTATGTGCAGTGGGACAGACACAGAAAACTGGGACACGTAGTCACTCCACCTCTCTGGGACTGGCTGGCTCTCCCTTCAACTCAACCAGCGAGGCCAAAAATCACTGA
>NW_011888821.1:977484-978810 GCF_000151845.1 Pteropus vampyrus | reverse complement strand
ATATAAAGAAGAACCTAATGGAAATTTTAGAACTGTAAAAACAATAACCTAAATTTAAAAAAAAAGAAAAATTCTGAATACACTTAAATGTAGAATGGAGAGAACAGAGGAAACGGTGAACTTGAGTACACATCAGTAAAAAGTATCGAATCTAAAAAACAGAAAGAAAAAAATGGAAGAGAATAAAAGAAAGAAAGAAAGAAAGAAAGAAACTCAGGGACCTATAGAATAATACCAAAAGGTGTAACAGCCATGTCACTGAAGTTCTAGAATAAAGATAGAGGTCACTGAAAAAAATTTTTTGAAAAAACAATGGCTGTACACTCCTCACACGTAGCAAAAGACATAAACCCACAATTTCAAGAAGCTCAGCAAACCTTGCAGAGGTAAATCCAAAGAAATTCACATCCCTCTGTAATCAAAACTGCTAACCCTGAAAACAACAACAACAACAACAAAACAAAAACAAAAACAAAACCTTCTGAAAAAAGCCAAAGACAAATGATGTAATACCAGTGAGAAAGCAACAGTTCAAGTAACTGTGAATTTCTCATTTAACTAAACAAACCAAAACCGAGGAGGCCAGAAGAAGATGCCAAATAATTTTTTAAGTGCTGAAGGAAAAAAAGTGTCAACCCAGAATTCTAAATCCAGTGAAAATATCCATTAGCAATGAAGGTGAAATATTCAGGAAACTAAGAAAATTCGTTGCCAACGGACCTGCTCTAAAATAATTGCTCCAGACAAAGGAAACAGAATACCAGAAGGAAACTCAGAACATCAAAATAAAGTAAAAAGAAAGGAAATGGTAAACATATTGGTAAATTACATATAATCAATTAGTCTACTCCTCTAGAGTTCTTTCAAATGTATATAACTCTGGGCTTTGCCGTGTGCCTTTTAACCTAGAAATATCACTTCTAAGAAGAGCTCCTAAGAAAATAAGCGGAATACACATATATGTTCATTTACATGTCAATTAACCGCAGCATTATTTATGAAAGAAAAACACTGTAAACATGACAATGTGTAATAATGGGAACGTTTAAAATAAATTACAGCACACTGATATGATGGCATAATATGCAGCATTTAGCACCATGGTTTTGAAAAATAGAGCTGAGAAATGCCCAAAAGGCACTATTTAGTTTTTTAAGAAAAGAAGTTACGAAGGTGCACAAATGTTAGGATTCCTATTTTGTTTTTAAAATACAGTGAGACAGATCATTAAGTAGGAGGAGGAAAGATAAAAGAAAGAGAAAAAGGACTGGGGGGAAATATTCCAAAATATTAAAAAGGAAATGAGTACTATACAACACACACACA
>NW_011888821.1:977090-977434 GCF_000151845.1 Pteropus vampyrus | reverse complement strand
CAAACCTTGCAGAGGTAAATCCAAAGAAATTCACATCCCTCTGTAATCAAAACTGCTAACCCTGAAAACAACAACAACAACAACAAAACAAAAACAAAAACAAAACCTTCTGAAAAAAGCCAAAGACAAATGATGTAATACCAGTGAGAAAGCAACAGTTCAAGTAACTGTGAATTTCTCATTTAACTAAACAAACCAAAACCGAGGAGGCCAGAAGAAGATGCCAAATAATTTTTTAAGTGCTGAAGGAAAAAAAGTGTCAACCCAGAATTCTAAATCCAGTGAAAATATCCATTAGCAATGAAGGTGAAATATTCAGGAAACTAAGAAAATTCGTTGCCAAC
>NW_011888821.1:976732-977040 GCF_000151845.1 Pteropus vampyrus | reverse complement strand
ACACTGAAATAGTTGACTTTATGGTATGTAAATTATACCTCTATAGACTGTTAAAAAAGAAAAGAGGGCAAATCCCTAAAGATTAGCAGTTGCCAAGGGATTTGGGGGTGGGTGGGGGGAATGAGGAACGATGGGGAGAGATGGGTGTGAATTCTTCCTGGGTTTGGAGTTTCCATTTAGGTTAATGAAAAAGTCCTCAAACTGAATAGCGATGGTCACACTATGTCATGAATGTATTTAATACCCCCAAATTATAGACTTTAAACTGGCTAAGATGGTCAGTTCTATTTTATGTGTATTTTCCCACA
>NW_011888821.1:966378-974252 GCF_000151845.1 Pteropus vampyrus | reverse complement strand
AAAAAAAAAAATCACAAAATTGTCTAATTTTTGTGACATAAATATTTTTAATGCTTATATATGCAATACAAAATTGTTTTCAGGGTACATATATGCAATCTATAAGATAAATCCAACATAAAGAGAGGAGAATAAAGGACATATATGGCAATAAGTTTTCTACATTCCAATTGCAACAGTCAAGTATTTATTCTATGTAGATCGAGAGAAGTTAAGAATTATGTGTATTGGGATCCATAGGGCAACCACTTTAAAAAAATACAAGAAGTTACATACCCCAGAACAAATGATATTAGGATAATTGAACGTCTATATGCAGAAAACAAAATAAAACAAAATGCTTTGACCTCAACCTCACATTTTATACAAAAAATTAACTCAAAATGGACCACATATCTAAATGCAAAACATAAAATTTAATGGGAAGTTCAATTAAAGAATGAAGGCAATACTTTTTCTTAGTGCTTTTCTGTGATTTTCAAATTATTCTTTATGTCGTGTAGGGCATTTATAATTAGAAAATATTTTAATATTGGCGCCTTGCAGAAATACAGGTGTTTTAAAAATGTTATGATAGTGGTAGCTCTCATTTTCATTAATTAACTAAAATGTTTTATCTAACAACGAGATTAAAAATTTTAATATCTGCCTTCAGAATTCACAAGGGTTTATCAGACTCGCAGAAGCACAGTGATAACATTTAAAGAAACAAGTAAACTTCTGACCTAAACAATATGAAGCCACATTATAATGTTCCCTATTACAAAGTATATCAAATGCAAAATTCAGGAGTAGCCATGACAATAGCTATGCTGTCCTTCAAATAGAGCTGATTAAGGAAAATAAAAGTTAAAGGTAATAAAAAGGACGCTCCCAGGTTTTGTTCGTTTGTTTGTGGGTTTTTACGAGTTTATTTTTTCCTACACAGCACGCCATGTCGTTTTGCCCAGTTTCTGGCCACAATATCTCGCTTCTCCATTTGGGCCATGTCCCTGTCCAACCCCATAAAGTCTCTGTGAACCAGATGTCATCACCACCACACTCTATCTGCTGCCTAGTAGCACCTACATCTGCCATTATTATGTCTTCAGTTAGAAATCAACTCAGTAACATCCACGTCTTCTGAGTGAGGTGGCCAGTGATCCCTCCATCTTCAACATGTGATCGAGTGCCAATGGCCAATTATGCAAGATGGCTGAGTCCCATCATGAGTCCGGATTTCTGAGGCAACAGTGCTCATCCTATGACCTGCCATACAGGATGTATGCTCTGAAGGCTCACTAAGTCATTGCTGAACCTCATGTGGCTTTTAAAAATTTGTCCTCGTAACGGCTATAGGGGACGATGCAGAGAGAAAAAGGCACCTGTAACTCCTTCTCATTTGTCAGGAAGGAAGACCCTTCCCACACACGCTTTAAAAGCCAGCCTTGAAAACTATCATATATGTACACTTTACTAAATGTCATTTCATTTGGAAGCTAACATGGGATACGTATTTTTTTTTTCTCCCATGGCAGTTATGCACAAAACCAATATTTTTATAGCCTAAATGAAAAAAGGGAAAGTGAGAGGTCTGATTCTGTTCCTTTAAGATGCTTCTAGAGAATCAAATACCACTCTCGGTAGGGCTGCCAAGTAAGCACTTATGAAAGGTTAGGGACAGAAGCAATAAACTGCAGCAGGAGACCCTTTGCTCTCCTGGTGGAACGGGATGTTTAATAGCAGGGATTCATCTTCCCCATCTCCTATCTTCATCGAGCCAACAGGGCCACATGATCTTTCTCAGACTCAGCCTTTTTCATCTTCTCCTGACTTTGAGCTCTCTCTTATCAGTTCTTCCCGCTTCATCCTGACCCTATTATCAGTCTGATTTCCCCTCCCACACATCAGAATGGATCTGCAAGGGAAAGGACTGAGTCTTATGAGGCTTTCTTTTCCTAGAGGCAAGGACAAGGTTCGGGAACCATTGATTTGTTTGTCCATTCATTCATTCCTCCATGTATTTAACAACGAATAGACACATATATGTGTGTGTACCTGTATCCATAGCTGTATCTCTAACTATATATTGATCAAGCACCTTCTGGATGTCAAACACTGTTCCAGGCACGAGAAATATCATACAAAAGAAGCTCACTGTCTAAGTGGGGAAAGAGATGAGTAAATCCACAGCTGCCGTTCAAGGAACATTTGCAACAATGAAAGTATAAGAGGTGCTATATAAAATAGAGGGGAATGGGAAAATCCCAGCGAGGTCGTGGAAGTGCAAGTAATTCAATATGGCAGAAATGTCAAATCCAAGGGGAAACTGGTGAGAGATTAACTTGAATTGGAAAAAGCAGAAGTCGAAGGAAGTAATAAACGAATGGATAGATATGCATGTTTTCTTGTTTGTAATCATATAATGTTGGAAATTCCAGTTCTGGGGAACGGCTGTGAATTATTCAGAAAAAAAAAGCACCAAGGAATTCCAGCTGCGTAAAACTCAACAAATCAAATCGGTTGATACCCGCGTGCATTTTTCAAATTCTCCATTTTCGGAATCGCTTGAGGTTCTTACGAAATAAGAGGGCATTCTCCTATAAAACCACATTTCCAAGTGCCTAGGGTGCATGCCACAGTTTGCCTCTTCCTAATGCATTTCAAGATTATATACATCTGACACATGTACTGTGAGTTCCTACATTCTGACTAGCACTGTGTTAATAGAGGAGGATGCAGCTATAAATTAAACATAGTGCATTTCCTAAAATAATCTCAATGAGAGGGGAAGAAAGATGAATAAGGATTATAATGCCAGGTTCTAAGTGCGACAGAAAGGAAAACATAGCATGCCACTGGCACCCAAAGGAGAGGGGCCCACCCATCCTGTTGCATGGGGCAAACAGTGGAGGGAAGTGTCAGTCAGATGTTTCAGGAGATGGGACCTTTGATCTGACCCCTACTGGGTGAATAAGAGTTGGGTGGGCTCACCTACCCAAGGATTTGGGAAGACGATAGTAAACAGCACAGTCAAAGGGAGAACACTGGATTTGGGTGGGGGCGAGAAAGGAAAAGTATATTTGCATAGCAAAACCTTTATATTTTGCTCAATTTTAACTGTGCTGGCAGGAAAATAATCGTTTTTTAGCAAAATAAATTTCACATTAACACGTAAGTTAAATTTTATCCGATGTTCACCATATGCCACAAAATGTGCTACACGCTTTTTTAGGGAGACATTATATCATTACAGTGCTCTCAACTTCATGAGTATATAAAGTCCTGAACTTCGTTTTACAGCTGAGGAAACTGAGGCACAGCAAAGTCGAGTGACTCCCTGAAGTCACCAACTGGGAAGTACTAGAGGAAATTCCCATCCGGATGGCGTGACGCAAGTCCCTCTCGAAGTCACCGCGATACCCAGCTCCCAGTCTCAAGGAAACCAGCTGAAACCAGAGACGTACATCTTTAATGTACCCCCGCTCTGTGCCTCATTTGTCCTTAGCAAGTGCTCTTCTGCTGCTCTGTCCTGACGTGTGGTTTGCACACTCACAGCCCTCTCCAACAAAACAGGCCATGACTGCGTTGTCTGGTTTCGTAAACGCATAGATCCGCACACATGGCTTTGTGTGGTTTCAAGTGCGTTTAGACTGGGTTGAGATTGAGATTCTTTCCACCAAATTAGATTACTTAGATAACAACCTACTGGGTCCTTTTGCAGGTCGAGTCTTCTCCCCAGAGAAAAGACACTGTTTTGTAATATTAGCCACATTATACAATCTCTCTGCTCGCAATTTCTCCATCTGCATAATGGGGATAGCACGGTGCCTACCTAGCGTCTAATTTTGTTGCAAGCTCCAAATAAGATAATCCATTTAAGTACTAGGCAAAGCACCTGGCTCATTTAAATAATTCAACAAATCCTAGACATTGCTATTAAAATTAATGCGAGAACCAGAGGGGTTTTTCAGAAGGAATACCAGGCCAAATTGTTTGGGTTTAAATCTTGGCTTTGCTTCCCCACAGGCCTATGAGTTTGGCTAAAGTCATGACACTTTTTGAGTTTCAGATTTATTTTCTTAAAAAAAAAAAAAAATGAGGGCAATAGTTGCCTTGAAATTTTGAAAGGGTTGATATTATCCTTTGGGGATAAGTGGATAAACAGGCACTCCTCAAGTCCTGGATGAGAGTGTAAATTGGTGTCACCTGTCGGAGGGCGGTTGGTAGCTGGCATGACATACCGTGCTATTCCTTTCATTCAAGGGCTCCTCTGCTAGGAGCCTGTTTGACAGAATGCAAGGTGGAATGTGGAGGGAAGTGCTTTTCATAGCACAGACCTAGGACTCAAAAGGATGTCACTGACCATCAGAATAGAAATGGTTAAATCGATTGCGGTTCATCTATAACAGGGGTGGAAAACCTTTTTCTACAAAGAGCCAAATAGTAAATATTTTTGGTTTGGGGAGTCATGGAGTCTCTCGGCTTACAGCTGCTACTCAGCCCATTGTATCGAGAAAACAGCCATAAACAATGTGAAAAGACATGACTGTGTTTCAATAAAACTTTATTTATAATGATCAGTGGGGTGGATTTGGCCTGTGGTGAGAATTTGCCAGCCCTTACTCTATATCATGGAATATTATAGATTCATTAGAAGTTTACTGATATGGAAGGCTGTCCATAATAGAATGAATAAAACAAAGCAAGCTGAACCAATGTTTAAAACACTATTCAATTTTTGTTTTAAAAACTATACAAATACACACCCATAAAAACATCCTTTTATACATAGAAAATATCTGGGATGATAAACACCAAACTATAGACAAACATGAAAAAAATTATGCCTTGGGAAGGAGAATAATTATGGGTACAAAGGAATACGGAGGCTAACTTCCCATGTTTAATCTTGGGATCAATTATGTTATTTCAACTTCTTGTAAAGCTCATGCCCTGCTTTTGTAAAATCAAATGAACAACAGTCATTATAATACTATAATTTAAAAAGCTGAGAGGGTTATTGTAATGATTAAATGAGAAATTGTATGTAGAACATCAAACTCAGGCCCAACCTGGCACATAGTGGGTACTCAATTGATGGTACCTATAATTAACTCCGCCCAGCACCAAAAAGTGGCTGTCTTAGAAAATACTCCACTCCAATTTTTCAGAGACCTTATGTATTTTCGTGTGGATTCTCTTCAGTAGAAAAATAAAAACTAAAATAAAGAGGAAGGTTGATCTGCCCATCTACTTCTGGGTTCTTATATGAAATGTTTACTAGAGATCTAAGTTTATGAAGACCTGAAATCCCTGAATATAATACAATCCATCTTATGGTTGCAATAAAACCCATTGCTTTTTCCAAAAGTATCTTACAATGAGGTATGTCCTCTGGTTCCAAGAAAACAGGATCTTTTAAGTCAGATAAGCAAATACAGATCCCATCACTTGTGGCTGTTGTTTCTTTTGGGTATAAGGAAGGGAAAAAAATTATGTAAAAGTAGTAAGTGCTTAGGATTCAGGAAAGGAAGTGAGGAATAATCCATTGAAAAAATATGAAAATGAAAAGTCGCAACAATGAGTCAAGTGAGCCATGATTAATTAACTTAATTCTGGCTCATGTTGTATAAATGAAGAAAATGCATTTGAGAGAACAGCTTGGGGGAATCCACTCATCTCTCCCCAGACATTTTCATTTTAACCTTAGGGACAAGCAGAATCTGCTGCTAAAATCTTGTCTGATTTTGTCAAGGTGCCAGCTTCACAGGGGAGCCTTGCAAGCAGGGCAAGGGGACAGGAAGAAAGAACTTGGCAAGCCTAAGTACTAATTGGGGGGAAAATGGGTTTGCTGCTCTATGTAAATGTGAACAGATAAATCCAAAGACTGAAAGCTCTAATATATTTAACTGATGGCTCACAGTGCTCGGGGATCATTTACTGAGCATGTCCTGAAATCTCAAAATACTTTCGTATTTTTAGCACTTGAATGACATGTGGTATGGTATATGCCTGGCACTGCCCAGCATGTAGTGAGCACTTCTGATGTTTGTTCCCTGTAAAACCATATCGTTTGATGCTATTGGTACTTAAACAAGAGAGTCACTGTTCCACAGGTAATTCGCTGGGGAGACTCAAGTGTTGGTTATCTGGGTAAAGAGATGGTAGAGGTCAGGGTGACTGCAGAACAGAAGCGAGCCTCAAATAACGGGTTTTACAGAGCTGTTTTCTTTGGAGAAATGCTTTTGGCACTTGCTCTTACATGCGCCCACTTTTAAAATACCCCATTGGTGACAGAACAAGTCCCTCAGGTCTGGGACAGAATCATCTAGGCAGATGGATTAGACAGACTAACACGAAGCAAGAGGTGGCAGCCCCACGCAGGATCTGGCCAAGATCCACATCAGCCTCCTGCTTCCACCTGCGTCCTGCAAGGATGCAGCCTCTGGAGCTGTTCATTTCAGGCTTGATGTTGGTGTTGAAGGAAAAGGGCGCCCCCAGCCATGAAGATCCGGGCTAGCCCGACACCTGTACGCACCTTTACAAGTTAAACCATGAAATGTCTTTGCATCTGCTGTCTTTGCGTGCAAGGTGGGGGAAACATATTGCCTATTATTTAATCTAATAATTAATAAACCATTACCCCAGGCACATTTTTATTCTCCATATTTAATAAGGTATTTTGTGAACCGAGGCAGAGGGAGAAAACAATTGAGGTTATTACGAAGATGATTTCTACTTGTTCCAGATGCAGAAGCAATCACCATACATTTCCTTCATAATCAAGGGTTATAATTGTCCCCCTAAATCCACCACAAAACCCTTGCTTAGGCCAGGAAAATCTGAACAACACTCACCAAAATGTCCTGAGGAACTAATGGACTTGGCATGCTTCCCTGAATCAGTCTCCCGGGACTGTCATTACCCTATAGTCAGAGAACTCTGATTTTATAGCATAGGGATCTCCACTTGGATTTTCCCATCATCCCCCTCTCCACATCCAGAGGTGGGAAGAAGTGATTTACATATCACTCATCTATCTCTGCTTAGATGGAATATATGTTCTCAAGACATTTTCAAGTTGTTTTTTTAACTGGACTTTTGTTATTTTTTTTTTCCTTTCTGGTTAGATGCTGCAAAGCTCTCACGATAATTTGATCAGAAGTTGATCACTTTATAATCTGCATCCCAATTAAATAGATTCAGCAGAGACGCACAGGCCAAGGCTTTATCTGGGCAGTCATCCTGATCATGTTAATTGAGAGACGCTGGGGAAGCCTCTTAAATGCCGTGGTTAAGAGGACGAACGCTAAAAGCCAGATTTCAAGGTTCAAATCTCACCTCTGCTACTTATTAGCTTAGGAAGCTTGGAAAAATTCCTCACCTGGGCCTGCCTGTGTACCCCAAAGGCTCATCACAAGGTTTGAATGAGTCAATATTTGCAAAGCAAGCCGAAGAGTACCTGGCATACAGAAAGCGCTCCGTAAGTGCCTTTGGGCAAAGTCTACTTGTTGTTGTTTGTTCCTTTTATAAGTTGACAGTGGGCTAAGCCCGCCCAGCTGTGCGCTCAGATGCTGGGTAGACACCACCGCTGTGGTAGAAAGCCCAGGTTTTGAGGAGTGGCTGATGCTCCTAGAAGTATTGTGCTGTGACATTAAAAGTTCACATCTACAGATTGCAGAGTATGCCAACAGAAATCAATCGTATGACAACGACCGCGCTATCATAAAAAAAAATAAATAACGGCAAGGTGAGCTAAGTCCCATGGGGTCAATTTTCCAGACAAGGAAATAGGGACAAATGTGACTTTGCCGTGGAAGGCAGCCCAGGCGAACATCTCCAGGCTGGCTCTCTAAGCCATGCCGCCTTTTGCTTCAAAAAAAAAAAAAAAA
>NW_011888821.1:963369-965748 GCF_000151845.1 Pteropus vampyrus | reverse complement strand
TGTTTGCTTTGTCATCATCCGTATTAATTAGACACTGGAAGTAATGACTTAGCTCAGAGAGCTCTTCAGATTTAAAATAATAATAATAATAATAAACCAACAGAGGAGAGCTTTACCTTCGGAAAGAAAATATTTTCACAAGCGGCTTTCCGAAAGAACCTGAGTGGGACAACCTTGCAATTAAATTCTGCAAATGTGCTCTGAAATAATCCCAGGGGGAGTCTTATCTGTACTTAATATTCAAATAAATATTCTTTTTGTGCGCCATGCATCCGACGGGGTGCATTTTATTTCATTTAAGTGTATAACGTAATCAGTACCAGGAGGGATAAACCACAAGGAGCGGTGGAACCCTTTAACGAGGATAAATGGGCCAGCTCCGCAGCTGAATGGGCAAGCGTGGGAGAGGAAGGAAATGCAAAGCGCAGAATCCCAGGTAGTTTCCCCCATCCCGCAGTGTCCTGTAGGACCTCGATACTCAAACCAGCAGCATGGGCACCACCTGGAAGCTCATCAGAAAGGTGGCACCGCAGACCCCACCCCAGACCAGAGGGATCAGAGAAGGACTCGGGTCGGCCATCCTCACTGCGTGTTAGGGGCACCTCTGCTCTTCTGTCCCCCAATAAAGAGGCTCCTGTGTCTTCAAAGGGGATGGCACTCAAAGACTGTCAGGGACCTCTCCAGATGTTTCCAGGAAGTTGAGGCCACAGGGCTCATCCACTCCTCCCTCTTTCTGTCCATCTTTCTGACATGCCCTAGAGGCGGTCATGGTCACAGCCAGCTGGAACCCAGCAAGGAGGTGGACGCGGGGAGGAGGGGGTCAGCATCTCTGACCCACAGCCCTAGACCCCTGGTGGGTTGATGATGCCCAACCTCAGCCCCTCTCCTCCAGCACCTGCCAGTCCTTCTCAGGCACCCACTAGTTTTCTCCCTGTTTCATCCCGTATTTACTTTCGTATGTGGTAGGTATTCTCATTGTTATTGCCCCATTGAATGGATGAGAGAACTGAGGTTTGGAGAGGCTAAACTACATACCCTGAGTTAGGAAAAAGTGAGCCAGGACCCGAAATCAGAGCCACCTGAATCCGCAACTTCCTCATTCACTGTGTCTGCCCCCGCCTCCCGCAGCTACCCCATCTCATCTGTAAATGGAGAGGAATCAGTGTATTCACTGTCTAGTACAGCACTTTTCCAAGCCCATCCCAACCTCCCTTCCTCTTCTGATTTTTTTTTTCTATAATAACATTAAATCCTTCCAAATGGAGCCATTCTGTGTCTTTACAGTGGCCCTTAGCTTATCACCCACTACGATAGGCTGCGTCTTCGCGTCACAGTTGACTTAACGTTCACACTTCACGTCCCATTATTTTCAGGTTCAAAGGGAAGGGTGAGGGCGAGGGTCGCCTTGCTGTAACCTTTAAGTCAAACACAGTCCCTGTGTTATCAGAACCTGCTAACTCCATTTCCTTACAATGCTTCTCACCAAGACAAGCTCATGCCACCCCCGCCACCCCGAGGGCAGGAAGAGAGGGCAGGCATCTTTTCTTCATCTCTGAGCATGGGCCATGTACCAACTGCGCACAGTAGGCGGGCACGTACTCTTTGCTTGAACTGAATTCTGGTCACTTCCCATTATTCCTGCTCATTCATATTATATTTCCGATGGAAGCGGTTCTCCCACTAGCCAAGAAGAGCCTCCCTCCGCAAAGGGAAGGACACACGCTCAGCCACAGCAAAGGGGACCTTGCCGGTCAGAGAAGATTTAGTGCGTGGACCACACATGCACCTGGACACGTCAGAAGCATTTGCAGTTCAAGCAGACCCAAGATGGTGAAGGGAAAGTCTGCCACCACCAACGAGATGGCTATTGGAATTCAAGGACAGATCTCCTTGATAATGAAACTTCTTTGAGGGGATTATTAGATAATCTCATTGATAATTCCATCAAAGATTTAAAGAGGTTGGATCGAGGGGAGGTGAGAAATCATCCTCTTCTACAAAGTCTAAAATTTTTCTGAAAGCACGAGACATGTAAGACGGTGTGAATCAGGAGGTGGCCGATTTGTAATTGGCACATGATTGAGGGTTTTCATATTTTCTTTAGAAAAATAGGATTGATTTTTTTTTTTTTTTAAAGAATAGGAAAACTTTCAAATTCTAAGGGGAGCAAGAGGAAGAGACATCATGGCCATCAGAGCTCGCTGGCAGCCCCCGGGGGACCAATGTGCATGCAAAGGAGGGTTGGTTTCCTCCCCTGGAGGTGAGCGAAGCTAGGAAGCCGTGGGACCCTCAATAACGGGACGGGCTTCCTCATTATTTAAGGCTCTCGTCTACATTCTCTGGGCAGGCTGTTTAGGAGCACAAAGAAGGAGGGTATTT
>NW_011888821.1:955344-962584 GCF_000151845.1 Pteropus vampyrus | reverse complement strand
AATCCCCTACGTGTCCAAAAAGGTGTCCTTGACGTTCACACGTGGCATGTCACTTGCGTTTTCCAAACCTACCAGTCCAGGAAGAAATGACGTGAGCGGGGTCTGGGTTATCCTAAACCGACACATGGATTTAGTTATCACTCTTTCCTCTTCAATAGTCCCACCCACTGTGCTTCTCACATCCCCACACCTTGGACTGAAGGCGTGGATTGATGTGATGCTACCAGCCACAGATTCTAAGGTCCACCAGCTCCCTTCCCTCTGTTTTGAAAATCGCAATGCTATCTGATATTTTTTTTCATTTCCAATCTCACACCAACTCTGCTTTTTGCCACCCATTCTCAACGATATTTGACGATCTTGTGTCCCAGTTGTTCTATTATTTTAGGATATTAGTCCAGGTAAAACGCTCGGGTTTATTTAGAGGTAACCCTCTCCTAAGACTGCTTCCTCAATACTGACTCCGTCACCCCTGCCAACATCTATTCCATCCTCAACAAAGTGGATTTTTCTTAACAGAAAAGAGTAACGGAACCAACAGAGAGTTCTGTTTCTTCATGTGATGTGCCCACTTTTCCCTACCAGACCCAAAGAGCCGGCCCATTCACTTCTGGCTCTTTTCGATCAGATTTGCTTTTAGATTATTTTGTCTCGTCTCAGCATTATGAAAATCTCTTGGTTATGTTCATCTGAAGACAGGGCTTCCCAGCAGGATGCTTGCTGATATGGTCACTTAAACTTGTAAATCGAGAAACCGAAGCTTATATTACAGACCTTCCCACAAACGCATCGCTAAAGCGTAGAGCTGGGATCCGTAGCATCTGAAGGATGCTAACACACTCTCTCGTTAAGCCTTCTGCCAGGTTGCTTGCTCTCTTTGTCGATTACAAACTTTTGGATAGTCTAAGGGTCTCATTCTTCACATCACCAAGCTCCACGCTCCTATTGGATTTTCTCAGCATGTCAAGTCCTGTGATAACTCACAGCCGGTTCACGTTTTCAAAGAAACAGAAGAGCATGCAAATAGTGTTTTCAAGTATTTTACCAATAGAAGTCACAATGACATTCGGTTGAGTTTTCTTAAAAGGCAGGGGCTCCTTACTGCAATTTAATGAAGGGCTTATGATGATCAAGCATCGGTGAGAAAAATTCCACCACATCCAGCTGCGGCCCTACACCGAGGCACAGCGATCCATTTACACCCGGTCAGAGCACAGACTGTGTGCCAATTTGATTAGAAAATGGCTTGCACGCAGAGCCAGCCCTGTCTATTAGAGAGAGAACTGGACTAATGAATCTTGGAAATGGAAAAGTCTGTCTACCCTTCTTCAAATCTGTAAGCCAATTATTATATTGGATCTTGACTTCCAATATTTCTGCAGGCTTCTAGGCAGTGAAAACCGTGCCAAGCAACAAGCGATGAGAAGCTGGGCTTCTCAGGGTTGAGAATATTGTTTCTGTGCAGGAGATTAAATAAAGCTAGTAGCTTCTCCCTTCCTTCCTTCCTTCCTTCCTTCCTTCCTTCCTTCCTTCCTTCCTTCCTTCCTTCCTTCCTTCCGTCCTTCCTTCCTTCCGTCCTTCCGTCCTTCCGTCCTTCCGTCCGTCCTTCCGTCCTTCCGTCCTTCCTTCCTTCCTTCCTTCCTTCCTTCCTTCCTTCCTTCCTTCCTTCCTTTCCTTCCCTTTCTTCTTCTGTTCTTTTAACATCAAACATGGAATCTATATATTACAGAGGCAAAGGGAAAGAAATCTCTGTTATCCCGGAGAAATCAAATAAGTTGACTATTCTTTCATCTGGACACCTTCTTTACCATGTCTTTTGAAAGCTGAGTCCCGAAAAGTGGGCTTCGGGGATTAAATTCTATGCCTGCTTGTTCCCTGGTTGGGTTTGTCTAAGTACATTAGTCTTGGTTGAGAAGAATAAGACTAAGGATAAGAAGAAGTCTGGTGGAGAGATTTAGAGCAAGAACTCTGGAATCGGCCTGGGTTTGAATCCTGGCTCTGGCCCTGCTTGTCACCTAACCTTGGGCAAGTTACTTAACCCGTCTGCATCTCTCCTAGCTCATCTAAAAAAGATGGAGGGCGGGGGTGAGGGTGGATATTATATGATGTCTAACTCATAGGGTTTGTATTAGGCACATATCAATTTATATCTGAAAGGCACTCTGAGCAGTTCCTGGCACGGAGACAGTATTATATAACACTTATTAAATAAAACCGGTGTAATTAAGTTATGCACATTGATGACTCATCCTCTCCCTTCATGCCCTTGCTTATTAATTGAATAAATACTTATGAGTGTCTCCTGTGTGCCAGAGTTAAAGAAGACCCCGCTCCTGCCTTCAGGAAACACTCAGTCTTGAAGGCAGACTGTTTTCAGCACTCTGGGATATAAAAGATGTGAAGGAAAAGCAGTTAGGGAAGCAGTGCCCAGCAACCACGTGGCTCTCTCAGCAAGCCTCCTGCCGGAAGGAGAGGACAGAGGAGTGTGTGGGCTGGAGTTGCAGGACAGCAAGGCTCCAGGGGTGATGATGTCTGCTTCAGAGAAGGCCCAGCAGCTGACCTGGCTGGCCCCAGCGTTCACAGGCAAAAGCACAAGCCGCTCCATGCAAATCCCTCCCTTGCAACTACAAGACCCAGCTCGCAGAACAGAGATTAATGTCCAGAACAGCGGGTGCCAAATGTAAACTTTCTCTAAATCTGATTTAAAGGTGGCACGGTGCCCTCTGGCAAGAGGAAGTTGAGGCGGGGAGGGAGTTGGTAGGCCTAAGAGGCCATCCTACCTGAGAGGTACAGCGAGAGGATTTGTTTGATGGTCAGCCTGCCCTTGCCTGGGGCATCAGGCCTCTCCTCCCTCCCTGGACCTCTATACAGAAATACTAGGAGCTTCGGGAAGAGGGAGAAGGAACAAAGCTAAGTAAGTACTGCTTGAAGGTATATGTGAGAGAGAGTCCAAATATTCAGAAACATAAGCGTGGCCCTAAATGGTCCTTTATTCATTTAATTCTGCAATTTGAAAAGTAAATCAAACTCCTTTGAAACACCATCCTGTCGTGGGCACACGAATGAAATGATTAACTAAAGGACATTAAACCCTGCCCGGCAGATATGAGTAGGCCTGGGAGGCATGAGGTGGGAAGGAGGACTGACTGACAGCCTGGCAGTCGCTGGCTTTTTGCCTCCCCAGAAAGGAGGGTCTTCAGATTCCTCAGAGTGAGCCCCAGAAGCTGGGTTTCAGGGAAACCCAACAGAGAGGGAGGGCGACTTGCTGACACTTGCACCCTGAGCTTTGGCCGAGTCCTGCGGAAACAGCAAGCAAGCATCGCCGTCTGCACGCTGCAGAGTCCTTCTCTCTGCTCCCTGTACAGCTCGGTTCAGGATGAGGTCCCAGAGCCGGTGCGGCCAGCCCGCGCCGGCTCACCCTAGACCTGGCCCTCTCTCCCAAGCAAGGCTGGGCTCCCCACAGGGGTTCGGGGATCCAGAGGTCCACATAGTGCAGGCTGCATCCAGAGCTCTCTTTTCTAACAGCTGATATGCGGGGGTTTATGGATTCCAGCCACCCCGGGACGACGTTTGGATGCAGAGGCTCCAGTTTGAATCACTGCAGCGCCATCTGCTGGCCAACTCCTCTTAGTACCGAAGATCCCCTGGACCCTCCTGGCTCCTGCTGAGCTGGGATGTCCTGCAGGCAGAAGCACTGGCCCTGAGGCTATGCACTCCCCAGGACCGCTGCTGAGGAAGCGCCACCGTCTCCCCCATGCATGCCGCTTCTCCTCTGCTGCAAGTCTGGAAGCATGCGACTGCAAATGTCCTGTCCCTCTCTGAGCCTCAGAGTCCTCCTTTATAAAGCAAAGAGGTGAACAGGGCGATTTCCAAGGCTTTCTGTGAAGTGTGATTTTGAGCTCAATGTGAAAAGCACTTTTGCTGAAGATGGGCAGAGTCTAGACAGAAGTACAGGGGTCGGCTCTGAACTCAACCTTGAATCTACTGCCTATAAGGCATACCAATCAGGGTGGCACAGGGTGCTGTGGAATTTGTGCCCAGGAGCTCCTCTACTCACATCGAAGTGCCCAGAAGAAGCAGGACACTGCCTCGAACATCAAGGAAAGAGAGTGGCAGTGAGTGGAAACCCCACAGTTAACCCCTGAAGTCAACCCCCTGCTTGCCCTGGTGTTTACAGGGTGAGGAAGCACCTTCCCACATCTGCAGGAGTGTCTGCCCGAGGGCCTATAATTACTGCCTATTATTTTTTAAAAAGTACATGAGAGAGAGGCTATGGATTATAAATTCACGGTAGATTATGTTTTAATGTTCCCCAAACAGAATAATAATTGCTAAAACTGCTTTGGGTATCAAGCTTCATTGCACTGAACTGCACTCCAAGAATTATTATTTCTAAAAATCACTCATGGTACTAGGATGGCACAATGTCACAGAATGAGGCAGTCTCCGTTGGAGCCACCATGCCCCCGTGTGCTAATGTCCGGGGCGGAATATGAGTGCCAATGCCATCAATGAAGGTGCAGTTTGTAAGTGCTTCATTAATATTTATTAAATGATTATTAGATGCTCTTACAATCTTTAATAAGAGATGATAAAGCATGTCATTAAAATGCATTAGAAGCATCTTCTTAGCAAGCTCCACCACAGCCCCCCATTAGGAGACGCCTGGTTTTTTATGGTCCTCTTCCTGAAGGCTTTTCCAAGATGATCATGAAGACAGAGAAACTTCATCAGCTTGGATGGGGGCGGATATCCCCCCATGGGTATGAGGGGCGGCAAGTCCTCCTGGTTGTCATCTTTCTTTCCAAATTCTATGGCTTCCACCTAGCGGGAAGCATGGGCAGGGATAATGAATGTCATCTACAGCTGACTGAAAATGGCAGCATGTGACACTGTGTGGAAGAAGACGCTGAGGTTCTGTTTGCGCCAAGTGGAAGGGAAAATAGTGATCAATAAGTGATGCCTGTTTTGTGCACTAGATATGCGAGTGTCCTTGTAGAGCAGGTAATCACCCATTTCTGATCCAGGAGAAAGGAGAGACCCTAATCAGAAGGGTGCCCTTTTGGTTGTCTGAATCTGCATTTACAGGGGGTGGGAAAAATATCTTCCCAAAAGTATTATGGAAAATGAACAGAGAATGGATTTTGGTTCTTTCAGCATCAAGAGGTCTTCATTCTCTGGCCAAGGGATCTCTCACTCATTTCCTGAGCATCATTAGCCCCTTTCTTCTGCAGCTTCATAGTGCGTGTTTTCTGTTCTCCGAACCCGCAAAGATCCTTCCCACCTCAGCGCCTTTGCACGGGCTGGTCTCTAGTAGAATTCTCTTACGCCTGCTCTTTAAATGAGAATCTTATTTTTCATGTCTCAGATCAAATGTCACTTCCTGCAAGAGCATCGTACTGTCCATCTTGCCTCTGTCCTGTTTGTATTTATTGAGTGGCAAAGAGTGAGGAGTCGAGACAGAGGGTGGGGTTCCAGCCCCAGGTCTGCAACCTCCTAGGCTCTTTGAACTTCGGAGCCAGGTGCTCAACTCCTCCGTCCTTCGGCATTCGTGGCTGTGAAACGGATGATGAAAATGGTTCCTGTCTCGTGGGTTAAACGAACTCCCATACAAAGAGACTGAAGAAAGTGCTTGTCGCATAGTAAGAACTCAGTAAGCATTCTTTTTTTTTTTCATTTTGCCTACTTAACTATGTTTTTTTTTTTTTTTCTTTCTGCCATCTTCTGCTAGAGGCAGTATGGGAGCACGGGTCCTATATGTCTGGAATCTAATGAATTTTCTACCAGGGGCTTCGCTAGGGTTATCATGAGTAAGGCATGTCTTCTACCCCTCTTGGGGGCATCGGTACTAGGAAGGAAGAGAGAGAAGTGTAATGTTTCAGTTCAACCTCATAAGCTCGACAAGGATATCTTCTGGTGTCAGGCAAATCTGAGCGTGAAGACTGTCTCTACCACTTCTAAGGATTAAAAAATTGGGGCAAGTTGTTTTATCTCTCTGGCTTCTGTTTTGCTTATCGTTAGAATGGGGATTATAATGTCTACCTTCAAAAATTAGGAAAAAAAAATATATATGTATATAAGGTGGGGTGGGGGCCCTTCAAATATATCTGGTACATAGTGAGTAGTTCCATAAATCAGTGGTGCTATTATTGTATTATTTTACTTTAGTGTTCTTTTTATCATTTACAGGAGGCTGGGTAAATACTGTAGTGGACACTCAATCTAGTTTACTCAAATAAATGGAAGAGAATGGACCATAAAATGAAAGGATTAAGTTCGGATGTGGCCACGGGCTCCTGGAAGGTGTCCGGACCCTTGGGAAGCAGTCCTGGTCTTCCAAAGAACACTTAGTACCGCCACCAGCCCGCCACCGCCACCAAGCCTTCAGGGAGGATTTCCATTGGTACTCAAGGGACCCTGCCAGCCTGGAGCTCAGTCACCTCCTGGAGGCTCCCCTAGGCACTGCCTGGCAGCTGAGACCCCAGGCCTTTGGGAGAGCCAAGGCAGACCCTCCCCGGCCTTCCCCTGCCAGGCAGAGCAGCAGGGAGAGAACCTTGCACCACCGGATGCCCCCGCCATCCTGCCACGTGAGACTTCCTTCTCGTTCCCTACGACCACGCAGACCGCGTGCACCAGGGAGCTCTGTTCTAAATTACAGTGCTGTTCTGGTGATGAAGCCTGTGGAATCCTAAGGTCTGAGGCAGCCCTGCACCTTCCTCGGCACGGGCCTTGGGGTCTGAAAGATCTGAGCTCGAATCCCATCCTTGCCACCTTCTAGCCATAAGACTTTACTTAGATCGCGACACTTAACTTCCTTTACACCTCGCTTTTTTTTTTTCTTTTTTAATGCAACAGCAGCGCACAATTTCAAATGGCAATTTCGCATTACGTATACTGTATGGCAAATACACCACGTACACTTTGCATGTGCCCGAAAGGTTCGCCCTTCCTCTGCACAAGATCCGCTTTCCCCGCCTCTTCCCTTGCCAAAGTCACACCCTTCCCGGAAATGAGTTAACTGGGATCACAGCTCAGATCCCGTCATTCCAATTGTAACGTGATCGAATATCTACGGCACCTATCACAGGAGCAAGAAGAAGGAGGGTGGCAGACTAGGGTGCTCCTGAGAACCTAACCGAAGCTATGACATCTAAAAAAAGATGAACAAAGAAGCAAACCGATAGCATGAGTTTTTTCTTTCTCTGTCTCTCTCTGTCTCTCTCTGTCTCTCTCTCTCACA
>NW_011888821.1:948481-955294 GCF_000151845.1 Pteropus vampyrus | reverse complement strand
TCAAATGGCAATTTCGCATTACGTATACTGTATGGCAAATACACCACGTACACTTTGCATGTGCCTGAAAGGTCCGCCCTTCCTCTGCACAAGATCCGCTTTCCCCGCCTCTTCCCTTGCCAAAGTCACACCCTTCCCGGAAATGAGTTAACTGGGATCACAGCTCAGATCCCGTCCTTCCAATTGTAACGTGATCGAATATCTACGGCACCTATCACAGGAGCAAGAAGAAGGAGGGTGGCAGACTAGGGTGCTCCTGAGAACCTAACCGAAGCTATGACATCTAAAAAAAGATGAACAAAGAAGCAAACCGATAGCATGAGTTTTTTCTTTCTCTGTCTCTCTCTGTCTCTCTCTGTCTCTCTCTCACACACACACACTCTCTCTCTCTCTCCCTCTCTCTCTTTCATGAAGTCCATGAAACTCAGTTAAAAGTTCCTACTACAAAGAATTCATTTCCTGTGAAAACTTAGATCCCTTCTCAGTCCAAGCATCGACATTTCCCAAACCTACCTGATATTTTTTAAAGCTACAACACAATAAAACCTAAATGAGGTAAATATATCGAATTAAACTATTACGTAGCTTTCATCAATATAAAAAAAAGGGGAAGGCATGTAGGGGAAGAGGAGAGAGTTTACAACGACGGTTTTGCATTTAGTAACACCGGGTGTTCTAGGAACTCCCAGGAATACTTCATGCTAAGAAAAGCAGCTGGTTTGCAAGCTCAACAGGTATCGTCACCTCTGAGTCTGCACGCCCATCTGTACCCACACCTCCCTGCACACAAACATTTGTGCAAACCCAGGAAGCCAAATAAGAGTGGGTTTTAATTCATACACATTGTCCACTTCTCTGAAACAGGATCACTTAACGCAACACACATGAGAGCACACACACACGCGCACGTGAACATGCACACATAAACACAGTTATGCTCCAAGAAGCATCTAGAAAGCAAAATCTAATGCTTAATAAGGGAGGAGGGTGCTTCCCACAGAAGGTAAACACCTCTCCTGAGATGTGAGAAACCTCCTTGCATAAGGAGTAGCCGAGGAAACGTCTAGAATGATGAGAGCCTCCCTCCTCGGGGTGGCTGCTTGTGAGGAATAACCCGCCAAAGGAATGGTCACCAGAATTCAGCAAGGGGCTCCAGGCCAGCTTCACTTCATGAATTCTTGATGGTTGAAGAGAGAGACAGGTGGGTGTCTGTGCACACCAGCAAAGGAGCCGGCAGGACCTGCCGCCAGGGTCAGGGACGGCCTCATGGTCAGTGCTCGGTCAGAGCTCATTCTCTGAATACTAAACGTGCCTAGAGAGGAGCAGGGCACTCCTAAGTCACCTACCGTGGGCAGTTGGCAAACATGGCCTTTTGGAAAATTTATTTCCTGTCCATGCTCTTCCTCTGAAGCCTCTGAGACTCCAAATTCTGGACAGACAGATAAATAGATAGATAGATAAGGAAATAGAGAGACAGAGAGAGAGAAATCGAGAAATAGATAGATCACATTAAAAGAAAAAGAAGAACACAATGATTCTCTCCTGGAGGGTTACAATTCATCAGTATTTGTTTAGAAGTCGACCTGTCGCAGGGCTCTGAAAAGGTGAAGAGAAAGCTATTGAGCATCTAGAAGAGAAAAAGCTTTCTTTGCCAAGGTCAAGTATATATCAGCCATGAGACAAAGCGACACTCATTTCAACCCGAGGCTGCATTGTACCTTGACCCCAGGCTCATGAAAACAACAATTTGCAGTCCTCTATAAAACACTCTCTGTACTTTGTTCCGTCGGCTTCCTCCGGACGCAGACTCCTGAGTTAGCAGTATCTGGCTGTATTTTACAAGCGTGTGTGTGCGCGTGAGGGTGTGCGTTGCATGCTAAGATTGGGGGCCAAGATTTATCTCATTCTCTGATGGCATTTTATCGTTATTAGAGAGCGATAAATTTCGGCTCCGTTAGCATTGCATTTAACTATGCACCCGCCAAGAGAGAACGGGGCTGGATCTATAGCACGCTATAAATTTCCATTATTTGCCATCATTCTATACTCGGGCCTTGGCAGAGCCCAGCCGAGACCGCACATTTTGTTTAGATAGCTCCTCTTCCCTACAGGGAAACTTCGCCAGCACTTGAAGCAGATACGATTTGCTGGCCATGACTCTGTTTGCACCTTAACAGCTGTTTTGCCTTTTTATTTAGAGAGAACGGGGTTGCCACCATCTGTCTTGTGAAAAATGAGTTCTGCTCACAGCAACATGGAACCATAAAAGAGAGAGGGAGAGAGGCTGAAGGATGGAGCCAAGTGTCATGACAGAGAGAGGGTCAGCTCAAACGGGAGACAAAAATAATGATGAAACATTTACCACTTGAAAAAAAAAAAAGAAAGAAAGAAAAAAAAGAAAAAAACAAGCCAGAGATTTCAGGGTTGGTAAATGAGGTTCCAGTGACAACCCGAGAGGAAACGCTCTCAAGGTTTCTCCAGCAAGTGCTGGCAGAACCCAAATGACGAATCACCTGACCTAAGAGGCATCCAGAGTTTCTGTCGCAAAGGCTGCTCACAGAATCCTAAGACTGCACAGTAACGTGCCATTAAAGTAGGTACTTTAATCAACTCCACTTGAGAGGTGAGCAAAACCCAGTCAAGGGCATCGAGCGGACCTGGGTCAAGCTCAGCATCACATCTCTCCCGTTTTGCACCCACCAAGTGGTGAGTGTCTACTCATGTGACAGAATACCTAGAGGGAAGGGATGAAAGGAGGCCTATAAAAACCCTGTGTGCGGGGCTGCCACACAGATGGACTTAATGCACTTCGACTATACCTGTTCTCAAAGCAGTTCAGTGCCAGGTTAAGTCTGAAAGCTGGGGTGAAACGGGAGCCCGAACTTAAATCCAGTCTGTAGGACTCAAGTCCAGCTTTAAACAATAAACATTACATAGCCATCTTCTAAAGCCCCAGAAGATCGGCTCGTTGTTACTATGGCGTGACATACACTCCCAGTCCTCGGTGACTTCGTACAGTAGGTGGTCCTTTCTCCCAAACGCTTCACGTCGAAGACAGACTCTGCGTGAGACAGCTTCTGTTCCGTGTGATTACCCAAGGACTCAGGCGGGTGGAGATTCTAGCACCTCAACATAGGACTTCAGAGGCACTGTGGCAAACAGAGTGTCCTTGGAGATCTTACGCCCATGTTTTCATGCCTTGTTTCAGAAGCGACACACATTGCGACTGTCCACAACCCACTGGCCAGCGCTAGTCTCATGGCTACACCTAACTGACGTGGGGGACTGGGAAGGGTCTTCCTTGTAACCAGAAAGGAAACCTGTAACCACATAGGATAAGCGCTGGTGATGTCTGTTACCAACTAATGGGAATGATGGATTAACTGGATCTTTGCCCTTTTTATAGATTTTTGTGTTTCTCTGACCTATGCTGATTCTGTCTATAGGTACAATTAAAACCAAACAAATTTGATGTTCCACGATTCTTCACTATGGAATAATATATCTTTTTCACTCCCTAAATAAGAAAATGGCATTAAAATGAGTTACTGGGAATGAAATAGAATAGAATAGAATAGAATAGAATAGAATAGAATAGAATAGAATAGAATAGAATAGAATAGAAGTGAAATACGAGACTCCCAATCAAAACAAAAGACAGTTTCAAATATGATCACTTTTCCTTATTTACTTAAAAGATTCTTCTAACAAGAGGAGATGAACAACAAATGGGTGTTTAACTGGCTCTTAAGTTAGCCAGAAACTCAGAATAATGCAAATGCCCCTCGCCAAAGCCATCCCAAAAATTAAGATTACATCTGACAAGGGAAGGGAAGGATGCCTGTTCCTCTTTCCTGGCTGTGTCTCAAAGTCGTCCACCAAAACTTCCTGCTCAGTGCTCTCTATGCCAGGAGATTCTGACCCCGAGATCTAGAACCAGGCTCAGGTGTCTGCGTTCTCGCCAACTTGGGCAGGTGATTATGACGTCCAGCCAGGGCTGGGAAGCAGTGTTCTAGATCCAGCCCATGTCTAGAACAGTCTCATGACTTAAGGAGGAGTTCCTGGTTTCCAATCCCAGACCATACACTCACTCGTAACCTCAGCGGGCTTTTCTATAATGCTATAATGTCTTTACAATGCTGTCCAAAGGTGAAGATTCTATGAGAGAAAATATACGAAAGGCTTTCAATAATCATGGCACGAAGCAATTCTACTATCACCGTGACAAATCCAGATTATTGAGGGCAGGAAAGGGGAGAGGAAAAAAAGAACATTAACTATGTATCATCCCAGACCCCAGATGTCATATACATACAATGGGACATTATGCAGCCTTTAAAAAATTCCATAATATGAGACACATAAATGAACTTTGAGGATGGTAAGAGGAATGAAATAAGCCAGACACAAAAGACAAATACCACATAACTGACTGCATGTACATGAAGTATCTAAAATAGTCAAATTCATACAATCAGAGAGTGAAATGATGGTTTTCTAGGGCATAGGGGGAGAAAGAAATAGGGGTTTAGTAATTAATAGGAATAAAGTTTCAGTTAAGCATGATGAGTAAATTTTAGAGATCTGCTCTACGACATTGTACTTGTAGTCAGCAATAACGCATTGTACACTTAATATAACGTGCTAAGACGGTAGATCTCATGTTATGTGTTTTACTACAGTAAAATATATATATTTTTTAAAAAGTCCAACCCACAAAAAAACAAAAAAAAAGGAAAAATGCCAAAAAACATTGGTAAGCACAATTCCTGTTTTCATGAAGCTTTCAGCCCGGTAAGAACTCAGTATCCACTCTCCTCCGATACCCAAGATATGACTGCCATCACCTTAGAAGACTGGGAATGGAAGTCAGAATGTCTTTCCTAAAGTTTTTTTTTTTCGTTTTTGATGCATTTTTTTGCAAAGAATATTATTCAACTTAGACTTCAGTTTACACATAATTCTGAATGTGAGCCAAAGTTTCAGAACTTTGGACAGTTCTATTAAAAATTGATTCTGTATACAAAAGTCCCTATCCTAAGAAATCGGCCACTTTAAAATACATTATGTATTTGTTTTTATTCTACTGAGTGAAAACTGTTACCCAATTTCCTCTGCAGTGCCTGAAACTCCCCCTTCCTTCTTTCAGAGAAAACCTTAATGTGGGGGATAGAAAATAAAGGATTTCATTAAGATCATCTTCCTTCCTCTACAATTCTACGTAACGTAACATCAATAGTGATGTCGGGATAATATGTTACATCAGAGCTTCTCAACCGTGGCACTATTGACATTTTGAGCGAGGCAGTTCTTTGTGGTGGGGGGCTGTCCTGTGTATTGTAAGACAGTCATCATCATTCCTCGACTCTACCCACTGGACATCAGGAGCATCCCTTTCGCAGCTGTAGCAAACAAAAATGTCTCTAGACTTTATCACCTGTCCCCTGGGTAGGAGAAAACCACTTCCAGTGGAGTAAGACTGCCTTTTGTTCATTGCATATATACTATGAGCAAAACCTTTGGCTAAATCTTTAACGTGCCTTACCGAACATAGCTTATCTCATTTAATTCTCTCAACAGCCCTGGGTAGGAACTATGTTTATACCAATTTTTAGATAAAAGAATTAGGCCAACAGGTGTCAAAGCTGGAATTTCAAAATCTATGCTCTTTCTCCTCTTCGTTACTGTTCACAAAGTCAATTCTTTCAATTCATCCAGTTTTAAATACAGCAACTGATGCAAAAATAAACTGTACAGTTCATTTGCTACCTTAACGGGAGCGCTAATTCCCTGGGGAGTTATATCCATCATGTCATGGGTCCCCAAGAAAGGCAAAATCAATCAAGCAGGCAGTGAGTGTGAATGGGGTTTTGTCTGGTATCAAAGCTAGGAGAACATCCTTTCTTTCCTCTTCATTATGATGACTCGAGATTTCAGCCACTGGACAGTTTTCAATAACTGATTCTTTTGGGGGGAAAATAAGTCTGGAAATATGAGATGTGTCTTATAGTGGATGTTCAGGACACCTTTTCAAACAATTGTCCCTTTACCTTCAGCCACATGCATGCAATGAAAACAGTCCTGTTTCTAAAGAGTATACCCAGCCAGAACCAACTGGACAATTGATTCAAGTTGGGCTAATAAACCCTTCCACTGGTAATTTGAAATTTGATCAAGGAGAGATAGAATGGAAAACCATTCTCTTGCATGGTGGATTGCCATTTTTGTGATTTGGGAGGTATTGGCAGCCCCTTGCCACCGTGTCGATTGGGGATGCTATTGGCAAAAAGAGAGAAGAAAGCTAATGCATAGAGGAGAAGACAGAGGAACCATGTGCATGTATGTCCTGGTGTCATTTGAACTTTCTCGATGAACAGCCAAATTCCTACCCTCAGTTCACACAAAATTTCCTTTGAGGCTTGAGATATTTTCTGTGACTCATAAATAAAATAGTCCTTTAGCTGGAAGTGAGGAGAAGGTGGTAAGCAGAGGCACACTTACTCGGAATCACAGCACTAGGTAGAAAGGGTCTAAGGGAAGGCCACTCTAGGCTGAACATGTTGAAGCACCTGGAGAAGCATCAGTCTCAACTCCCTGTAGATAAATGTACCTTACTGCTTCATTTCCTTGAAAGGGAATGCAACCATTTTAAGACTACTCTCCTTGGGAGGGTTTTTGAGTTTCTGCCTAAATAAGTAGTATCGCTTAAATGGGGGGTGGAGGGATTAAGAAAGATCTGTACTCTTTCCGTAGACTTTGCAGAGTTGCTTACGGCAGCTTAACGATCTGCGAGGATTAGTCAAAACATGAAAG
>NW_011888821.1:942587-945036 GCF_000151845.1 Pteropus vampyrus | reverse complement strand
CAGAAATCATGCAAACTCACATTCAAGAGAAGAGCTTCCAAACCAAAGGGAGTAGAAATGTACTAACATATTAAAAGAATGGCTAAATCCATGAGAAGATGGTGAGAGGGCGGTTATAGCTATGTGAAGTTGGCAGGAAAAAATGACCCCCAGTGCTGCCCGTGCCCTAACCCCCAGAATCTACGAATAGGATGGGTTACATGACAAATAGCACTTTGCAGATGTAGTTTAAAGTTGTAGACCTAACAATGGGGAGATTATTCTGGATTTCTGGAGGCACGATCCAATCACAGGAGCCCTTAAAAGTCAAGGGCTTTCTCCAGCTGGCGTAAGAGAGATGTGACAGAAGAGGAAGTCATTGCGACTCTGAGCGTAAAAAGGGCTCATGTCATTCATTAGTGGCTCCGAGACAGAGGCGCCCACAGGCAAGGACTGAAGAGGCCTCTAGGAGCTAAAGGAAGTCCCCAGCTGACAGCCAGCAAGGAAACAGAGACCTTAGTCTTGCAGCTGCGAGAATCGAGATGCCGCCAACCTCCCGAATGAGCTTAGAAGTGGATTCTTCTGCGAATGTCCTTGTCAGAATCCATCCAGCCAACACCTCAACTCTGGCCCTGTGAAACCCAGAGCACAGAATCCAGCCGAGCCAGCTGGGCTTCTGACCCATAGAACTGTGAGATAGTAAGCTTATGTCATCTTAAGCCACTGTGGCAGCGATAGAAAACTAATACACCACGGAAACACAAAAAGAAAAGATTCGCGTGGAGGGGTAAATGGAAATGATGGATAGAATCTCTGCAGACAGAATGCCTGGGTTCAAAGTGTGGTCCTATCACTTATTAACTGCGTCTCCTTGAGCATGTGACTTAAACAAATTAAGTCTTCCTTTCTTTGTAAACTATTTTTTTTTAAAAAGTAATAAGATTATCCATGCTCTTCAGCCAAAGATGACCAGAACCCACACCTGTACTTGAGCAAAGCTGGGTTTATTACCTGTTGCAAAGAGGGAGAATGTATACCCTGGAGAACCATGGGTGTCTCAATAAGATGGTGACTTCATATGAGATTTGGGCTCGTGTTAGGTGCTCTCAGGGAAGGGGTCAGGAGATCAGTGTTCTTCTTTGGACTGGATGTCATCAGAAAGCAGAGCAATTTTATTATTGCGTATTTTAATAAAGCTTATCTGGAAGGAAGGAAGGATATAGTGGAGCTAAAACTGTAGTTGGTAACGAAGGAACAGTCACTCATATTAGCCACAGGGAGATGACCAGTCATTTTTGTGGTTTAGGCAAGGTCTGTGTTTTCAACAGAGGTCAGACCTGATTGCAGAGTGGTCTTGTTTTGTCTTAACTGTCACGGTCTTGGGGTGGCCTTGTCTGATGCTTTGCGAGTGCTTTGTGAGGTGGTCTGTATTTAACAGAACACTGAGGCCTGTCTGTCTGTGAATGTCAGGCTGGCTCCTGCCAGCACCACGGCTTAGCTGATAGGACGTGCCAGGGGCTGCTCTTCTATTTCTCAGAACAATAAATATAAACCACTTACCATAGTGCCTAGAGTTAAACACTCAATCAATCTGGTGTGTTTTTTTTTTTTAATTGCTATTTTTTCAACAGGGTAACCCACAGAAAACTAGAAACCCTTACTGTCAATTACTAAATGGCGTATGTTATAAAGATATAATTCGTCAAAACTGAATGTAACTTGTCCTTTCTGCTCCAATTCTCTCATAGCCATGCAGCCTCTGGGCTCCCCTTCCCCATTTCTGCCAACTATCTTTCCACACAGAAGCTTTGTATACTAGATGTCTTTTTTTCCTTCTTCCTCTCTCCACTCCTCTGTTGTATTAGTCAACATAGTCTTTAGCTACGAAAGCAAGCAAGAGCACTCTCTCATTCAAAGGGAAGAAGGGGACAGGAACCTAAGCGAGGGATGATTAAATTCCCCCCTAATACAAGGGGAAGGCCACTAGCATGCACTTTTTAAGAATTTAAGTCCTACACATGACAAAGGAGAAACTATGCTTTTATTTAAGGATTCAGCCCACCCAGTTCCAACAGGTTTCAATAGCTGGTCTATGTAGCTATAGAGACAAATGAATTGGGTTGTCTTAATGGGGTCCAACCAAGATTTCCTGTCTTACATGCTAGCTCATCATACATTTCTGATCATTATGTGGCTTCTTGTGTCGTTTCCCTGTGCAGGGAAAATGCTCTGACAGTGGAATACGAGTATTGGAGCCTCCCAGGAAAACTCTTCCTACATTCAAGTCACTAAATGGAGACTCATTGCGTTAATAAATCTAAACGTGTTTAGAATGTGTCCATTGCAAAGAGATGGCCTCTCTCTTGGAGCACTGACTCATCAGGTTAATGACCCTGTGAGGCTGGGTTATAGCCACACTAAGGTGACTCCACAAGGGCAATGAACTGGACGAGTTGGGATCTGGTCTGCT
>NW_011888821.1:939692-940472 GCF_000151845.1 Pteropus vampyrus | reverse complement strand
AAAATAAAATAAAATAAAATAAAATAAAATAAAGGCTAAGTCCAGGTTAGGGGCAGGAAATGTACAAGCTGACTGGGAACACTTTGTCATCTCATAAAGCAAAGATGCTCTCTGCTCAGACACACAGAAGCCAACAGGAAGAAGCTGCCATGGGCCAACAGCAAGGCTTCAGAATGGAACTTAGGAAAACTATTGGTCACTTCCAGAAGACTCAAGCAGACTCACTCAATCATTTGAAAAGTAGAAAACTGCAAAGAAAGATGTGTGTGTCCTGTATTTCTTATGCGAACTGTACCTCAGGGTAACCAAAAATAAATAAATTAATAATAATAATAGGAGATTTCTCTCTGTAGAAATATTCCACATAATAAATGAAGAAGAAATTGTAATAACGGTTGTCAGTTACAAAGATACCCAAAAGACTGCCAGCCGCACATGTAGTGCCTTCTGAAGGAAGTACACAGTAACGTTTATAATGTGTTTTTGCCAAAAATCAATTGAACCAAAATCTCATCGAACTACTGACTCTAACCACCAGTTTCCAAAAAATGCAAATTTGAGCCTGGAATCAGCAAAGCCAGAAGATGGGGAGATGCTTCAATAACAATAACCTAGTATCCTCAACAAATAGGTTGCAAAGATAAAAAAACAAGAACAATGAGTTAGTGAGCTGGAGTGGGTACCAGGAGAGTAAAAGAGATTCAGAGAAACATCAGCTAAATTTAATTTGATATATAGCAATCTTTAATTCCTGATCAGCAAGCTTTATGTATATATTTT
>NW_011888821.1:913510-935417 GCF_000151845.1 Pteropus vampyrus | reverse complement strand
ATACAAAAAACATATATATTTCCCCTTAAATGTAGGCATTTCCTACCTTGAATGTTAATAACAGAACCACTTCTGTCTCCTTCAGTGATATCTTTTTCCTTTATTTTGCTAGGACTGATCACTGATAAATCTAATTGGAACTAATAAGAAACATAGTATTAAAATAGATGTGAGAGTTGTTTTTGCCTTTTTATAACAGCTTGCATTAGAGTGCACAACCTTCAGACAGTTAAAAGGATGTTCTGATAACTCTTTCCTGCTATTATTAGAAGACAAGTTATTTGTGCTAGGAGAGCCAGAAACTCTACCTCAGAGAAATAGGGAATTGAGTAGTTTGCAGTTGTGAGAACAACAAAGTTAGCATTCAATTAAGTTCCATCACAAGATTTATACCAATCATTAACCAAAAGTTGTCTTCTGTTCAGTTTCGGGAAACTGAACAATACCCTGACGAAGAGAAACGCCCTTTAAAAATTAAGCAATAATTATGGTAGGCTTGCAAAATGCAGTTTATCTTTTGTATCTTGAATTTCTTGGCTGTGTAATTTGCATACACATTAAACTCTGTGGGAAATTGGAAACCAATTCAGAATTCGACAATTAAAAGACACAAATTAAAATTGTTAGCATTAATTTAAAGTTTATTGCTGGTGCAATGCTCTTGGATGTAAATGAACTCTGATCAAGCAGCCGTTCCGCTCTTAGAAGTTCAACATATTTTCACTTTTCATGTGCATCTATGTCCTACTTATCACAAATGCTACATACGCATGTATTATATGTATGAAGTTTTCGTTACAATATGTTGTGGCCTTTGTGATCTAATTGCCTGGATGAAAAGCTCAGTTCCATCACCTTCTAGCTGTGTGACCAAAGATGCATTAGTCTTTCAGCTTCTGAGTCTTGTTCTGCAAAATAGGAATGATGATGATAACCAATTCGCAGGTTTGTTGTAAAGACTGAATGAAAAGAAATTAAATTCCTACAATCTGATATGTAGAAAGTGCAAACCACTGTGATTGCTAAGTACTAGGATATGGGGTTCTGTGGAAGAATCCCAGGCCTACCATTTACTAGCTCTGTGACATTGGACTAGTTAATTCACCGATTTGTGCCTCACTGGCCCCATTCAGTAAAGTGGAGATACAGTGCCTACATCATAGGGGTTGTTAGGTAATGAAATAAATTAAATATTTGTAAAGCACTTACAATAGTGCCTAATGTAATCCCTACATAAGTATTTGTTACATAACAAATATGTGTGGACAGATGGATATATGTATGAGGTGTATATATATTACATACCTACAGAATAAAGAGAGTTGTCTCAATATAAAACTGGAAAAATTCCTGTATTTTTCCAATGTTACTCTGGAGACTGATTATCATTGATTATTTTCATTTAAAAGCAGGAGATTGGAGCAAACTTTCTTCTATTTAGAATGCACAGGAAACCCAAATGCAACAGCTCATCAGAAGCTTCATGTGTCCTACATGACCAATCTTGAGAGAATCAGAATACCATAAAATGCCCTTGACATTATCACTAATAAAATACACTTGGATCATTGATGGTCCTTCAACATGCCCCAAGTCCATCAACATGGGGACCAATTACCAAGGTAAGGCTAGAAGTTTAGATTTTTATGATATAAAAAAAGTTTCAGTGGGAAAAAGTGAATAGGGGCTACAAAGTTTCAGACCCACAGGAACTAGGTAATTTTTCCTATAGATGTGTTCTGATAATTCAGTGGTTCGTGCATGGGGGCATGGAGAGGAACAGATAGTTACGTGCTGAGCTGTAAAACCTGGACCAATCTAATGTGTGAGTATGTCTAGCTTTTACTTCAAATCTTCCTCTTCTATCTCCACCAGCAAGATTGTTAGCTTGGGTAGTTTAGAACACCTTTATTAGGCCTATAAAGTAATGTTGTAGTAGTAGTAGTAATGATGATGATGATGATGATGATGATGATGATGATGATGATGATGGTGATGATGATGATGATGTACAAAATCCTCTGCCATATACAAGAAGAGAACCACCACTTCCAACACATACACATACATACACATGGACCAACATAGGACTACTTTCCGATCACAATAAATATGTAATAAGTAGAGGTTTGAGTAATGCAAATCATACCTCTAATTAATCGATCACCTTATAACCCATTTCTGTTGTGAAAAGCTACACTGTAGGAGAAATGTCCATAGCGGTAAATGGAGATATTAGCCTAAATCACGGGTGTCAAATAACAGACTATGGTCGTTCTGAATTTTTAATTTTCCACCTAACCAAGGAGAGTTTTAGTCATAATTATCTGACACCATATGCATGACATATATACATGTATACACACACATGCATATGTGTGTATATAGTTATATATATACTTTTTAAGACTGGCCAATATACGCAAACAAATAAACCTAGAAGAGAACGCCCAATCAAGGACATGTCCTGATAAACGGATACCCGAGTTGAATTTGGAATTTTGTCTTGATAATATCTCCCCTTGTGTCTATCCTCCAAAGTGGATTTTTATCAGTCTCTGAAACCAAATGGCTTACAGATAATTTGGTCAGTAACATATATAAATGTTTCAAGCGTAACAAAACACATATTTCAGAAAGAGCTGAGGAAAATGATAGCTTTAGGACTTTCAGAATAAAACCAGCATCCTTTCTGCTGGAGAGGCATAAAAGAGATTAAGTGGACAGTACTTTCTTTGAATTATTGATGTAATCAAAACACAGGGAGATTCATGACATTCGTCTTCCCTGTGCTGGGGTCGACATCGACTTTTAGTTGAGTTTTGGCTTCTCTTTTTCTCCATTAAAAAAAGAAAGGAAGAAAAAGCAGTCCTCTGTTGTTTACCTAAAAGAACACGGAATTTCCCAGCAATTCATCACGTTCCATTAAAAGGAGATGACTGTGAGTGCTTTTCCCAATCAGGTACGTAAAGCACTTGCCCATCCACCACCCAGTTTTTAAGTTCAATTCTGTGTTTGGGTCAGCACCCGGGCTTTTAAGATCATTAGAATATAGACACATATATCTAACCTTGCGTTTAAGATGGAGATAGTTTCATTAAACTGGAGGGCAGAATTCTATTAGATAAAGCCCTGCTCTCCATAGCTCAACCTTAAAGTGCTAATGCAGTGTTTTTCTTCCTCCTAATTCTGCAGACTGGAAAGGAGCTTCCTGTGGCTCCCTGAATCTACCAATACCCCAAACCCAATTCCCAGCTCCCCTCAACACAGGCAGATACCATTTCAACAGATGTCAAGAGCAGCTAAAGTGCACTTAGGCTTATTTGTTAAATTCCTCAGGGAGGAGATAGATTGGTGAAATTCAGCCAGTAATTAAACCACATACTTCTTCTAACGCTGCCTCTGTCCCCCCTCCCCGCCCCTTCCCTGCATAATCTCTCTCTGCCTTACATCAAATCATTTAGGCACTTATTGGCTACAATCAATACAATATGAGATACATTAATTTTGTCCCTGAGAGACTTTCGGGGAAGAGGTGGTATTGCTTCACAAGCATTTCGGCGCGTTCGTGCAAGCCTACCCGTCAAACACAGCAGCAGCGCCTCCGCACCCCACCCTGGCAGGTTCCTGGTCTCGCTGCCTCTCCCCCGCCCCCACCTGTGCCCATGGAACTGGGCTGCCGCCAGACACGGGCAAATTGGATTGGAGTGAAAAACACTAAATATATCACCTAATGCGCACAAATGCTAGACAGTGCTAAACACAGTAAAGTGTCCTGGCTGAGCAGAATTTGAACGATTAAACTCAAGTCTTTCCATATGTTCGGCGCCCCTTGTGCCTCTCTATGCAGAATAAAATGACAAGGAGGGAAAGACCTTACCAGGCTGCCCCGTCACAGATCCTGTTTCCTCAGTGATACACGACTGCTTCTCCCACCCCTCACACCCCCACCTCGGGTGGACTGACCCCTTGGTCTGCAAAACATTTAGAAAGGGCTGGAGGAATTTCCAACCAGAGGAAATGCAGGCACTAAATGAAGCTTTGCGCTATGCACTAGTTTTGATAATGCAAATTTGTTATTTTTGTTGTTGTTGTTAGATTGGGGAGCCAGATGCTCAAAGGATGGTTTGAGCAATAAACGTGACTCACAGAAAGGTACATTCCTCTGAGGTCTATAACTCCGGCACCTCCCCCACAGTGCCACCAGCTATCTTTCAGCCATCGATACCTCTCAGCCTCAAACGATTTTACTCGCCAAGTGAGACAAAGAAAGGGACGCGGATGGTACAGTTCAGTCCATCAATGGACCCTGCAGTAGAACCGAAGACAAACACAGTGGACTAACAAAGAAAACCAGGGGAGGACTGTGAGAGGGCCGGACGGCAGCCACGCAATTAAAATCTATCCAGAATTTGGACAAGAAACATTTCCAGTGTCAGGCTCCCGGCTTCTTGTTTAAAGCAAAGAAGAAATTGGGCAAGCAAGAATCTGCGATTTACAAAGAATGCCATTATCGTTTTCTCATGAACTGCACCCCGCTTTGACAATGGGCAACGATGCTGATAAAATATCAGAAATGTTTCTTTTCTATTTGAAAGGGAAGGGATCAGGTTTTCTGGTCGATAGCCACCCGTCACAGCAGGATATACAATGAATTTTGGATAAAAGAGAATCAGAAACAATGGCCTTTGGGGCTGGTCCCCTGTGTGTGCGCTAGGCTTTCAGGAGACCTCACTGGACCCAACCACCGCATCTGTAAAATCATTAGCTGGTTCCTAGAGCCTTTCGTGGCTCTAACAGCATCTGGTTCACATTATGGAGCTTTAATCCTTACCTGTCCTCACACCTAGTCTTCACGACAGTCCCTTCCCCTGCACTGACCACCACAGAGAAACACCATGGCAGCGGATGAAACTCAAGCTGCCTCTGGAAGGGACGAACCCCTTAGTGAGAGGCTGCCTCTCGATTAGCCCGGGTCCACTCAGCTTCCTACAGAGTGGAGAATCTGACCCTGATGGGTGGGTGAAATTCTGAACAGCTAAGGCCTGCACTGGTGTTTTTTAGAGGTTAAGTCGCACTCTCTGTCAGTTGTTATCAAAAGACGTCCTTGGAGTACTAGCATTTAAGATGCTGAGGGGTCTGTCACAACACAGACTGTGGGACCTTCGCCTTTTTGGCTGAATCAGCAGCTTTGTGGGTGAACCCCGAAAAACTGAATGTCAAGCAAAATCCCCAAAGCGATTCTTCAGCCCATTATCGTTTGAGAAATGGGCAGATCATGATAATCAACTGGGAACTGTCTTACAAAGACAGAGTCTATTTACTTGTGCTAATTATTGTGCTGACACCGCTATGAGACTGCGAGCTTCCTAAGGTACAGATGTCTTACTCGTTGACATATCGCCGGCGTCTTGTCTAAGGCCTGTACAAACAGATGTATGTATCTTAGTAAATGTTTGCTGAATTGAATTGAAGAAACACAGGTGGCCAAAACCCACCACTGGTCTAACAAATTAGAATATCTGGGCACAGAGCCTGGGAATATGCAGTTGATGAGCACCTTGGCGATTCTCATTCACAGCAAATTGTGAGAACCACTTTTCTCATCTTCTCCATATACCCTGGGAAATAGGAGACTTGTTTTGTCAAAAATCATCCTAAAAAGGTATTCCATGGTTTTCCACCTTCCAATCACTGTGGTGAGTATTCTTTTCCCAGATCTTGATTAATAGGTTGAGCTTGAATTATCCTGAGATGGACATACAACATCAGTAGGCTGAAATAATTTGTCCGAGGTCACACCCACAACTGTATGGTGATATTTTGACTTGCTAGATAACTAGATAACTTCGGTGAGGCAATTTCATCTTTTGATATAAGTGCTGTTGGAATGCTTAAAAAGGCAAGGCCAGAGAATCTAAAATTGAGAGTTCCAGTCCCATTCATTTATTTAGCTGATGTTTGTTGAGTGCCTACTATGTGCCAGGCATTTGTCAGTTGTTAGGGATATATGTTGAGCCAAAAGCATATGGTCTCTGCCCTCCTGATATTTATATTCTAATATAGGAAGATTAAATAGCTATTTTTCCAGTGGCAGAGAGGTGACAGAGAGGTTCCCAGTGTGCCTTCCTCTTTGGTTCTATTTATAGTGCCTTTTTAAATACCTAAAAAACTTTGATCTGTTTTATTAAACTATCTTGCTTAAGTTTCAATCTGGAAAGAGAGGTGGGTCTATATTCCTAGCCTCTATGGCCTCACCTCCCATTTAATCCTCAACTCGTACTGATTCAGATGTTCTTCTGCTCACTTCCTGGACAAGTGGTCACTTCTTTACTTATGAAATCTAGAGGCTAGTTTCTACACGGTCTCTTACTTGACCTCTCCATAGATCTTGCCATTGGTCTTTCTTAGAACTTATATCTTTCGGTTTCCATCAATATCTCCATCCAGATAGGTCCTATCACTCTGTCTATTCTCAAATCAGTCTGCAGGGATAACTTCTGGCTACCTCTTAAATGGCTGTATTCTCTAGAACTGTACTTGCTTCTCTTCTTATACATTATATACACCCATGGCACTGCATATAAATAGATAGCAACTCATAAATTCACATAAACATCACCAAATAGTAAATAAAGAGAATGATGTTGATTTATACATGTGCCAATGTGGGAAAAAAAGTCCTAAATATGCTGTTAAAAGATAAGAACAAATTGTAAATCGCTATATACTATATGATGCTGTTTTTCTATTAAAAATTCAAGGACCTTTAATAGATAGGTAATAAGTGGATACACACACATATATATAGACATATATAATTGCAAATATAGAGGCATATTCATAGAAAAACTATCTAGATCTATAGTGCCCAAGAGAAATACCATGCAAGCAACATATACAATTCTAAATTTTCTAGTAGTCACATTTAAGAAGTAAAAAATAAACAAGTAAAACTAATTTAACAGCATATTAAACTTAGCCAAATATATTATCTTTTCAACATGCAATTCATATTCATGAAGTGTCAATGAGCTGTTTCACCCTCTATTATTACACTAAGTCTTTGAAATCCAGTGTGCAAATTCTGCTTGCTCGGTAGCGCCATAAGGCTAACAGCGACCATATTAGGTGGCAAGATCATAGAACATTTCCATCATCACAGAACATTCCACTGGACAGCAGCGGTCTACACGGCACTGGGGAGAAGAGAGTGTTCTCTCACCAAAGAAACAGGCAGGGAATTGGAAGTTTATTTCCCCAAATTTAGGAAGCAATTTACTGTTAGGACGATGTAAACATTTGGGATGTTTTTCTTTGATATTTCTTGGATGCTATGTTCTCATTGCTCTAACAACAACTTGGAGATTGTTACAAAAAGAGAAGGCCCTCTAGACCCACATTTGATTCTTGGTTTCACCACTTACTTGCTCCATGATTTAGGGTAAATAGTAGCCTCTTTATACCTATTTTTTTCCATCAGTGATACGGCCATTATGAAGAGTCAATAAGATAATGCATGTGCAGAGTGCCTAGCTGGTACTCAGTAAACTCAAGTTTCCTTTGGGGTCTCCTTCAAGCCATCACGAACATTTCAGTTCTGACCCGAATGAGGATAAAATGGGACTGTGTGAGCTACTCTCTCACTGCAGCCACATTTCTCTACCCCTGTCATTTCACTGAGAAGACAGTCATCCCAGCAGCCCTGTGACGTTTATCGTTAGCCTCCTCCCTCCCATCTGACAGCTGCAAGGGGAGCTAGGCGGTCGAGGAAGGCCTATCCATGTATTTGGGTAAATTTCTGCTACCGAGTTCACATTTCTAGATTGCAAACAGGAGGTCAATATCAGCTCCATTCATGAGTAATATCTAGATGAAAAAGAAGCTCCATCGATGAATAAAGTCGCACTGAGGTCTGTGTACCTGTGTCCATGTGTCCATGTGTGCATGTGTCTCGAAAGTTTTCTGTTACTGTTTTGAGATCAGCCAAGTGGCTTGGGAAACAACCTTGCCTCAAATCAGAAACCTTGGCAGCCATGAGACTTCAGGCAAACTTTCCACTCTTTCTTGTTCTCTACTTTCTCGTCTAAAAAAATACAGGGGCTGAACCAGATGATCCCTAAGATTCCTTCCAGCATGAATAATCCCTGATTCTGTGCCTCTGTGGATAGGCAAGTCCAAAGTTCTCATTCTTATTATCATGGGTAATCAAGACCCGGTAAACACTTCAGTCCTCTATCGAAACGCTGTTCTCTTCCTGCGCTGATATTATTAGGCTTACTGCACCCACGTGAGACTTTGATAAATGCAGGCAGCTAATGAACCATTTGGATGGGGCCCAGGAAGAAGGCAGAGGCTCCGCAAGGCTTTATTTGCAAGTTCCATACCACTCAGAATTGACTCACCAACGCTGGAAGAAATAATTAATGATATCTGAACGCATGAAATACGGATATGGAATGCAGGAGGGGTGGGTAGGTGAGCCGGGGTTGGATGAGATGTCTTTTCAGGCTCTTCCACCTCTTGAGATTCTATGAGTCTGTGAGGATGGGATTTAATAAATCATCGACAAAGACACGTGAAACACACAGGCATCTGCCCTACAGCATGTTCAGTTATTTTCTTAAAGGCAAGCAGAGAAGTACATCCCAGTGGCATCCAGAAGGTGATTCTCTTGTTGTCAGGAAAGGAGGCCCGTAAAAGAATTTGAAGAGAGAGATGGAGGAGGGAGAGAGGGTCAGAATGAGCGAATGTCCTGAAATGTTAAAAATCGGTAATTCCAGTAGGGATATACAGGTATCATGATGCTAGTCGTGTACTTTTCCAGAGGCTTAGAACTTTTAGAATAAAAAGTTAGAAAAGTGTTGCAAAATTTCAAAAAAATATATAAAATTTAAATTAGAAATAATCACACACATTCAAGTGAGTTCCTGCAAGATATTCTTTGAAAAAAGTCTTCTTTGGTCCATTAAGTTTGGAAATCATTTTGTTCTATACCACCCTCATGCAGATTTATGATTCGCATTCATTAGCATATTAAAGGTATTGAGAAGTCCTGCAAAAAGAAATCTTTTCAATCCTTTTTAGCCAGTGTATCCTACGCTTGTTTTTAAAACCATGGAACTCTCTGAGTGTGTGTGTGTGTGTGTGTGTGTGTGTGTGTGTGTGTACATGTGTGCGCACACATACAAGCATTTGTGGGTAGCATCTATTCACCTACTATGGAATTAATGTTTCAGGACTACAAAGTAGATCATTCTCTGATTCATTCATCTCTAACGGAGTGTTTGCTATGTGCCAGACATACAAGAACATAATACAATATAGTCCCCTATTTATAAATAGCACACAGCTCAGAAGAGAGGCAAGAGGAAAAAATGATTTAAAAAGGATTATGTGTTTGAAGCCACATCATGGTACAGAAGCGCAGAGGTGAGAAATGGAGTTAGAATCACTACCTAATAGAAGATACAGGAATCACCTATCCTAACCTGGTGCTTGGGAAGTTCCTGGGCCTAGAGAAGAAAAATACAAAACATCGTTCATTGGGATCTGTCCAGCTTTGCAAAGAAAACAGACAATCCTATCACTCTGGACATTTCCCCCTGGATTTTTTGCGGATTCTCTCCTCTATCTTTACTTTCCTCAAAAGGTATTTAGTGGTAAAGAAGAAGAAATAATGTGGAACATTCCCTGGAGAGACCTAAAATATTCAGCATGAATATTTTGTAATCCAATGAATCTGGAGTTCTAATTTAGTGACTAACAGTAAGGATGCTTTGAGAAGCAAGGAACAAAACCCGGCTAACAGTGGCTCCATCTGTAAGGATCTTTGTGGTTTGCCTTATTCCAGGCGTGGCAGGAGATGGTCCCAGGTTGTTTTGGTGGCTCAGCAGTCCTGGCAGGACCCAAGCTTTTTCACACACCTCCCATGTGACATAAACACCCTCATAAGCTCTAGTTTACAGAAGCAGCAGCTCACCAAATTCTTCCAGGTAACAGAAGAGCCAGGGCGTCGAACCTAGGCGGTAGAACGGCAGAGACTGGCATGGCAACCATAAGCACGATGCTGCCACTCGGGGAGTCACAAGACATGTCTCGTACTGTCCCTTCCACTTAGCAGTGCCACTGGACCTCCCAGCCTGACGTCCTTGTCCAGTGGGCATCACGACCCTTTGGCTGGGAGGAGCACGTGCCCCTATGGCATCCACACGGCCAACTTCACAGGTCCCCGCAGACCGCCAGACCACCATGCCTGTGAGTGTACACTGTTTGTCCAAGAACCCAGAGACCTCACCTCTCTTCCCCTCAAGAGATTTATAATTAAGCCTGCGAAAAATTAAGAAATTAATATAAAAGTTGCCGGGTTGTTGCCAATGCTTTTATTATACTTTAATTTACTAGAAACATTTTCACACCACCCCTGGGGAGTAAGTGCAATGTAAAATTGCTTACATCGCTCTTAAAAGCTGAAGTAAGCGTTTCCTTTTCATCTTCCATAATCCTATTTAAAAAAAGAAAGAAAGCCAGCCAGCGAGTCTATGGGTAGGAGCAGCAAATAGATAATTATATCACTCTGGATGTTTCCCCTTGGCTTTTTTGAGGACCTCCCCCGCTTCATAATTCTCCACTCTCCTCATAATTTATTTATAGGTAAAGAAGTGATGAAGTAAACTCATCGGACAGACAACGGCACATCCCTCTAATTAAGTTACTAGTGATTCCTAGCTCCATAATTATCAACAGGATAAAGCAGGTGACAGGGCCAGAGAGCGTGGAATGTGGGAGCAAGAGACAAAGGCCTGGAGTGCCCTGGCTGCTGGAAAAACGCAGAGTCGGAATGGCCCAGAGTTTGGACACGGGAAAGCCAAACGGGAAGCCCCAGCACTGCCACTTCCCAGGGGTGTGATGTGAGGCAATTCACCCAGTTTCTCTGGGCCTCAGCTTCCGCACCTTGCATCATGGGATACCAGCAGATGTGCTTCTCACGTTCCTTGTGAAGATCAAAGGGGACCATGTACCTGAAAGGGGGAGCTTAGCTCAGCTCCTGGCGCAGAGCAGTTTTCCACTCCCGGCAGCTATGGTTTGGAACTGTTCACGTGGAGAGCCATTCTGTGGGACGAGGGACTGGTTTGCAAGGCCGTGTCTGAGACATCCTATGGCTGATGCCGATTAACAAACGAGAAGCAGACTGCGGCCGTAGAAGGTCTTAAGGATGAATGATGGTGACCCTGAACCCAAAGTGGGACCTGGAATTAGACTCCGTTTTCTCACGAATGGAACCCACAGAAATGACACGTTGGCAAATGAGCAACAGGTTTCAATAAAGATCAAAATGGGATCATTTGGGGAGAGCGTGATCTTTGTTACCTGGAAAAAGGCTTTTCTAATGGAAAGCGGCTGAACTTGTCCCCGGGCACTTGCTTTTCTGGCTACAGAATGATGGTCCAGCTTCTCGAATTGGATGCCAGTGTCTATACCACCCAACAAAATAAACAAGGACATCTCTCTGGATCATTAACTTGGCTAAGCGATTGGCACAGGGGGCCCTCATTATGGGATATGAACAAACACACGTATACGATGGCGATCGATGAAAATGTACTCGGATAGGTAAGACAGAGCAGGCGGCTTCGAAGAAAGAATATCACACACTATTCAGGGATGTATGTTTATTCTCTTCTGCCATTAAAGGGTTAAGTTCAATGAGAGAAAGAGAGAGACAGACAGACAGAGACAGACAGAGGGATGGGGGAAAGACACAGAGGGAGGAAGAAAGCACACTGGCTTTCGTCACTGTTAACCAGGTCGTTCCCACTTTTTGATTTCACCGTTCTCACCAAATTCACGGCAGGGACGTCGGAATCCTGGCCATGTGGTTTTTCTCCTTGAGAAACAGCAACGTCTTTTGATCATTGGAATTTTTTTTTCAGCAAAAACGTGCCACCTCAAATTTATTAAAGCTGTTTCCGAACTGTTTTGATTCCTGTGTCACATATCAGTTTGTAAGGCATTTTTCTGGTCATAGTTAGCCAATGGGCCAGAGAATGCAAACAGAGATTGAGGATTTTGCCAGTAAGAAGTGAACGCTTGTGCTTTCCTTAATATTCTTCCCTCTGATTGAAAATGGCAAATGAGCTTTTGGAGAAAAAAGGAAAAAAAAAAAAAGGCAAGACAATGGTTACATGATAAGAGGTCCTCATATCTAACAAAAAATCGAAGAGGTAAGATATATGGAAAAACTAATGTTCTATATCATACACACACCACCCCACATTTATATGTGAAATAAAATTTTGCAATAACTTCTAAGTTATTTTGGTTGCAAATAGAAATCCTGACTGCAGAGGCATGAATGAATAAAGAATTAATTTTTTTACATGACGCGAGTTCAGAGGTAGCCTTTCCTGTCACCGACTCAGCTTCTCTACGAGGTCAGAGCCAACGTCTCACACGGATGTCCCACATGAATCAGTGGCTGCAGCTCCACCAGTAAGATGCCATAAAAGGTAAGAAAGAAAAAGTTCGGGAGGACAGAAAGTGCCACCTGCAGGTGCGACCTTCCATGAAGAAATCAAAAGCTCCCCCAGATACCAACAGCAAACTTCCAGTTACATCTCTCTGACCAGAATTTGTCACATGGCCACGCCTAGCTACACAGGAAGCTTGCAAAGCCAGCACCCAGCTGAGCGCATTTCTAGGCTGAGCAAATTTGGGGTTTTTGTTCAGCATGAGAAAATGGTGACATACTCACCAAGACAACTTTCCATTTCTGAAAAACCATCCACTGTCATGTTGAGTGATCAGAACTCTCCATCCTTAACAAACACAACAATGCCTTAGATATTTATTTGCTTATGGTCTGCTGAGAAAGAAGTTATTTCTGGAGCCCGAGGGGAAGTGGTGGGCTCCACAAACTGTCTTCGAAAGAGTCACACCCCTTTCTACAGCGTACCATAGTCCTGCAGTCTCTTCCTTTGTAAAAAACCTTGCTGTTTCCGCGTGAAGGTATTGATTTTAATTAATCACAACATAAAGCCACCTCAATCAATAGAAAGGTACGAGGGGAAGAACAGAAGCTGTAAATCACTGTTTTTTTTTTCTCTTTGGAGAACTTTCCTTCGACTTGAATTCAGTGGTTCTGCTGTGTACAGATATTACCCAGATCCAACTAACAGGTTCATAATTACACTAATATCTACTCTTGATTGAACACAGTTATACTCCGCGTTTAAGCACACAGTGCCTCACAAAGTTCCATAATGTTTTTACTATTTTACTATATATTGCTATTATTCACATTTCAAGTAAGAACAAACGGAAACTTAAGGGTTTAAATAATCTTCCAATGTTCCAAATACCACTCAGACTAGAGCCAAGATTTGCATTCAGGTCTGACACTTGCTACAATTTTATTTGAACCCACAATAATCGCTGAGTGTCTAAACGCTATTTTACACAGATTATCTCTAATTTTCATAAGGACCTTTGTATTATCTCCTTTCTCAGAAGTTATACCCGAATGTCAGAGACAGTAAGCGATTTGCCTGAGATCACACGGGGTACAGGTGGCAGAGCCGGAATCCCCACAGAGATGCGTCTGCTCCCCAGGTCTCTATTCATGTCCAGCGTAGCCTGCAGCATCCTGCAGCATCTCTGGGAATAATGCCACAAAGCATCATTATGTGAAGGGGCGGGAGCTACGCCTTACATGACAGAGAGAGTATAGCACAGCCATAGAGCAAACAGCTCCAGGATCAGGCTACTGGGGTTCAAATCCTGCTTCCGGATTTGGTCTGTGGTTTATAGCATCCCGCTTAAATTCATGAAACCTAGCTTCAGAGTCCAAAAAATGGAGATGACAAGAACTCAAGCTCACGGAGAGGATTATGAGAGTATGTGGAAGACACCTGGCGGTACCCATGACAAAGACAAGAACACAGGAAGGGGCTGTATCCTCACAAATGAGTTACTTAACCTCTATAAGCCTCAGTTTTCTTTCTGTAAAACGAGGTAATTATGAGCCTCTCATGAGGAAATATGCATCAATGGTAGATATCATCTGCTCAGTAAGTGTTAGCTGCCACCATCATCATCATCATGACATCTATATGAGCAGCCACTCCGAATTTCAAAGGCCAGCTGAAAATAGAGCATCAGGAATAAAAGTCTCATTTTTATTTTTGCAGGAAATGAGACCGCTAGTACCATACTGGAGACAGAGCACACAGAAAGTACAAAGCAATGTGCTCCAAAGTTGCCAGAAACTTGTTTTTCAAGAAGCTTTTCAAACTGAAGCAGAGGGCACAGCCAAGCCTGGCTAATTAGCTGCACTGCCTTATGCCATGGGGCCCAGGGCATCCTGCTTGGCTGTTGTGTTGGGGGCTGGAGCCTGCTAAGTCAGCTGTAATTGACACCCAGGCACAAGGGGGAGCGGGGAAGGCTTAAGGGGAGGGAGGAACTTGGAAGAACCAGGAAACAAAGACACAAGACAGTGCTGAGTTCCTTGTGAGGCAACAAACACCTTTCCACACTGAGGGGAAAGTCTGTTTTTGTTTGTTTTCTGGGGAGGCTAGAAGAAGCCCCTCCTCTTATGTTCTCTCCCAAGAGGCCCCTCTGCTCATGTGTTGGTTCTCAGACCAGCCTAGGAAGAGGGATACCTGCAAACAAGCCTCAGGTATCTTTGGCTTTGATTCAGCATTTCTCCATCCTATTTCGATTCTTTCAAACAATCATCATCCAGTGTCTGGTACTGCGCTAGCACCAGAGCCAAAGATATCATCGGTCTGGCCCTGCCATGGAGAGGCTTAGGGTCCAGCAGGAATCAGTCTGTCCTGAGTTAGAAAGCACAAGGGTGGTGTCAAACTAACAGCCACGGGTGTATAAAAGACGTCTGCCTCTGGAAACTGGATTCTGCTGATAAAATGAGCTTCACTGATTCGTGGACTTGTTGGAAGTAGGAGAAAAGAGAAGTTAAGAGGGTGTGTGTTCCAGAGCCGGACTGCTCATGTTCAAACACTTGGTAAAGCCAAACTGTGCCTCGTTTTCCTCTCTAAAATAATAATAATGCTTATCTCATAGAACTGTAGAGGTAACTCGTGTAGAACTCCTAGGAAAAAGAAGCACTTAATCAATGCCAATTTTATTATTATTGTCATCACTATCGTCACTATTACTATTATCACCTCACTCAGAAAGTTGTTACATACCTATGAAGGATACTTTCAAAGATCATACTTTAAAAGATCATAAGGATTATAAGATACCTTCAGCCTATGTACATACAGGCAGCACTATTCCTGAGTCGATGGGCCAAGGAAGAGAATCTTTGGACTATGCCTTAAATTCTGACCGTGTAACTGGGTTTTCTCATCTGTAGAATGGGAAACAACACCTGCTCAGTTTCCAGATGCCATCCACATATGGGCACTGGTAAAACGATGCCCCCAAGAAATCTGTACTGAAGCAGAGTCTACAGACATGAACAGTGACTGTGATTCTCCATCGCTCTTTTGAATAGTTACTTTGTACAGCTGCCCACAGGTGGGTCTGTGGGATTCCACACTCACCATGTATGATGAAAGCCGGGGAGGCTGTCGGGAGCAAAGGCAGCCGCCCATGAGCTACCCAACGCATCAGCTCAGCCAAGGTGTCTTCTGTGACATGACACCTGGCGGACCTCAGTTAGTTATTAGGAAGTGAGGCAGGAAGACGTCGTCCTGAGAGAAAAGCACAGGAATGGGGACATTCACCCACAGGAGGGCCAGGATATGGGTGAGGTCAGCAAGGCACTGACTCATGACACAAAACCAGAGGCGCCCAAAATCTCAGTCACCACGATGCGTGATATCTGAATGTTGTTTGACTTTTAAAAAGTAATTAATGCAAAAACACATGATTTTTAACATCAACATTTTAAATAAAAATATGATCCAGCCATACACCTGTACAATTCACCTCACTTGTCTATCCTAATCTTGCTGGCAGATTCTGTTGCTATTTAAATTTTTGAGACTTTATGTATTGTAGACTTTTACGTTAATCTTGTTTATCTGCTTTAAAGTATGATGGATCTTGATGGCTGAGCTTTATGGTTCTCTCTGAAATCGTATGCCTAGGGCAAGAGCCTCACGCTCCTTGGTCACACCGCATGGACCAACAAAGCAAGTGAGGGATGCTAAACAGGAGGAAACACCTTCTAGTTCTTTCTGAGCCCTGAGACATTGTTGAGACAGTGTCCTGTTCTCCTTACTCTCCCTTGTATTCTTATATAATTGGGGCAAAAGGAAGAGTAATAACATGCGAGTATGTCTGGCTCCATCCTTCCTACCAGAATTAAGGGCAGTAGAAGAAATAGATTCTTGTGGAATGATTCTTAAAAAAAAACAACGAGAGTGACGATGGAGGCCAGCCTGCATTTCTCAGGTAGCTGTGCCCAGGAAGAAGTGCCTTTGGAAGCACTGACTGAGGGCAGGGCGCCAAGGGAGGCACAGACAGGTCTTAATGAGGAAGAATGGAAAAGAAATGGCATAGGGGAGGGTTTCTGACCCTCGTTGTTAGGATTAGGGGAGGGATGCAAAGGGGACTTCATACCTGTTTCCCTCCTCTTGCTGGTCTGGAAATGGAAACTGAGGATGTGATTTACATCACCAGAAACTGGACTAATTATTTTCTGAAGTGGCATCAATTGAGAAGTGGGCCAGCATGGGCCCCTGTGTTCATTCAGGTTATAATCACTGCCCCATTCCGGTTGATAAGTGCAGTTAGACTTCCCGAAACCTAAAAGTGTCCATCACACACATAAGTCAACGCACTTGACTCAAAATCCCAAACAGGGTTATTTTTCAGTTGGTGGCCCAGTTCTAAAAGAAAAAAAATGTTTCTTTGATAACTGTCAAAAACAATAAAAAGTCCTCACCATTTACAATATCTATCTCGCCATTCCCTCAGGAAGAAAGAAATAAACAGACTCTCCATATAGAAGCTGGAAAAAAAAATCAGCGTTAAACTTCTGCTAGAAGTAGGAGTGTTTCAGGCCAAGAAAACTCCTGGTTGTGTCCAGAACAGTCTATTACTTGCATATTATACTGTTGGTATTACTGGGTGAAATGCTTCCTGACTGATTGATGGATTATTATCTCTCATAGCTGAATTATCTCTGAAATGCCAACCATTATAATAAGTGCCACTTTTGTTTCACGACAAAGCTGAACTTTATTTTGTCTGCCTGGCACATAAGGAAATGCAACAACTTGATTACGAGTACTTATGTTGATCATTCAGTCTATTAACGGGGAGGCACCTCTGATGTCCCGTCTATTCCCCAACACACACACACACACACACACACACACACACGAAGCTGATAGAACATAATTAGCCTTAAAAGGAAGGACATCCTGCCACATACAATGACATGGATGAACCTTATGCTAAATGAAATAAGCCAGTCACAAAAAGACAAACGTTATGAGTCCACATATACGAGGTGTCTAAAGTCATCAAATTCATAGAAACAGAAAGTAGAATGGTGGTCTCCAGGGGCTGGAGGTAGAGGGAAATGGAGAGTTATTGTTTAACAGGTACAGAGTTTCAAATTTAAAAGATGAAAAAATTCAGATCTGTTTCAGAACAATGTGGATGTATTTAACATTGTTAAACGGCACACTTAAAAATGGTTACGATGGTAAATTGTATGTTATGTGTTTTTTACCATAATGGAAAAAAATATGCTGTAATATTTCTCTCGGGAAAAAAGGCCCTTTTTGCTCCTTTCTCTCTACAATACTTCACAGCGAAACTCTTGTGCAAGCATTTGCTCAGCTCACATCTTTTGTTTATCCCGAACCAGGCCAGTTTCTCCCTACCCCACACTTTCACTGGTCTTATCAGTGAATCACTGCTGGTGACTGGACACCAGCGTGAGACACTTTTCTGCTCTTTTCCTGTTTCCTCTCTTCCCCTCTCCTTCCACATCCAATATGAAGAGGCCTGTCAACTTTATTAAAACTACATATCCCCAATTTACCCACCTTCATGCGTCTCCAGTCATGACACGCTATTGCGATTGCCGTCACCTCTCACAGGGACGACTGTGATGGCTTTGGGATTGGAATCTCTGTCCAATTTCAAGTACTTATGTTGATCGGTCTATTAATGTGGAGGCACCTCTGATGCGCCATCCACACCCCCCCCCCCGCAACGTGCACACACACACACACACACACACACACACACACACACAAGCATACACACTCCCCATAACCACCGCAAAGGCTCTGTGTAACCTAAACCTTGCCAAACCCTCCAAACTCACCTTGTGCCTCTTCACTATCTACTCCCCAAACCAAACAACTCATCCTCCTCTTCCGGCCATGGCACCTGTTCCTTCTGCCTGGATAGCTCCTTCCCCATTTCTGTGGCTGTAGCTTTCTTTTCATTCATAACTCAGTTTACCTATGAATTTCCTAGGAAGCCTTCCAAGGGAATTCAATCTACAGTAACAATTCAGCTGCCTTTTAGCTCATATCCCCCTACTGTAAATCTCCATATAGAAAATAGTATTTCCTGATCATTTACTTCCTATTTATTAGTGGGCTTATTCATTTATTGAATGTCTGTCTTCCCCTCACTAGACTGCAAGCCCCACGTGACCAGGAAACAGGCCCGTCCTAATCACTACGATATCTCGAGTAGAGAGTACAAACCTCCAAAACTATTCGTTATGTGATTTTGCTAAACATCCTAATGGAGTTCAGGACACTCCGCCCCCAAATACGGCACCGTGGCATACTGAAGGAATTTGACCTGAATGAATGTGAGAAATGACACGTGCAGGGAAGACTTTCTCTCCCTCCCCTGAAACGGGTCATAAAACCCTCAAATGAGAGGCTCCGAGTCTGAACCCCAAAGACAGAGAGACTCTGAGAGGAATCTGGATGAACAGGCACTGTTGTTTCCTCGTTCACTACTCCTACTTCACACCCTTCGCCCATCACACCTGCCCACAACTTCTCACGCTTCATCATGCCTCGCTCAGAACACTCAGGTTTAACCATTTCTCGCAGTCTTCAATTCCTTATAAAGGTTCCCGTGTCATGTACAACTTGTATTAAACAAATTTATAAGCTTCTTCTCTTGTTAATCTGTCTTTTGCTACAGGAGTCCCAGTTGAGAACTTAGAAAGAGAAAGGAAAAAGTTATTTTTCCTCCCCTACGATTCTATGTCCCAATAAGGGCAGGAGGAAAAGGTGTGATTGTGTTTGTGTGTACGTGTGTGTGTGTGTGTGTGTGTGTGTGCATGTGCGCATGTGCACGCGCATGTGAGTGTTTCAGACGGAAGGAATAGCACATCACAGACCAAGGTCCTGTGGCCTAAACATAGTCCCGTCTTACTGGCAGAGCCCATTTCCTTCTATGGAGACTGAAACTTCCAGGTCGTTACTTCTCCCAGACACCCTTGAAGCATTTCACCCAATTCTGGCAAACAAGACTTCAAGAGAAGACTCAGAGGCGGGGGTAGTAGCAGACGGGGCCAACCTCGTCATCGCTATGTGTCATGATTGGAACTGCAGGAAATGTCTCGGAACTGAGAAGGGCCACGCCTCAGGGCCAACCCACTACGTTGGGAAAATGATAGAAAATAAGTTTCCAGAAATAGTCCCGGCGACTCTTCGATGACAGTCTCTGAGCCTACCCTGTCCTCTTATTGTAGAAGGACTTCTGATGATAGATAACAAAGGCCCTTATTGTGTGTCACTCGTTTACTTGGGAAATCGATCATGGGCCACTCAGAGCATCTTGAGGGACTCACCGGTGCATACCCAGCAATTAGAGTAGCGCCTCCATGTGGTTGATGCTCAAAATTAGGGCCAGGATTAAGGGGAGACACAAACTAAAGGGGCACCAGAAAACTCAGTAATCAAGGTAAACCATATTCTAATGCAATCTTTCACAAAATCAAAATAAGTAAACAAGATGCATAATGGACAAACTATGAAAATTTTAAATAAAGACAGGCCACCGCCCTGCACTAGCAGTACCCGGCCTCACTCGCCCTACCATCGGCCCCGCTCTAAATATTTGTTGAGGAATTTCCCATGCATTTTTATCCACAGTCTCCAAGTTCTTCACAAGAACGTCACTGTCATCTTCGCTTGACAGGTGAGACCTCTTGGCACCTGCCTGGGGGTCACAGAGCTAGGAGTGGTCTGAATGACTCCAAAATCAGTGCTCTTAACCAATGCATTCAAAGGTCTTGGCACCTCTCCTACGGGGCCTGTATCAAATGCAAGAGACAGGTGGGAAATTCAACCACCAGGCTTTGCTCTGATGTCTTCTGTCTCTCAAAGTATACTTCCCGAGCACCCACTCATCTGGTCACTGGATATGGGAGCTCTCCTGTAATGAGCATATTATATGAATGCTGACACAGAGCCAAGAGTCATGAGCAGCTTCCGGCAGCCAGAAGGCCTGCAGGTTTTGCTAAAAAAGGCACCCAGATTAACACATTTTAAGGTAATGAAGGTATCATCCAGTTATAACAGGCAACGAGGAGGGAGAGGAGGCCAGTTGCCCGAGAAAGGGAATCAGGGTGTGTCCTAGATTGCAAGCAGGTTCCCGTGGGTTTCCTGGAGTCCCCGGGGATGTGACATTATGTAAATGCAAACTGGTACTGACAGGATAGGAGGAATCCATCACTCACACTCTCACACAGTTCTGAGAGTTTTCCTGCCAGGCTTCTTCTACATCTTCATGACTGCTCTACAAAAATGCAACTGGGGACTTCAAGCAAAGGCTGGGAAAAGTCGTGTTCTCATTTGGGACAGGAGCAGCCGGATGTCCTAACTGGCCTGAATGAGATTGGAGCATGGGAAAAAAAAAAAAAAAGTTAAATGAGGAAAAGAATAAGCAAAGGGAGAGAAGAGAAATGAAATGTTTTCATCATTTCCATCACTGCTAATTTCACTAGGCTGCTTTTCAAAGAGCTCCTCTAGAGTGACAGCTTGCCTGGAGGTCTTTGCTGAGTTAAAGGCATCATGGAGAAAAGGCTATCAGTCACTCTGAACAGAAAGAGGAGCCAAAGCTGACCCAGGAAGATGAGGCTCCAACCCCGAAGCCCGGGGGCGAGGTCCCCTGCGTGTGGGGGTACAGGGCGGCCAGCAAGAGATCTGTTTCCTTGGCCCTTTCACACATGCCCATGTCACGCCCAGCACCTCCCAGCCCTGGGAGCCCAACTGCTTCCTTACAAGAGCAGACGCGGTGCCTTCTCGCAGTCATCAGCAGAACTGCCAACCCCTCTCCCAGAGCGTTTTCATCCTTCTGGCACCCGGGGCAGCTGAACAGCTGGTGAGAGGAATCGGAGCTGTGATAAGGAGTGTATTTTTTCAGACTGACAACCCAATTCCTCAAGACAGGGTGTCTGGTTGTTTCTAATCCCTCTCTCCTTAAATTCTTAGTTTTACGGTTTGGTCACCTGCTGCTGCTCCCAAGTCCCTAGGGATCCGTAGCTCCACAGGTGGATGGACACGGCTGATTTAAGAAGGCCCGCTTTGATCAAGATCTACTGTGTCCAACGTCTTCCACCCAGCCCTTGAAGAGAGCAATAGAATCTTGAGCAAATCCTTCCCCGTTCAACAATCTGTGTCCAGCATGGAGAAGCAAGGGCCAATGGGGAAGCAAGTGGAATTGAAAGCCATTTGGGGGAACACATATGTGGGTCAAGTTACTCATTGTATAGTACTTCTATTATCTTTCCTCATGCCTCTCAAATCTATCCACTGCCATTACTCTAGCTCTAACACCATGGCTTCTCATTGTAACCTCTAAGTGTCCTTCCCATGGACTTTTCACTCTGTCTGATCTGTCTCCTATTCATGGAAAATGATACCCCCATCCCATGATAGAT
>NW_011888821.1:910212-912049 GCF_000151845.1 Pteropus vampyrus | reverse complement strand
CCAGTTGGAAGAACTCAGAAAGGTTCTTCTTCTAAAACAACACCAGTTAAGTCTATGGCCATGACACCCTGAACAAGCCTGATCCCGTCTGATCTCGAAAGCTAAGCAGGGTCAGGCCTGGTTAGTACTTGGATGGGAGACCACCTAGGAAGACCAGGTGCTGTAGGCGTAAAAAATAAAATAAGGAATTGTAAACTGACAAGGTCCTTACAATCTGTGAGGTAAACCAAGGGTTGACTCGTCTAAAAAAAAAAAAAAATACATACATACATACATACATAAAAATAAAACAACACCATTTAAGACCTTGGCAATGGAGCCCCACTGCTTAATGCTAATTTCTGTCCTGCTGCTTGTTCCGTTCATTTCCTTGAGTGAACAACTTAATCTCCCTGTGCCTCAGTTTCCCCATCTGCACAATGGGATCAGCATGAGCACCTATTTCAGTGTGGACTGCACGAGTTGCTAATAAGCACAGGACATAAGGGAGGTCTTGTCACGCTGAAAGCACCACAGGAGACAAAACATTATAATGATCATCCCTACTCATTGCCAATCGCATCCGACTTTTTAAATTCAGACAATATGGCCACTCTACTCATATTTCCAAAAATCATAATGAAGATTGCATTCATCCATGATGTGACTAATCAAGCCCTGAACTTTCCATTTTTCACACTTCAATAGTATTTATACCTTGATCCACAACAAGGAAGCAGCGATTCACTCTTCCCCAAAGTCCCCCACAGGATTGACTCTGCAGTACAATGCCCTTGGCTGAGACCCATGAAGACAGAGCCTGGATAAACTCACCTTACGCTCCAGGGAGGAGCCATGTAACACTTGCATCCCCACACTCCAGGGAGGGAGGAAAGTCTAGAGATGATAAAGGAACATTCATAACCATTGCAACTATCATTTATTAAGCACCTAATACACGCCACGCACTGCACGAAGTGCTTTGCCTTCATTATCTCCTGTAATCCTGAGAGGCAGGTGTTAGCCCGGCTTAACTTTATGGCGAGAGGAAGCAAGCTTAGACAAGTGAAGTAGTGAATTGCCTAGGATCACCCAGCAAGGAGCTGGGGATTCCAACCAGGCTCTTTCAGACAAAGGCCCTCTTAGCTTGAAGCTTCCCAAACAGCCCTGTTGAGAAGTTCCTAAATGCTTCTCAACAGGAACGTTGTCAACCAAAATGTAAGTTATACGTTTCCATGGAGTCATTTGCTCCTTTGCCAGCGAATCATCTGAGATACGTCTGATGATGGACCAACGGTTCAGATGAACGCGAGGTCACTGATGTTACTGCCACCCGCTGAGAAGTTAAACTGAAAGCATTGCGACTTCTAGGGGTTTTAAATTCTGAAAGTGGTGCTGGGATCTTACTCCCACTGTTGCCAAGTCGAGAGCTTCAGTCCTAAAAAATACACGGTCATCGAAGAAAGACCCTGGGATGTGCTAGCTTTATGGCAACATGATTGCTGCTTTTGATGCTGCTACCTCTGGACAAAAAAAAAATGATCCAGTAAATGACTTTTAAAAATTGTAAGTGGGTGTCTTCGGTGGGGGACCAATCAGAGGCCAGAATCCAAGCTTGTCGTGTAGGCATGGGTGGGTCTCCACTTCCTCAGTGAAGGTGGGGAGGAATTGTACCTGGACCTACTGTTTGGGGCACTTAACACGACTGTGTTTCAGATGCTAGTTTTACGGAGCCCATGTCCCCCCTGGGAGTCAGCATTTCCTTCTTCCCCAGCCATGCGCACCGCTAAGGTGTCTGGGCAGAATGTCCCCCAGCACCCCAAGTCTTATTTTAAGGTGCCTACCTGAATTACCTTTA
>NW_011888821.1:903706-908872 GCF_000151845.1 Pteropus vampyrus | reverse complement strand
CCAACCACTGTGCTGTACACCTGAAACTAATATTGAATGTCATTTAAAAATTAAATGTTTTTTCATCACCAGTGGCCGGTGATTTACTCAATCATGACTATTAATGCAGCCTCCATAAAAACTCCAAAGGTCGGGGTTCACAGGGCTTTTGGGATGGTGAACAGATGGAGGTGCCGGGAGGGTGGCAAGTTCAGAGAGGACACAGAAGCTCTGCACCCCGACCCCCTTCCTGGCCCTGCACATCTCTTCCATCTGGCTGTGCTTAGAATTACATCCTTTGACAAAACCAGTGCCCTAGTAGCTCAAGCGTTTCTCTCAGTTCTGTGAGCTGCTCTAGCAAATTAATTGAACCCATATATATAGCCAGTCAGTATGATGCACAGGTGGCAACCTAGACTTGAAACTGGCATGTGAAATTCGGGAAGAGGCAGTCTTGGCGGGAATGAGCCCCTGACCTGTGGCATCTGACACAGCAGTTTCAGTGTCGGGATTTAGTTGAATTGTAGGACATCCAGCTGGCATTTGGAGAATTGCTTGGCGTGGGGAAAAATACAATGGGAATGGGTTGCTGGAACCGTTACAGGAAAGACAGGTGAAGAGAAGGCAGGAAAGGAGAAAGGCGGGGGTGAGTTTGGATGCAGATGAGAAGAGCCCAGAGGAAAGTATGTAGGGAGGAGGTGGCACCCAAAGAGTCGCTGACCCCCTGGGCTCAAGAGTACTGGGAATTAGTGAGCGAGAAGCCACGCCCTGGCAATCAGCCCCAGAGATGGGATTTTACTCCCGCATCTGCGCTCATTCCTGCTGGGAGAAGTTAGGATCCTTGCAAACTGGAAATGGGCCTTTCTGAAAATCCATTCAAACCTGACAGTTATCAGGTGTATTGAAAACAATCGTTTTTGAGAGATGAAAAACAGAGAAAGCGTACTATGCCTGAGCTCTTTCTCCTCCTCAGAAATGCAGCTTCGCAAAACCTGCCCGTCCCCTAAGCTTAGCAAGCAGAGGTACTTTTAAAATAACGTCTGAAACCCAGTGAATGTTCACAGATGAAAAGGCATGGGCTCCCCAGTCCACGGTATTGTGAAAAGGTGGGTTTTAATTTCCGAAAAGACAAAACCGGGAGAGAAAAAAGAAAATGCATATCTTCGCACACTTAAGAACTATAATATTACTTAGATGGTGAAGTTTTATTCTGAAAAATGACTGTCAATTATGATTAATATTCTCCTTATAATTAATTCAAAATCTTATTAAAATCAAACTTTTATAACTTTACATAGAACCACGCTGCCCATGTCAGGATGGAGAATATGCCTTGCCATTAATTTCACCTGTATCATTTCTCAGTTCTCAAAAAAGGCAATAAAAGATACTCCTTGAAAATCAGCAATGCCAGGCCACCCTCATCTCCATAATGACACAATTTCCAATTCACGCCTCATTTTCATTAATGTTTCTGGCCATAAATTTTTAAGCATATGATAAAAAATTTCTGAAGCGGCATAAAACTAACATGAAGAGGGAGTTCATTAGCATGTGACCCTAATTAGAAATTCCATATTAACTTCCCGTTTCTACTTGTGCATGTCCAATAACAAAAACCTATATTCTGGACCCGCTTTCGCATCTTTTGGAGGGAATATTCCTTTTGGTTGTTTAATTCTCTGGCTTTATTTTTTAAAACGACCCATGTGTTTCCTCTGTTATTTGAATAAGTCAACAGACAATTGTATCACAGAATGCCTTTTGTGTCACAAATTATCTGGAAGAATTGTGAGAAGGTCCTTGCCCAATGCTTTATTAATGATACCAGATCATAAAAAGGCGGGGGGGTTGGGGGGGAAATATGCTGACTCCGTCTCTTTTCTAATGTTGGGTGATAAAAATGCTACTTCAGGATTCAGAAGGTTAAGTTCTAATGTGTATTTTGAATAGAGTGTGTTGGAATAATTGCCTCATAAAGCAAAGCATTGCCCGCCTGCTAATGGCTACATAGTGCCATGCTCAGCAAAGACGGCCAAGCTTACTGGAAAAAATGCTGTGCCTCAACTTTTGTAACCCTCCCATATTAAGTTAACTTTCCCCTCCCCTTGCTTTTTCAAAAAAGGTGTAAAATACAGTCACCCGTTTTGCAGCTCAGTCTTCAAGATCAGTGAAAGCTCAACTCCAAAAACCAGCCCCTCAATGAACTGTGACTTGTCCCCTCCCACACTGTGCTTGGGCTGGTCCTCCATAACCAACAGAATGTGCTGGAAGTGACTCTATGTGACTTCTGAGGCTAAGTCACAAGTCTTGTAGCTTATGCTTGAGTCTCTTGGTCTATGTGCTCTGGGGAAAGCCAGGCACCATGTAAGGGGTCTGACTAATCTGAGACCACCATGCTGCAAGGAAGCCCAAGCTATCAACACGGAAAGGAGAGGTGTTTGGCCATCCATGAGTTGTCTTAGCTAACCCAGCCCAGATGCCAGACAAGTGAGAAAAAGAGCCAGCATGTACCTCCAGCCCATTCAAACCCTTGGATGACTCCAGCCCCAGCTGCAATCGAGAGACCCCAAGCGAGAACTGTCCAGCTGAGTCCACGGGATCATGATAGATGACAAAAAATCTGTTTCAAGCAACTAAACTTAGCAACGTTTTGATATGATGCAATAGATAACTGGAACATCATTCAAGGAACAGTAAGTAGGGAATGGAGGCTGTGGATTTAAACCCCTCATTTCTGCCTCCCACACCTGAGCAGAGGCAAGAGTCCAAATTGCACCCATCTGTCCCTGGTCTTCAATACTACTTTTCCATTCAATTAGAGTCTTTCATATTATCTCTTTGAGAAGTGTATGAGAAGGTGCTGCATGTGGCCTTCTCATGACAAAGACCCGTGTAACTAGAAGGAAACGGAGCCTGTTCATTCCTTCCCTGAGGCCAGGCTTGACACAGAAGGCATTCAATGCCAAAGGACTCGGGGGAGTAGTTAATGTAGGAGATGGCAAAGGGGTGGGGGTCACAGTAAGACTTCCTAAAAACTCATCACCCACTGTAAAGTCTCACTAATCACAGCAAAGGCCCCTCTCCTCCAGCTCTCCCCAAACTCCACAGGTCCTGCCTCTCTGCAGGCTCTTCTGTGTACAGCCCTCAGCCTTGACCTTACTTTCTCCATGTGTTCTCTGCTTTAGCCATTTGGTCAGCTCCCTCTGACAACCCCACTTCTGCAGCCCTTACTCAGATTTGCAACACAAAGCGAAGGTAATCAGCTTGATCAAAAAGGTGTCCTCACCCTCACTCAAAAGAGGTGTGGGAGAGAGAGAGATGGCAAATACCATTATTTTTCCCTCCTCTTGTTCTCATAAGAAGAATAGAATATTACACCAAGACACTCACAGAGAAGCAAAAACTGCCCATTGAAAAAGTGAGCAATGAACTGAGCTAATTCCATGAGATTCACATTTTGCTTGAGTATGATCATTCCTTTACCCGTGGGAAATAGAACAAAAATTTCATAATGTTAGTCAGTTAGTGCAGAATGCAGAGGGATGCGTCTGTGTGTATGTGCATGTGTGTGTATGTGCATGCATGTGTGTGTCTGCATGTGTGTGTGTATGTGCATGCTTATGTGCATGCACTGGGAGAGTTTAAAGATGAAGGCGGGAAAGGATCATTTATCTACAACTTACTATAGCATGCCATAGATTCCTCATATTCAATTTCATTCTTATAACAGCCTTGTAAGGTTGGAATAATTAGCCTTCCCAACTTGATAGACGAGGACACCAGGATTCAGAGAGCAGAGGTGACTTGCCCTAGGTTATACAGCTGGTCAGCAATAGAAATCAGGTTTGAACTCCTCCCATCAGCCTCCGAACTTGGTTCCCAAATCAGGCCAGGCTTCGTGATGCTCTGGAGAGCCTGTTATCTGGATTCAGCCCTATATCTAAAAGTAGGCTTGGGATCCTGCTCTCACAGCAGACTCCCCGGATGAACCGGGCTGATGTCAGAGAACAACCCTAGAAAAGTCATTCCTCTCCGGGCCTCAGTTTCTCCCCCTGCAAAATGAGGTGTTTGTAGGAAGCTATTCCTAAGGACCTAGGACTATAATTAACATTGCGTGGGGTGGACAAAGAGTGAAGATACTAATGATGTATTATCTCTTAACCATCATATTTTTTATTAAAACAAATGTTTCGACAAAATTATGTTATAAACAGAAGTGTGTTCCTGCCTGACAATTTATAGTCATGTAATTTAAAAAATGCCAATCATTAAATGCAAAACAGCGACACGTCTGAGCATGCTGGAACTACTAATAAATGGGGGCATGTTATTGCAAACATAAATCAACTCCTCGGACCTTAAAACGCTGTAAATAAGCAAGTCTCTGTGTCAGAATGGTGCGATGACCAGACTAGCTGCCCTGATTTATTACATAGCACCTTCATAATCAACACCCCGCTGATCTGAGACTTTCTCTTCACTTAAACATGTGAGTAACTTTTTGACATCAGAATAAATCGATGCCACTCTATCTAACATCTAACTTCAAAAATGCCTGAAAAGGTGACTGTCAGTTGAGGTGTCATCTGCTATTTTGTGTGGGAGCCTTGTTGACAAAGAAGTTTTATTTCTCTCTTGTCATCATCTGAGGGATATGTGGACTGGGCTTGATCTCTCATCTTGACTTTTGAGTAAGACTTATCAGGTTTGTAAGAATGTAAACACTTTTCTAAGTTACAGGTTACTCTTCTTTCATTAAAGGGATAATAATTACAAGAGGAAAAAACATTCTATAAATAGCTGGCTTTGGCCACCAACATGCAAAGGATGAGTCAGTTAAATCCATCTAGCAATTGTTCTTCTCTCTTGTGAATATTAATCACAAACTGGTTTGAAATCTTGACGTCCACCTATAAATCTATAAAATTAATCCTCATTCTTTATGTACATAAAAATATATGTGTTGAGTGTGTACGTGTGTGTGTAGCATGCTCACGAGAACTCTGTGGTCTCTCTGTTAAAAGTTATTACATTATTCTTGGCAGAGCCTCCTTCAATCGCCTGTCTCAAGGTAGTTCTGATTTATTTCTGTTCTATTTGTTTCAACTTAAGGTTTCATTGAAGAAAGTGTCTCATGGAAAAGAGAAGTCTGAAAGAGCTGGACACAGATAGTCAGCTTAGCAA
>NW_011888821.1:884624-903656 GCF_000151845.1 Pteropus vampyrus | reverse complement strand
TGTTATAAACAGAAGTGTGTTCCTGCCTGACAATTTATAGTCATGTAATTTAAAAAATGCCAATCATTAAATGCAAAACAGCGACACGTCTGAGCATGCTGGAACTACTAATAAATGGGGGCATGTTATTGCAAACATAAATCAACTCCTCGGACCTTAAAACGCTGTAAATAAGCAAGTCTCTGTGTCAGAATGGTGCGATGACCAGACTGGCTGCCCTGATTTATTACATAGCACCTTCATAATCAACACCCCGCTGATCTGAGACTTTCTCTTCACTTAAATATGTGAGTAACTTTTTGACATCAGAATAAATCGATGCCACTCTATCTAACATCTAACTTCAAAAATGCCTGAAAAGGTGACTGTCAGTTGAGGTGTCATCTGCTATTTTGTGTGGGAGCCTTGTTGACAAAGAAGTTTTATTTCTCTCTTGTCATCATCTGAGGGATATGTGGACTGGGCTTGATCTCTCATCTTGACTTTTGAGTAAGACTTATCAGGTTTGTAAGAATGTAAACACTTTTCTAAGTTACAGGTTACTCTTCTTTCATTAAAGGGATAATAATTACAAGAGGAAAAAACATTCTATAAATAGCTGGCTTTGGCCACCAACATGCAAAGGATGAGTCAGTTAAATCCATCTAGCAATTGTTCTGCTCTCTTGTGAATATTAATCACAAACTGGTTTGAAATCTTGACGTCCACCTATAAATCTATAAAATTAATCCTCATTCTTTATGTACATAAAAATATATGTGTTGAGTGTGTACGTGTGTGTGTAGCATGCTCACGAGAACTCTGTGGTCTCTCTGTTAAAAGTTATTACATTATTCTTGGCAGAGCCTCCTTCAATCGCCTGTCTCAAGGTAGTTCTGATTTATTTCTGTTCTATTTGTTTCAACTTAAGGTTTCATTGAAGAAAGTGTCTCATGGAAAAGAGAAGTCTGAAAGAGCTGGACACAGATAGTCAGCTTAGCAACGTGTAAAGAAATTATCATGGTTATTTTTGGCCAATTAAAAGAAGCACACACCTTAGTTAATACTAATTGGAAGGCCTTCACAAAACATTTTAACATTTGTGACTTGGTTTCTCCACCTACAAAATGGAAATAACAATGCTTGATACACATTGCCAGGCTAAGCGAGGATGTACAGTTCTCTCGGTGAGGCTTTGGGTTTAGTTTTCTTGGTTTAAATTAACTACTTTGTCAAAAGTAGAACTTTACTTTTCCTACATGTAAATGATGAGAGGTTTTTCTGTTTGTTTGTTTGTTTGTTTGTTTGTTTGTTTTCCAGACACCTCCTGGGATGAGGAGAGCATCACCTTCGGATTGCTTTTCTAGAACCAGGAATTGACAGATGGGAAAACAAAGGTTCTGCTCTTTCCTGTGAAGATAGCAGGGAAGGCTTTCTCTATCAGAGGCGCCATGTTGACGATGGCCCTGTGCTCTGCACAGGACGTCTGGGGCAACGTTCAGTGAGGCACACGGCAATAGTTTCTAGAAGTTAAAAGTACGTGCCTGTGATCAATCACACATGGAAGGATTGTCTTGTTCAGCAGCGGCCACGGTATTTCCCTCCCACGTCCTCTTCCATAATATTGCCCCTCCCCCATCAAGAGGTGGTATCTGCAGCACCTTGAATGTGGGTGAACCTGTTTCTGCCCGCTGAATCTATGTGGTGGAAGCAATGCCATGTGTAAAATGTCTTGCTACCATGACAGAGAGATCTGAGTAGTCCCAGCTATTCCAACCCCGATATAGATTGAATGTTTGTGGTTCTCCACCCCCCTGCAAAAAAAATCATATATTGAAACCTAATCCTCAGTGTGATGGTTTTGGGAGGCAGGGCCTTTGGGAGGTGATGAGGTCAGGAGGGTGGAGCTCCCATGAATGGGATTAGCACGCTTATAAGAAAGACCCCCACAGAGGTCCCTTGCTCCTTCCACTATGTGAGGACACAGTGAGAAGTACCCCATCTATGAACCAGGTAGCGAACCAGACATTATGAACCAGACTCTGAATCTGTTGGCACCTTGATCTTGGGATTTTCCAGCCTCCAGAACTGTGAGAAATAAATTTCTGTCGTGTATAAGCTACCCAGTTTGTGGTATTTTTATTGTAGCAGCCCAAATAGATTAAAACAAGCTCCTATTCTCTGAGTCTATCCAGCCCAGAAATGTAAGGAAACCTTCAAAACAACCCCAGACCCAGCTACCCTCTATGGAACCACAAGAGAAGTTTTGAAGAAGAACTGCCTACCTGACGTGACCTCAATAGCCAGATTTTTGAACAAAAATAAGTGAATGTTCTCATTTTAAGCCACTATTTTAAGCTAGTCTGTTAGCTGGATCACCTTGCAATCATAATGAAAGATCACCCCAGTTTCCAGGCTACGAGCAGCTGAGCTGGACACTTCAGAAAGATGAGCAACTCTACTATGCTTCATTTATTCTCTCAGCTTCTCTCTACCGAGTTAAATGAAAAAGGTGAGCTAGGTAGTAGACCCACTGACATCTGTTGTGACAGAGACCTTCTGTCCCAGGATTAAGTGAAAGTCATCTACCCACGTTTTGTGGTTCCATGTCTCTTTCCTTCCCTAGACAACAGCAACTTCCCAGGGTAGTTGTCCTAAGCCAGCCTCTTTTTTCGTTCCTCAACTCAGTCTGCCCTTTGCTTCTTTCTGCATCTTTGGGAGAGATTTAGAGCTTCTATATAAGACACATAGCACCTGGATATGTACTGTATTACCTTAATATTAGAGGAAAACATCTCCTAATTCACATACAATTTCCGAGCCAAGGGAAGAATTGCCAAATGCATTTTCTGTTTGTTCAGCTTCAATCCAATCAAGTCATCAAGCATTTATTGAACATCTACTCGCTGCCAGACTCTGCGGACACCAAGCTCCTGAGTCATTATTCTTGTTCTCAGGATGCATATGGTGTAGTGAGTAGGGAGCAGTAGGTGGGGGTGGGCGGGGGGAGGCAGGGGGACAGACATCTAAACAAATAACTGCAATTCGATGGAATGATACAATTGATGTGATGCAGAGGAGCATGTAGTGTTCTTAAAGATGGGTGTATAGGGAACACTCTATCAAAGCAAAGACCAGACCTAGCTTTATAAGAGGAAGAGTTCAGCGAGCAAAGTTGGTGAGAATGGTGTTCCTTCCAGGTGCAGCTTGAGCGCAGATGGGAGAATGAAGAAGTTGGAGAAATCTGTGTTATGAACTGTATTGTGTGTCCCCTCAAAACTCATGTGTTGAAGCCCTAACTCCTGACGTAGTTGTATTTGGAGATTGGACCTTGAAGCAGATAATTAAGGTTAAGTGAAGTCATAACGGTGGGGCCCTGATCCCATAGGACCGGCGTCCTTGTGAAAAGAGGAAGAGACACCAGGGCTGGGTGTGTACAGAGAAAAGGCCAAGTGAGGACACAGCAGGAAGGCGGTCCATTCACATCCGGAAGATTTCCTCTCCCCTCACATCTCTTTCAGCTTTATTTAAGCACATCCCTACATCCTTCCTGAGAACATATGTTCCCAGCTGGTTGAAATAAGGCCAGTTGAAGACAGAAGCTCCATGCTCCCATCTGTTCCTTCTCTTAGGGAACCAGAGAGAGTGATTAAGATTCAAAAGGCTCAGGTTGCAAACTCGCACCCAGCTGTCTTTATAATCTTATCTTTTAGAGACAGTTTAAATCATGTCCCACCAGTGGAAAGAGTGACCTTATTTCAAAAGAAAGGCAAAAAAATAAATAAAAAGATTAGCCTTGCTCTCAACATTTTGGCAGATTCCTGAAAGATAGCTGGAGGGCTGGTGTCGAGTCTTAACTCTCTCTTCCACACGAAGAATTCGATCACAGCCAGCGTTTCCTGAAACTCTACCAGGTGCCCCACCATGTGCTAGGGGTTGAGCAGGCATCATCTCGTTACATCCTTAAAACTATTCCCTAAATGGGCACTGACATTATTGTCTCAGATGAAGAGCCTGAGGCAAAAAAAAGCTTAAATCACTTGCTCCAGGCAACGCCACTAAAAAAATCGTAGAGCTAGAATTCAAATGTGACTCAAGTGGCTCCAAAACCCAAACCCAAACAATAATCATTGTAGGTGTTTGGAGACCAAGTTTCAAATGCAAGGAGCTTATAGGGAGGAAGGTTTTCCTGAGCAGCAGTAATGGTGGGCTGGGGGAAATAAAACAGGGAAGGCAAGGCAAGCTAAACAAGTCCATTATTAAGCTAGTTGACATTGAATGTAGAGCTTATTTCCACCAGAGAACACCGGGGTGGGGGGTAAGTGTGGAATGCATGCTTTATAGCTCCCATAAGTAATGTAGGGCCAGTATGGGGCCAGCTGGGCAAATCTGGCCCATGGATTGCTTTTGTAAATAAAGTTTTATTGGAACGCAGCCATGCCCATATGTTATTGTCCATGGCTGCTTTCCTGCTACAGTGGCAGAGTCAAGTAGTCCCAAGAGAGATCAAAAGGCCTCCACATCCTAAACTATTTATTATATCTGGTCCTTTATTGAAAAATGCTTGCCAACTCTTAAGAGGCAAGGAAGCTGGAGTATTTCTATACCAAATCCTAAGTCACACATTGAAGGTTACTGGGACAAGAGTGGTCTAATTCCCTGGCATTTCCAACCTCACATTTGTGTGGCAAAGACCTCAAGCCAAAAGACTCATGTAGAAGTCAAGACAGACTGCTTTGAAACGGTCAATGCCCACTGCAGGTGGGGTAGGGTAGGTACTAATAGCCTGTGTTACAAAAGTAAACAGGAAAGTTGCAAACTGGTGGCCCCTTAGTCATAAATTTGCTTGTTTAGCCATATAGTATTTCCAAAAAAAAAACCATAAATTGATAGATTTTCCATTTAAAAAATCTAAATTCCAGCTCTTCTTCAAAAAAAAAAAAAAAATCCGGCACCATTGGGCCTACATTGCTGTATGAACATTTAGAAATGGTATATACTGTGTCCGGGTCATTAACTGGCCAGCTTTGACTGATTATATTAACTGCTTGGTACTGGGTAAGCACCTGAGTTTGAGACCCCTGGTGTACACATTATCACCATCAAAATAGGCTAAGAGAGGTTACATGACTTGCCCAAGGACATGTGACAAGTAAGTGGCTGAGCTGGAACTTGGCTGCCAATTTGCTTCCCTAAGCAGTCTGAGGTCACAGCTCCCTTTTGTCCACACTCTCATCCCTACTTACTACACCTGCACCTCTGCACGACCCCTGTAAAAGATCTTTGGATGTAGAGCTGGCCTCTGCTCCATCCTCTCAAAGCCTGAATAATGCATTAGAACATGAGATGCAGAATGTTAAGATAAGAATAAATGCTGCCAAAAGTCACGACCCTCTTCACCCAGGAGGAGCAAAGACTACTCGATACAGCAGTCAGCCACTTCTCTGTCTGCCCTCATTCTTATGGACAGAATAGCTGAGAACTGCAAATTCTCACCTACCCAGGAATCAGCCATCACCAATCCACTGGAGTTGCTAATTGGAGTCTGATAAATCATTTCCAAAGCCTTCTCTCCCTCAGGGTTTTTTTCCCAGTTTGGATGGATGAGATACTCCTATACAAGGTAACTATGGCATTGGGGTTTATCCAGGTATAAAATGTGCATAAAATGTGCACAGAAAACCACGTACTGAACCTAGAAACAAGGAGGGGATTCTTGACCTTTTGCAACTGAGATATATAGAAAAACAGGACAGTAGCTCAAGAATCAACCTGAGACTTAGGAGACCCCATCTCTTAATGCACATTTTTTGTAGGAGAAGTTCTCCAAAATACAGCAGAATGCGGTAACTTGTTTTTGTTTCTACTGCTTCCACTCTGATCCAAGCCATCATCTCCTATGAGGGGAGCGAAACAGGGAAGGGAAAGGAAAGAGTCAGCAAGGATGGAGCTTCAAGTAGAATCCAGCCACGGCTTGATTCATAGTTTTGGGGCTCTGTAAAGTAAAATGCTCTGCAGAGTTGTCCCACCTTAAGGCAAAAGGACTAGCCTATTTGCACCTGGATCAGTCATGGACAGCTGGCTGCTCCTTTGGGGGTAGGGTTGTAACCTCTTAGGAAAAGAAGGTGAAAACCATTTGGCCAAGGGCAGGTCTGCAGAGAGGGGGGAGCTGGAAATGATTAGCAAGGAACAAGCATTGCAGCTGGGAGATGGACGCACCAGTTCAGTAAAGAGATCTGGTCTGGGCACCAATAGCGTCTAGGAAAAAGGCACTCAGGGATCTTATTCCCAGCTTCTTTATTTGGGTTCTGGGTAAGAAAGTTTTGAGGAATCCAGTTTACTTTGTTTAGCCATGAAACACCTCCCAAAGGTGCATGATGATTTTGACCTTTGGCCTTGAACCTTGAGATTACCCCAGAGCTGTCCTTTTGATACTTCGGATTGTTAGCACCACACTATGCCCACTCAGAAAAACTGTCCTCAAAACCCATTCAGAGGCAGCTGTCTTCGCTGATAGTGACTTGGAGGCAATATGTAATAACCATTTTAAGATTTTGTTTCCTCTAGAAAGCCTTTGTCCCTCAAGATGGTCCCTAATTAGTCGCTATCCCCAGGGACTCCCCAATCTCAGCCTTGCATAAAAATTGGATAATATCCCAAACTTCTCTTCATTCCATCTGGCCTTCAGCTCTGCCATAGCATCTTCCCCTACCCTTACATGTCCACTATACCTTGATCACCAAATAGCCTGGAGATGGAGATGTTGTTGGCATAATTAAAGATCAACCTGATCTGTTAGACCCCGCTTCGCTATAGTGAGTATGTGTTCATCAGCCTTTTACTTTCTAGTACAGATACCACTTTTCTCATATCTATCAGACCCAACTCATTGTTCTATATCCATCCATCATCCTTCCTTACCATCAGCTCTACCTCTATAATAGATTCACTTTATAGACAAAATCATTCAACTCCTGACAGGTATGGAGGGTCAGGCAGGGGGATCATTGAGCAGGTACGGGAGTTCTTACCAAAATTTCAAATCTGCTGGGGGGCAGAGGCAAGAAACTTCACGAAATTCATCAGCACAATTCCTTACTGGCAAGGGAGAGAAGGACCAAAGATGCATAATGCTTCTACTATATGTTAGAGTGTTTTCATGCGTACTTAAAATCAGGGGCTTCCTAATTCTACAAGTGAGAAAACTGAGGTTCCACATAGCTGAGTTTCTTGTTGGAAGCCACACAAATTTAAATAAATAGATGATAGACAGATAAATCTCATTTGAACCCAGCTCTGTCTGGCTCCATAAACTGGGAGCTTCTTATTATATCATGCTCCCTCAAATAATGACAGGCCCACTGATCACACAGATGCCACAGACATCCTCCAAAAGACAGGAAAAAAAGAGGATAGGAAGAATGCATATAATGATATTTCAAAGAGAATTTGATTATTGATTTAAATACATACATACACACATACACACACACATATACTCACAAGGTCCCTGAATATCCAATTTTTGGGTTCTCTCCAAAAGAATAGATTTGATTTAGGAGAATTTCATTAAAAGTTCAAAGAATTATTCTTCCCCTCATCAATATTTACCTGAATCATCGTTATCATCACCTGCTCATCCGTTTTTGCCGTGTGGACACAGCGGAGCTTAGAGGAGCTTTATCTGGTCATGAATCGTTAAGTTCCAGGAATTGACTGAGGGGAAATGGGCATCATGGTTGAGTCTTCACTTTGAAAAATCTCAAAAATTTCAGCTTGATCACGGCAGCTCAAAGAGGCCCCTTGCCAAAGGGGCAGCAACTGGGACCCATGCTCCAGCTCCTTCCCTTCCTTCACCTTAAAAAAAAATGCTATGTATGGTATAAATTATGCAAACTTTAAATATTATGCATGCCATTTTTACTGTCTCATTTAAGCAGGAGTTTTGATTAAATAATATATTTATGAAGCAGAATTCAGTAATAGACAGTAAATTACCAGGAGCCTTGACGTTTATCTTCCACCATCTACATGAAATCCTCTTAATGAAAAAGTCTGAAACTTGGTTTAAATTCCATGCAGAACAGAGCAAATTCATTAACCTAAAGATAGAGTTTTATAATATAGATAGTAAACATCTATCATATATACGTAAAACTCTGGACCAAATTTTACATTATTTGTGATTCTAGGTAATTTATTTAGTTGTCATTTCAAAAAAAAAAAAAAAATGGCCCAAAATAATGATTCATGTTACATTCAAGATTGGGATATTTGTTCGAGAAGTGAAGGAAAAGCTATGGTTTTTATACATCAAATTTCAAAGCTTAATAATTCAAATGTATTTCTCTCCCATGAAAAGAGCATGCCAGAGGTAAAGAGGCCTGGGGTCTCATTTCAGCTATGCCATTTACTAATGGTGTGACCTAGGCAGGTTGGTGAATTTTTCTGGACCACGCTTTCTTTAGCATTAGGATGACAGGAAAAGGACAAAATCCATTCTAGCGCTAATCTTCCAGAGTTCACCACATGTCAAGGTAGATCTCCAAGTAAAGTCACTGCACTGGTGTGAAGAGCACATTCCACGACAAAATCTCCATTCCCCATTTCCTGTCGTCCAATCTAGGACAGCTCTAAAACACCCAACTGATATTCCCACGTAAACAACCTCACCCAAAACTAGCACATAACCAGGGAAAACTGGAAAGGAAACAAAACGACACTGAGTGTCTGATAATGCTAGAATGTTGGGCATTTACCTCATTTAATCCTTACAGTATATCCCCATATCACAGGAGGTGGCTCAAAAATTTTAGGTGCCACTAACAATAACAACGATGATGAAAAGAGCAAAAAATAACAATAGTAACAGTAGTAATCGGTATATTTTTTGACTCTTTACTATATTATGGGTAATGCTCTAAGTGCATTATTCATTTAAACTTCATGACAGCACTATGATCTGGAGTCAATATCATTTCCATTTTACTTATGAGAATATCAAAGAATGGAAAGGCTAAAAAATTAAGCAGGAATCAGTAGTGGCTTTAATTTAGGTGTTTGCCACTGCAGAAAGGAGAGAACCATGTTTTCTTCCTATAGTTTGTGTATGACCCTGTCCCTCCTCATCCTGCAGGATATGTACACACAAATTGAACAAAACAAGGGAGTGAGCTGAATGTTCACCATACAGAGCTCAGGGGAAGACAGAATACTCCCAAACAACCTGAAAAGGTAAACTTAAGGTCAGGAACTAAGGCTATGCCACCCTGAACACTCTCGATCTCTTCTGATCTCAGAAGGTCAGGAATCAGGAAGGAGAGGGTCTTTGGATATTCCCTGGGTGAAAGTGTGTGTCCTTAAACTTATCAATGTATGTGGTGAAGTCCTGATAAAAAATAATGATGAGTGACTTTCAAGATGGCGGAGTAGGTAAACGCTGTGCTCGCCTCCTCTCACAACCACATCAAAATTACAAATACACTACAGAACAGCCATCATTGGGAGCTGCCTGAAGAATAACTCAACAGAAGTTTTACAACTGGGGACACAAAGAAGAGGCCACCTTCAGATTGGCAAGAGGAGTAGAGACATAGGACAGGCTGGTCCCACACACACGTGTGGCAGTTGAGAACAGGAAGGATATCTCGGCTGCGAAATTCCTCCCGGAGGAGTGAGGGGCCCACACCGGGCACCCAAGCCCAGGGTTCCAGTACTAGGACGAGAAGTCCCCATAACCCCTGGCTCTGAAAACAAGCGAAGTTGGCTGAGTGAGATGAAGGGCTGAGGTAGTCACCGACATTCCTCTTAAGGGGCCCGCGCACGGACTTACCGCTGACGGACTCGCTCGCTCTGAGCTTCGGTGCTCAAGCAGCAGCTCGGGAGAAGCCAGGAACACACGGGGAGGAACTGAGTTATCTGGCTTCAGAGCGAGGGCAGGAAGGATGGCTTTCTCCTAGACAGAAGTGCTCCCAGAATCCTTTGTGCCTTTGTTGAGCCCTCCCTCACCTGCTTGCAGACCCAGGCGGGCGCCATATCTGACTCTCCATCAACCTGACTGACCGCCTTCGCTCCGCCCACCTGATTCCCTGAGACCCCGCCCCCCAAAAGCGCAGCCCCACTCAGGCTCCCTCTAGTGGCTTTTCCATACAAATGCCTGTCTTGGCTCATGATGCAGACTTTCCTAAAATCTCTCAAAAGTTCTCAAAACCTAACAAACGGCATCTGGCCTCGGAGTGCTCCGTACCTCTTGTGGAGCAGCCCCATGCCCGGCACTAGCGGCAGCTGGCCTTGGTTTGCGGCTTGGCCTTTAAAGGTGTATTCAAGCCCAGCATGAGTGGTGGCCATCTTCAGATTGCTTGGTGGCATGCCAGGTGGCCCCAGGCAGGAGGTAGGCTGCAGCTGAACTTGGCCTGCAGGAGGACGCCCCCTGGCAGGCCTCAGCCTGCACACCCAGTGGCCACCTTTGGACTAAAGAGGAGCACCAGCAGAGGCCATATCCAAGGATGATGCACCCAAAGGGCAGGCACTAGAGCCCTGCTAAGGCGAATCCTGCCCCATAGGGTCAGCCCCTGCACAACAGCTCCTCCACTGTAGTCACTGGCCAGTCTTCACAACTGATCAGCCCAAGGGTCAGTCCTTCCCACTGATGTGCAAACAGCAACCAAGGCTCAACTACATCAGGAGGGCACACACAACCCACACAAGGGACATACCTGGAGCATCTGGCTCAGGTGACCAGGGAGACTGTGCCACTGGGCCCCAGGGGACATTTACTACATAAAGTTACTGTACTAAGACCAGGTGACATAGCAGCCCTACCTAATACATAGAATCAAACACAGGGAAGCAGCCAAAAAGGGGAGACAAAGCAATATGTCTCAAATGAAAGAACAGAACAAAGCTCCAGAAAAAGAACTCAACAAAATGGAGACAAGCAATCTACCGGATGCAGAGTTCAAAACACTGGTTGTAAAAATGCTCAATGACCTTAGGGGAAGAGTAGATGAACTCAGTGGGAACTTTAACAATTAGCTAGAAAACATAAAAATAGAGATAAAAAAATAAAAAGAAATAAAGAATACAATAACTGAAGTGCAGTATACAATAACTAACTGCAGAAATGAAGAATACAATAACTGAAATGAAGAATACGTTTAAGGGAATCAAGAGATTTGATGAAGCAGAGGATGGAATTAGCTGTTTAGAAGATAAAGTAAGAGAAAACACCTAATAAAAACAGCAACAAGAAAAAAGAATCCAAAAAATGAGGGTAGTTTAAGGGGCCTCTGGGACAACATCAAGCATAACAACATTCGCATCATTGGGGTACCAAAAGGAGAATGAAAGGAAATGAAAATCTATTGGAAGAAATGATGAAAAACTTCCCTACTCTGGCCAAGGAAATAAAAACACAAGCCCAGGAAGCACAGAGAGTCCCAAACAGGATGGACCCAAAGAAGCTCACACCAAGACACATAATTAAAATGCCAGAGGTTAGTTCATGGCCATCCTACCCTGAACAAGCCCGATCCCATCTGGTCTCAGAAGCTAAGCAGGGTCGAGCCTGGTTAGTACTTGGATGGGAGACCACCTAGGAAGACCAGGTGCTGTAGGTGTAAAAAATTTAAAAAATATATATATAAGGGATTGTAAGCTGACAAGGTCCTTGCAATCTGTGAGGTCAACCAAGGGTTGCCTCATCTAAATTATAAATTAAAAACATAAATAAATAAAATGCCAAAGGTTAAAGACAAAGAGAGAATCTCAAAAGCAGCAAGAAAAAAGTAGTTAGTTACCTACAAGAGAGCTCCTATAAAACTGTCAACTGATTTTTCAGCAGCATCTTTGCAAGCCGGAAGGGACTGGTGTGAAATATTCAAAGTGATGAAAAGCGAAGACCTACAGCCAAGATTACTGTACCCAGCAAAGCTCTCATTTAGAATCGAAAGAGAGATAAAGAGCTTCCCAGACAAGAAAAAGCTAAAGGAGTTCATCATTGCCAAGCCAATATTACAGGAAATGTTGGAGGAACTTCTTTAAGAAGAAGAAGAAGAAAAAAGAAAAAGAAAGATGAATAATGTGAACAATAAAATGGCAATAACCATATATCTATCAACAATTACTTTAAATGTAAATGGATGAAATGTTCCAATCAAAATAGGGTGGGTGAATGGATAATAGAACAAGACCTTTACATATATGTTGCCTACATGAGACTCACTTCAGATCGAAAGACACACATAGAGAAAGGAAAGAATGGAAAAAGATGTTTCATGAAAATGGAAACAAACAAACAAAAAGCTGGGGTAGCAATACTTATGCCAGGTAAAGTAAACTTTAAAACAAATTGTAACAAGAGACAAAGAAGAACCCAGTTATACCATTTTGGGGCATTTATCCAAAGAAACCCAAAACATTACTTCGAAGAGACATGTAAATACATATGTTCATTGTAGCATTATTTACAATAGTCAAGATATGGAGGCTACCTGGGTGTCTATCAGTGGGTGAATGGATAAAGAAGAGGTAGTATGTATATACAATGGAATATTACTCAGCCATAAAAAAATAATAAAATCTTGCTAGCTGCAGCGACATAGATGAACCTAGAGGGTATTGTGCTAAGTGGAGTAAGTCAGACAGAGAAAGACAAATGTCATATGATTTCACTTCCATGTGGAATCTACAGAACAAAATAAACAAACAAAACAGAAACAAACTCATAGATACAGAGAATATTTTGATGGTTGCCAGATGGGAAGGGGGTTCGGTGGAGCAGCTGAAAAAGGGGAAGGAATTAAGAAGTACAAATTGGTAGTTACAAAATAGTTATGGGGCTATAATGCACAGCATAAGTAATATAGTCAATAATACTGTAATAACAATGTATGACATCAGATGGGTACTAGATTTATCGGGATGATCACTTTGTAAGTTATATAAATGTCTAATCACTATGTTGTACACTGGAAACTATTATAATACCATATGCCAACTATAATTTAAAAATTTTAAAAATGCCAAAAAATAAAATAAAAAAATAATGATAATGAAAATTTAAAAAATAATAATGTTAATGAAAATAAAATAATAATGATAATGACAGCAATGATTTAGACTGGTGTAGTGTTTGGGAAATGTTTTCAAAGAAAGCCCTTATATGCACAGCATTCATTTCCATGGAGGGATGACAAATTCGATCCAGCCTGAAGTCTATTTCTAATCGATTGGTGGTGACTGCTGGAAGCGGTGAGGAGAGAAGGCTATCCAATTATTAAAGCTACATTCAGGCTCAATAACAAGGCGAAATAATCTTTTAGTGATATCTGCTATGGATGTGGAAAAGCATTCAGGGGTCCATTTTGCAGACCCTACCTGTGATGCTCAAGATGACCCAGAGGGAGACAGGACAGGTACCATTATTCCAGTTTCACAATGATGAAAAACTGAAGCTCAAAGAGATAACATTGTCCATAGAGTTGGTAAAAAAAATATTGAAACAATAGAGATTCTCAAGTTATTAACGTGTCTAGAATTATGAAAGCAATGTCCACCCAACCTGCTTTAATTTTAAGAGCAATACAGAGAGTTTACATTTTCTGTGGAAGTTTCAATCTTCAAAGGGTTCAAAGATGTTAAGAGGAGTTTATTGTACAGCCCTAATGGGTCTATCATAGCCTGTGAAATGAATTTATAAGGAGGCAAATACGACAAGTCCAAGTGCCAATAATATCTAAAGAAGCAAAGGCCACAGCTACCTCTTACTCAGCACACTACTTGGCATAGTGTAGCTCCATGGAAAGACAGCCTGCATTTAGGATTATTTACAATCTGATACCTCAGAGCTGGGAACAAACTCAATCATCTTAAGACTAGGTAAATATCTGCAAAGAACAATCCCAAAACAATCTTAAACAAACTCATTTCCTGCCACAATATGAGTATAGGCACACTTAGCATTTTCATGCTGGATTTCTCACCAGATATATTTCCCTGCAGATGTAATTAATACAGATATTTGCAACCGACCTGAGATTTATAGGACAATGGCCAATCTGAGTAATGGCAGATTATATTCTATACTAGGGAGATAAATCCACATATTTTAAAGCCATAAACTCGAGTAGTTCAAGATATCCATAAATAGATAACTTTTTCAAAGTGTCTGAGCACAGTTTCTTTATGCAAATAAGGAAGCAGAAACCCAGGGATCTCAAAATCATTATTAACCAGCTCCTGTTTTCACAAGCAGTTGAATGGTCAACACCTCCAAAACTCAAAATAGTAAAGCTCATTTTACTATACTATAGGAAATCCAATGTACTTTTTACAGCTTCTACTAGCTGAATTGGTTGGCCAGATTCTTCATCAAGAAATTGCCACATCAAAGTTCTTATCTTTTAGAAATACACAATAAATGACCAACCAAAAAAATGATTTGTTTCAAAAAATTGCTTGGTATGTGTGGTGGCTGTGAGGGTGGGTCATGAATGGGGGTAAAAAAAGAAAGAAAATTGGTCATTTGTTGGTAATTGCTGAATCTGGGTGATGAGTACGTGGCTATTCATTTTACTAGTTTTTTACTAATTTTTTATGGATACATTTAGAATTTTCCAGAATAAAAATTTTCCAGGTTAGGAAAATATCATCATTTGAGATAACACTTAAAAGGTAACATTATTGGCTGATGGGTCTTGAAAATTCCAGAGACCAGATTAAAATGAACTCCAAATGCCATTTTTTCTGGGCATTATATGCTTTAAAGAAGCAACATTTTTTTTTTTATCAGCTTTGCATTATCAATACAGCATGGAATTAAGAATTTAGGGTTTGCCAGATTCATATCCTACCTCTAGCTGTGAGGGTTTTTATTATTATTATTAATTTGATGTTATCCTTTCTGAAACCTAGTTTCTATATCTATAAAATGGAAGTCAGTCATCCTTGTTTTATAGTGCTACTAGGTATATTTTATATGCCTACCAAATGCTTAGACTAGAGTATCCAGGAAACAAGCATAAAAAAATGTAATTCTTAATATCATCTCCGGATCATTTTACATTGCTGGACACATAGTAGGGAGTTAATTAGTCACTGTTGGATGAAGGAAGAAGGTAAAAACAACAGGAGGAATACTAATAAATTGCATCCAATTAGGTGTTACTTAAATTTCACAAAGTCACAAAAATTTTTTTTATTTTTTTGTGTCCGTATATGCTTTCATTGGGAGTCAGTTCAACAACTTGGTAATTAAAACAAATATCTTGCATTTTCAACAAACTTCGCGGCATAAAACGGAACGCAATTACTCAATTCTGATTTAGGCTTAACATGCAGCATGCCTTAATTTATTCCAATTTAATATTCAAAAGACTATCCTTAAGGTAACATCCTTCCGCAGCTCCTAGTGACTGCAACACACCAAATTAAGGCCAGCATCCATCAAGTGCATGAGAGCTGAACCCCTAGAGCAGAAAGCAAGCCTCAGATCTAAGGAAACGCCGGGAGTCAGCCTGATGTAGGCAGAACACCCTTGTGCATTGAGAAGACACCCTCTTGCCTTTATTCAAACTTAGCTCATTAAACCCCAGATATGCAATCAGTGCCTGAGTGTAAGGAGAGCAAATATATTTACACATCAGCGCAGATTGGTCCCCAGTCACACAGACCCAAGGGTTACATTAGCAGCTGATGTAGGGGATACATACATCCCTCCCGTCCAGGATTTAGACCGGAGATACCCTGGCCCAGAGAATCCCGCAGGGGCGGGCCTGGGAGACAAGCCTGTTCTCCACTTGCCAACCCATCCAAACTCTCCTATGAGGCATTTTCCATCCTTCTTAATAAAACAAGGTGGCTGTCTCACTTAGCTGCCACTTTGATTCTCAGAACTGCTAATCACCTTTGAATAAAACAGGTGAAATTCAGGAATAAGATGTCAACAAAGTGTGTGTGTGTGTGTGTGTGTGTTGATGATAAGGTATTCATTTCCAAATATTCCAGAGATGGCAGATGATTATATTGATTACAAATATTGACTGAATGTATAATGAGTTATCTACTGCTATGAGACAAATTACTCCAAAATTAGTGGCTTAATACAACAGTAATATATTATCTCACAGTGTCTATGCGTCAGGAACTCAGACAGAACACAGCAGAGACATACAGTCTTTTTGCTTCACCATGTCAGGGGGCTCAAGTGGGAGATTTAAAGACAAGGGGGTGGGATGTGGGGCTGGAATTGTCTAGAGGTTTGGTTGAGCCTGGATCTTTTTCCCATGATGGGCACGTTAGTGGCGCCGTTGGCAGGAAGCCTCAGTTCCTCTCACGTGGCTTCTCTGCAGGCTGCCCGAGCATCCGGGCACCTGGCATCTTTAACAGTTTTACTGGGTACCAAGGTGATGAGACCCAGCATTTCTTAATGTCTGCAAATCTCTCTCTCTTTTCTTAACTGTATTTTTTGAATTGTATAACAGACATAAATTTACCATTTTCTCCAGTTTTAAGTGTATAGCTCTATGGCATAAAGCACATTCACATTGTGCAATCATTTCCATTATCCATCCCAGAACATTTTCATGTGGCAAAACTCAAACTCTACACCCAGTAAACCCATTAAACAGCAACTCCCACTCTTATTTCTCCTGGTCCCTGACAGTTACCGTTCTACTTTCTATCCCTATAAATCTGACTATTTTAGATGCCTCTAAGAAAATGAATTTTACAGTATTTGTCTTTTTGTGACTGTCTTACTTCCCTTAACATAATGTCTTCCTGGTTCAACCTCTATTGGAAGATGTGTCAGAATTTCCTTCTTTTGTAAAGCTAAATAATATTCCATTGTATGAATATAACATATTTGCTCTTACACTGATGGACACCCGGGTTGGTTCAACCGTTTAGCTATTGTGAATAATTCTGCTATGCACATGGGACCTCTTTGAGATCCTGCTTTCAATTCTTTTGGGTATATACCCAGAAGTGGAATTGATGGATCATATAGTAAATTTTATTTTATTTTATTTATTTTATTTATTTGAGGAAACATCGTACTGTTCACATTCCCACCAGCAGGGCGCAAACATTCCAATTTCTCCACATCTTTGCCAACACTTATTTTCAGTTTGTTTGGTTTCATAATAGCCATCCTAGTGTGTATTAAGTGGCATCTCATTGTGTTTTCTATTTGCTTTTCCCTAATGATTAGTGACACTGAGCATGTTTTCACATGCATATTGGCTATTTGCATATCTTCTTTGGAGAAATGTCTATTCGAATCCTTTGCTGATTTTTGATTCAGGTTGTTTGTCTTGCTGTTGTGAGTTCTAGGAGTTCTCTATATAATATAAGGGACATTAATCCCTTGTCAGATATATGACACTATCTCTTTTCTCCTCTTTACCCCCTAGCACGGAGTGAGAGGCAAACGAGGAGCCTCTTGTCATTTAAGAGCAGGCAGGTAACCAGCATAACTAGCCCGGGGGAAATTTGTTTTGGAAAAAAAAACCCTGTGCAAGATGCTGCTAGAACAGGAGAAAGATCTCACTCCTTTTTTCTCCCTGTACCTTCCCGGACAGGTTGGCAAGAATCAGCTCCATTACCTACAAACCATGGGGTAAGAAACGCTCAGTGGGCATTTTCCTCCACTGCATTTTCTGCTCCCCGGAATAAGGGCTAAAGTAGCATTTTAAAAATGTAGGTCAGGATGAAAAGAGATTTAACTTTTAATGTTTGAATTAAAACAGCATGAGCAACTTCTTGGAATACAATAAAAAAAAGCTACAGGATATTCCATGAAACAATCATTTCTAACTATTTTCCTCTGCATTTCATAAATAATAAATGTGTTTAAAAAATAACCCTGTAGTAACACATTCTCTAATATACTAGTTATGCAAGCTGAATATAACTCGAAGAATCCCTAAATGTGAGAAAAATTGAATTTGGTGGTACTTTTTTTAAGCTAAAAATTAAATTTCCCCGGCACCATGCAGACCTTTTCCCTCACAGCTATAGTTATAACTGGATTTTTAAGCCTTCTGAAAACATTGTGGTTTGCAATAAAGCAAAACGCTGCGTCAAAAACTGCTTAGAATACAGAAAAGCGTGATCTGTACCACAGGGCTGCTGTTGACCTGGTGGGGGTGTCAATGCGGCTTGTGGATTGTCATCTTGACAGCTGTGACTTACTTGCCTTGGGACTCTGACCCCCTCTACATTCGTATTACAAATTAAAAATATGAGCTAGATCCCTTTTCAAGTGACCAAGGGGTATTTTTCCCAGCTTCCTATCCCTCATTTGACTGACCCTCAGAGCTCTTTTCTCCTCTCCACAGTGAAGGACAGGCGTCCAGGAACCAAGCAGTTGCGCGAACACGTGTGCCTTTCAAGCATGTAATGTGTCAGGAGAAAAGATGTGTTTAATAAAGTCCTGAAGAGTCGCAGTGTGCGCTTGTGAATAAGACATTGGCCTGGGGGAAGCAGGCCACTTCCCTGGCTTCTCCCTAACTCTCTGTCGTCTGGAACTCAAGCATGCGTACAGGTCTGCTGCGCTGTGAACGTCTTCACTTCCCAGTGACGGGAGATGACATCTGCTTTGGGGTCCTGAGACCTAGCTATCTGACAATGAATGCTACACGGGGCAGCACTGCTGTTTCTGTCGTGATAATAGTGGTGATGGTGGTGGTGGTGGTAAGTGACTGATTTTTTAGTTGGTGGTTGTTGTTGTTGTTGTTGTTGTTGTTGTGTGTGTGTGTGTTCATCTGGGGAAAAAAAAGAAGAAAAGCAATCCATTTTAAAGGATAGAACACAGACACACATACGACTCTTCTGGACTTTGCAGCTTTTCACTTCCCACTCTGACCTCACGGTTCTCTTCAATGATCTATCTGAGGGCTACTTTTTGAAGAATCACACATAAATGCAATGCCGCTAGAGATCTTGGAGGCTACACAGTAACTGTCTAATACAGGGCTGATCCTAAGGAGTGTCCTCAGCCAAGAATAAAAGGATTAGGGAAGACAAGGCAGTGCGTAATTAACACATTAA
>NW_011888821.1:842134-882864 GCF_000151845.1 Pteropus vampyrus | reverse complement strand
GAAGGAAGAGGAAAGGGTTCCTGGAATTAGGTATTAAGGGTTAATAGCAACAGGGTGGTGGATGAGCAGCTCCTGGAAAAGCTGGCTAATATCCTGCCAGGGGCTTGGGGGAGTGGAGAAGGAACAATCACATTCCAGGAATGACAAAAAGCACGGATTAGCATGTCCTGCGGGAATACCTGCAAGGAGGATGCTCGAAGTCTAAATGAAAAATAGAAATAAAAAAAGAGCCACGGGGGTATTTATTTATTTATCTGTTTATTTTTTTTGTATCGGCATGGGATGGAGAGCTCCAGATTGAAATGCTACTTTTAAGAACTCAAGGGACCCAGCAGAAGCATTTCAACATCCAGTCTCTAAGATGTGTATTCTCTTTTACCAGTTCTTCAAGAAAAGAGGAGCAGAGTGGCATCTCTACCTTAAATATGCACAGATGTTCCTTCAGACGACAAATCTGTGTCTTATACACCTTCAAGACAAAGGGAGCTCCTGGATCCCTGAGAGAGAACAATGTATGTGCACGTGATATGCATTACCTTTCAAAAGCCAGAAGGAGTCCTCCTCGCTAGTTTCCAAAAGGCTTCCAAGGCCCACAGCCTCTCAGGCCACTGCAAATGTCCTTACGTTCATTAAAACCCCTGCTACACCTAAAATCTACATTTGACCACAGAGAAGGGGAAATACTGACACAGGCCTCATCGCGATGACTGTGGGGGAGGAAGAAATATTCATTTACCCTTCCAGGTTCCTCTGGCTAGTCTAATAATTAAATCGACATGAGAGATTAATAAGAGGAAATAACCAATTTAATTACATACAGAGGTATGGAAACCACATACCTGAGAGGTTCAGAGACAAGTTAAAATGAGGTACGTAAGACATTCTGAGCTAAGGACGAGGGAAGGAGCCTGGGGCTTCGGAGGGAAGGAAGGTCATTGCAAGACAATAAGAAGAGCAGATGTTTAGTAATAAGAAGTTCCTCCTGCCCTATAGATAGGTCATAAAATGTTATTTATACCTGGTATTAACTCTTATTATGGGCAAGGCCCCTAATTAAAATTCTTTAAGGGAGAAGTAAAAGTTTCTTGTGGGCCTGCAGGGTCTGGACTGCCTTCAGTTCAAAATAATCTACATGTCAAAGTAGGATATCTTGGGGAGGCCTGTTCTGAACCTCTCCAGGACCCAACAGAAATCCTCTGCCTGTGGGGTCCCCTGCAGCAAATCTCAATATACTGAGTCACTGGAAATTGTGCATTTGATTAATCATTTCAGTTTCGGTTTATAGGCAAAGTGGAGAAATCTGACCTCCAAGACTATAGATTTAAGGCCTTCTTTAGGTTATTTATGCAAAGATGAATGAATGAATCGATCAATCAATCAATCAAAATGAATGACAAACAAAATTACTTAGAGAAACAGAGATTTTTTTTTATATCATATAACATCATGAGGAACTCACCCCAGATCATTTCACCAGGCTTATCTTACTCACATTTCCAAATAAACGAGCTTACCTAAAGAAGATTTCCCATTCTATACTTGTCTGTCTGTATTTGTATGTTTAAAATAAACTTAGATATATTTACTATCAAATACTTTATCAAATATAAGTCCTTAATACAGTCTAAGCCTTGTACTAAGCCCTTTGTGATCTCATTGATTGATACCCCAAATATTTATTGATCACCAACTCTATGCCAGCAACAGCTTCCCGCTGAGGATTTGTCAGTGAATAAAATACACCCAAATCCCTGCCTTCATGAAACTTACATTCTAGTTGTAGAGTGAAGGCATCGAGACAATAAATAAGTCAGTAAATATAGAGTATATTAGATGATAAGTGCTGTAGAGAAAAATAATCCGAGGAAGGGGGTGGAGGTGGATATATTTACCATATTAAGGCCAAGAGGTAAGTACTTGTGTTCTATCTTTTGTAGAGGAAGAAGTGAAGGCTCAAAGAGGTTAAATCACTTGCCTAAAGCCACATAGCTAATAGGTGGCAGGACCTTTATCTGAATCCAAAGTGGGATGCTCAGCGATTTGGCTCTGATGTCTTGATATTGACCACGTCCTTGGCCTCCTACTGTTTTAAAAACTGGAAGGGGTCAGTGAGGGGTGATGGACAGAGGGTGTGCTGTCACTGTCCAGGCACCACTGCAGATCCACCCTACATCTTTCTGCAGACTGCTCCCTACTAGGGAGGATGACCAGCAGACCTCATCAACAGGATGCAGCCCCTTCCAGCAGCCTGTTAGTTTGAGCCAATGGAGAGCACAGACAACCGAATGCAGAGAAGGAGAAGGAGGAGGCCAGAGCATATATATTCCAAAGCTCACCTTGGGCCAGCTGCATTCCTATCTCTTCTGTTCATTCTCTCTCATGCCCTTCAGGCTCAGGGATGATTACACTTCCTGTTTTAATAGCCCAGGATACTGTACTGCTTCCGATCTCCATATACCCCCATCTATAGCTTTATTAGCCATTCGTTTATTAAACTCTCCTTAAATTAAATGATTTGGCTATGTTCTTGTTAGCCATCACCAACAATAACCAAAAGGAAATACAGATATATATGCCCCCTGATTTAATGACACAGAGGTACACCTGGAAACGGGAAACTTAACAAGAGTGCTGTTTTGTAGCATCATTATAATCTAATCCCTCTTGAGATAAATGCTGGCTTCCTAATTTACTACCTAGTCACCATACAATGAGGTAATTGCAGAAGATGTTTCTACCTTCTCCGAAGGCTTTCAAATTTTTGGATCGGTAGATGCTATGACATTAAAATGTGGCCTAAATTCACCCAACATTCACCTGGTCTAGAATGGCTATAGAATTCATATACAATGCCAGCAAGTCAAAGAATCATAGGTTCATTTATCCCTTGAAAAAAGAAGCCAGCTCTTTGCTGGGAATCCAAACACAAACATAGGAAAATAAAGGATGCTAATTGTGGAAAAACACTGCAAGGAAAACAAGCGAAAAGATTGGCAACCGCCTTCAAGTTCAGGAAGAGGCATTACAGTTTGCTGGAGCAGAGAGCAAAAGTCTGCATTCACTGCCTTGTGCTGGCTGGCTGGGATTCTAAAAGCCAGCATGCACAGGGCAGCACTAAACGAGATATGTCATTACCACTCCACAGTCAGAACCAAAAGCCAGTGCTTTCTAATTTCTAAATCAGTTATAGTTTATATCAGGCCGTTCAGGGGGTCTATTCCAGTGCATTAGACCTCCCAATCAAAGGAAGAACCACTGAGTTTCACATAGCCTGGGGTCTCTATTCACAGCCTGCTCTATGTGTATAGCACCCCCTGGGGTTGTGCAGTACACAGCCTTATGTGGGGATATATGGAAACCCTGAAATCAGAGCAGTGATAATAATTACAGCTATCTGTTAATAATAGCAGTTACCTGCAATTAATATTGACTGGGCATTAGGCATTGTGCTAGGAGTTTTGTGCATATTCTACTTCATGAGAGAGTTCAGGTGACCCTCAATATTTGACTTCTGGTGTACACGTCCTTGTATAATTTCCTTCTCTTGAATGTGGGTGGGACTTGGGACTTGCTTCTAATCAATAGAATGCTGCAAAGGTGATGGAAAGTTGTATTGTGATTATGTGTCTGTCTACCCATGGGCAGCCTCTACAAGCTAAAGACAGCCTCTAGGAGTCAAAAGTTGCCTCTGGTCAACAGCTGGCAAGAAGCCAGGGCCCTCAGACTTAAAGTTACAAGGAAATGAACTGTGCCAACCTAAGTGAGCTTGGAAGCAGACCACACCCCTAACGCCCGGATGAGACTCAGCCCCCAGGACACCTTCACCGCAGCCTTGTGAGACCTTGAACAGAGGATCCAGCTCAACTGCTAAACTCCTGACCCATATAAACCGTGAGATAATAAATATATGTGAAGCTGCTGAGTGTGTGGTGATCTGCGACACAGGATGGAAAATGCATGCATTTAGTAAAGTCGAGATTAATGCTATCATTTCCCAAATGAAGAGATGGTACTGGGGGGAGTCTGGGAAACTTACCCAAGGTCATGTAGATAGAGGATGGTGCTGGAACTTGAACCGAAGCTATTAAGTCCTGAAGCCTGCGGGCTTCCCCACAACCAGTATAACATCTGAGACACTGTACTGACTTCACAACAAACCCACAATCTGTTCCCCAGTGGACACTGTGGAGAGTTGAAGAGGGTCCTCACTATTCTTAACTACTGACACCTGAGAATGGGATTCTATTTGGAAATAAGGTCTTTGCAGATGTAATGAAGTTAATGATCTTGAGATATGGTCACCCTGGATTTAGGTTGGGCCCTGCATCCAATGACTAGTGTCCTTGTAAGTAGAGGAGAGGACACACACAGACACAGAAGAAAAGGGCACGTGAAGATGGAGGCACGAATCGGAATGATGTGGCCACAAGCCAAGGGATGCCAAGGACTGTCCGAAGCCACCAGAAACGGCGAGAGAGGCATGCGACGCATTCCCCCTCCAAGCCTTCCGAAGGAACCAATCATTTCGACGCAATGATTTTGTACCTCTATCTTCCAAGCCTGTGATGGAATCATTTCTCTTGTTTCAAGCCACCCAGTTCGCGGCAATTTGTGAGGCAACCCTACAAAACCGTTCCATGAGCCTCTATTGTCCTTAATGTTTTATGAACTGCTAGGATTTGTCCAGATTTCTCAAGATCAGCTCAAACAAGCTGTTTATGCCGAGAGGAAGCAAGACAAACAGTAGAAAGGGCTCTGGTTGCAGGCAGAAGAATGGCGATCTCATCACAGCCATATCCGGGGTGATCTCAGCCAAGTCTCTCAAGCTCTTGGAAATCTTTTACTGACCTGTTATGTAAATTATCACTCCCAATTACAATGCAATGAGTTAATCACTGTGATGGTTCATTTTGTTGGTCAATTTGATTGGGCTCAGGGATGCCCAGAAGCTGGGAAAACATTGTTTCTAGGTGTGTCTGTGAGGGCACTTCCAGAGCAGGTTAGGATTTGAGTTGGTAGACTGAGTAAGGAAGAGCACCCACACCCATATGGGTGGGCATCACTCAATCTTTTAAGGGACCGAATAGAATAAAAAGGCAGCAGAAAGGGGAATTTGCTCTCTTGCTTGAGCTGGGATGTTTGCCTTCTCCTGTCCTGGGACATCCACGATCTTGGGTCTTCGGGTTTGGACTGGAACTAAGCCATCAGCTTTCCTGGATCTCCAGCTTGCAGATGGCAGGCCATGGGACTTCTTGGCTTCCATAATCACATGAGCCAGTACCTCAAAATAAATCTCTTTCTATATATCTACATATATCCTATTGGTTCTGTTTTTCTGAAGAACCCTAATACAGTAATCGATATGGATTATCTACTTCCCACTGTCAATGAAATCCATAGGATTTTCAGTCTTTTATGGAAAGGTTTTTGGAAATATTTCTTTTGAAACAGGCTTCATGGCAGAGAAATTAGAAGCATTTAAGACAGTGGGCTCTAGACTTAATTAAATCCCACGGTTCAAATCCCAGGTTTACCACTTATTAGCTGTGTGATGCTCAGGAGTTTACCATTACTCTCTGTGTTTCAGATTTTTTTTTATCTACTAAATGCAGCTAATAATAGTAACTACCCTACAGGGCTGTTTGGAGGAATTAATTTGAAGAAATTAATAGATGTAGGCTACATGATAAATAGGAATCGCTCAATAAACATTAGCTGTCATTATTAAATGGCAAACTGGTGTTTCAAATAGGACCCCTTATAGCCAATTAGAGTGCTTTCCTCCCTCTCTCCTTCCCCCGCTTTCCCCTTCTTTCTTTGTCATCTTTTACTTAAAGTAAAGGCTCAGTCTGCATTCGTGGTACTAAAAATACTTGTTTATTGACTGAGAATGCCTGCAGTCAATGCTCATGCATATTTCTGTGCCCATGATTAATTATTAAGCATAATATAAACGTAGAACTGCTGCTTCATCCTGCCTGCGTTCTGAGGGCAGGGAGCAATTTTTTTTTTCTCGAGAAGGACCACAGATCTCTCCCATCAGGTGGGGGTTCTCAGCGGCAGATGGCCACGTTTTCATTGAGAAGGGGAAGAGGACTTGGAGAAAATAAATAAGTAATTCATGTTTATGTCCCCGGTTACTCATTCATTAAATGGCGCCTCCGGACCTCAGGAGGGCACTGCAGCATGAAAGTTATGAATTGGGGTCCAGACAGACATTTATTTAATTAATAATTAATTTGGTTGGATTTAAGATGGTTTCGCCCAGCATCTATGAAGTCCTCCTACAGTCACAGTTCGTACATGTTAGCGGACACCAGGATCACCTGGGTAATCTGATAAAAATGAAGATGCCCTGGCTCCACGCCCTGATGATCTGATTCGGTAGGCCTGGGATGGAGTCCCCAAATCTGCATTTTTAACAAAAGTGGGTCTCCTGCAGGCTACCTAGAAACCCAGGTAGAAAAAGAAAGGCCTAGAGAGAGAGATACCCAGGGCTCCTGGGTCCCTCTGCAGGTGTGTGCCAGCTTGCTTTCTTCCTTGGTATTTTTCCAGGATTTCTGATAAAGGATAAAGTCCTCCCGAGGACATTTTGCTGTGAGAGGAAGTTAACCATCTGCTGCTGGGAGAAGAAGCACTCTGAGGCTGTGAAATATTTCCATAAGGGATGCTGAGGTTCCTTCTCGCCGAAGTGATGAAGAGAGTCAATCCATCAAATAGTGCACATGCCCTACTTCGAGAAGAGCAAATTCTGTCTGGAACATCTTGACTCTCACCTGGGTGCAGAAGACAGGGAGGGGGCCCGTGTTAGGGCTCCCAAACTTTCATGTCAGGATAAGGCTGTACTTAGAAAAATGAACATTATTAACATTGATCTTCCAGTCTACGGCCATGCCACCCTGAACAAACCTGATCCTGTCTGATCTCAGGAACTAAGCAGGGTTGGGCCTGGTTAGTACTTGGATGGGAGACCACCTAGGGAGACCAAGTGCTGTAGGTGTAAAAAATAAAAATAAAAAAAATAAAGGATTGTAAGCTGACAATTGTAAGCTTGCCAATCTGTGAGGTCAACCAAGGGTTGCCTCGCCTAAAAATATTAAAAACAAAACAAAACAAAAAAACATTGATCTTCCTTTGGAGCAGAATATTTCTACCAACTCATTCCTTCCTTTCAGATGTAAAGAAGGAGGGGATAGAAAAGCATGAATTTCCCAAGTGGAACACATCAAGGAAGAAAGTATTTTTGAATGTCTTTATACGATAGAGAGCCACACACATGATCACAAATTCTATTTCACATACGAGCCCATGTAGTCATTTCACCAGACAGACTTAGTCGCCAGGTGTGATATCCTCCATTGAGTGTGTATGTTACAAATGTGTGTACCCTAACACAGTATAACTGTGGCCAGGACAGGCTCTTTGCAGAAAGACCAGGGACCAAGGCTGGAATTGAGATTCCTGTTTAATTACGAATCAAAAACAGAGTCTGAGCTCATCCTTAACATGGGATGTTGAAAATAAGCAACAACAAAAACAACACTTCAATTGCATGATACAATAGCTGTATCATAGGAAGAATGCTGATTTCTGGAACCTGCTGATGGTTACAAGGTGAAATGAAGGAGCTTTGACTGAATGGAATGCATCTTGTATCATGGAGAGGTGGTGTCTAGAATTAGTAAGAAGCCAGTTCAGAATCTTGGGGTTGTTGTTTGAAAGACTTATGGAGGTCTTGCAAAAAAAAAAAAAAAATAGTGGAAACTAACTTGCTGATCACGTGACGAGAGATAGAAGGGGGGGTGAGATTTACATTCATTTTATGTGCTGTGCTTACTAAAAACAGCCAACTATGAAAGATGCATTGAATAAAGCATCCTGGATAGTAAGTCAGTCAAATCCAACTTTGAATCCTGGGTCCACTCTTTATACTGCCTTTGGAAACAAAACCTCAATTTCTTGATCCGTAAAATGGAGTTAATATGTACTCCACATCATCGCTGTCCTGTGAGCCACAAATGTGAGCCACATATACAATATTAAGTTTTCTTGTAGCTACATCAAGAAAAACTAAATAGGGAAGAGGTGACATTAATTGGATTTATATATTATATATAACAGATAAATTCAATATAATAAAACTATTTCAACATTTGACTAAAACAAAAAATATTAATACACATTTTGCATTCTTTTTTACATTAGGTGTTTGAATCTTGTATGTAGTTTACATTTACAGCAACTCTCTGTGCTCAATAGCCCATGTGGCTGGTGGCTGCTCTGTAGGACTGTGTAGCTATATTGCATTAGTAAGATTATTAAAAGAAATCAGGCATGTAAAATACATCAACATAGTAGGTAACTGACAAATAGTTGCCATTATTATTATTATTATTGTTATTATTAGCACTAGTGTGTGTAGTGAAAATGAAAAGAATTATAAAGCTTTCTGCAAAGGGAGATATCAGTATGGGCTTGATGAAATATTTAGTCATCCAAGCCAAAATGATTGACACAATGGTAAAGCAGTGAGTTTCTATGAAACCACACATGTTCAACTTTTAACTTCAATAGATTATATTAGTGTCTGTGCTTTTATTTATAGCGCGCTACACTGTACCCATGTGAACATATATAAGTATGAAGTAGGTCCTCAAAATAATCAGTGGGCACACACTCCATTCCTTTCATTGTTTTTCATTTGACTCATGAAAGTGAAAAGTCTGGGAGCCAGCAAAATTATTGTCTAGGGGTGAACCTAAACTCAGCCTTCAAGGATGGGTAAGACTTGAGTGGGCAGAAAAGAAGCAGGAAGGAAATATGGGGTCAGCAAGTGTTTGTAAGTAGAAATGGATGTATTTGTGGCAGGCAAAAAATCTGGGGCCTGTTTTCTCCTTGGCTATGCCACTGTCACAATGATAATTTGCATATATTATCACATTCATTGCTCTGACAGCCAGGTGAGGGGAGAGCTGTCTCGATCTCAGTAATATTATGATTTATAATAAGGAATACATATTTGGTCTTCACACCCATTTTTGGCGGAGAGCTTCTAAAGCCCTTGGAATTCCCTCAGTGGGTGAGAGCAACAAAGGTGTCTATTGCTATGCTAATGAGGCACCTTTCAGCCCTCAGGTAGGATTGGGGCTGGCTGCCTGGAGGACCCACCATGTGATTAGAGGGTTGGAACTTTCTGTCACACCCCACTGACCTTCTGCTGGGGGAAGAGGGGCTGGAGGTTGAATCCAATGGCCAATGATTTAAGCATCATGCCTATGTCGTGAAGCCTCCATAAAAACGCAAAGAATGGAGTTCAGAGAGCTTCCGGGTTGGTGGACACGTGGTCATTCGGGAAGGGTGGCATGGAGTTTCCACGCCCTTTCCCCACACCTTGCCCTCTACATCTCCACCTCACTCTTCCTGAATCCCATCCTTCCGCAATATGCAGGGGGGCTCATGAGTCAAATGTTTCTCTGAGTTTTGAGAGGCACTTTAGCGAAAACTGATCAGACTCAAGATCAGGTGTCGTGGGAACCTCCCACCCATAGCTGGTTGGTCAGAAACACAGGTGACAACATCTGGACTTGGTATCTGAGCCTGAAATGTGTGTGTGTGTGGCGGGGGCGGAGGGCATTGTCTTGCGGGACTGAGCCCTCAACCTGTGTGATGTGCTGCTGCCTCCAGGTAGATAGTGTCAGAATTGAGTTGAACTGTAGGACACCCGGCTGGTGTTGGAGAATTGCTTTTGGAGTGGGAAACTGCCCCCAGTCCCGCATCGGCATCAGGGGTGGGTCTTAATCCCCTTCTTGCTGAGATGAACACTGAGGTCCAGAGAGATTCCGTGACTTATCGAAGGTCTCCCATGTGCCAGATGGAGGGGAGATGCCACACCTACGTCTGCCTGTTCTTAACCGGGGCAACGTGGCAAAGCGGCTGCGTTCCCATTCTGGCGACTTCCACTCTTTCTTCCTCCTCTTCCTCTTTTCTCTGACTTCTGGGGTCCAAATCATAAAAGTCAGATCACTTACCAGTCTGCGCTGTAATTTGAGTTCAAACACCCCAGGCTAGATAACCACTAAGGTCCCTCCTAGCCCTGAAATTATTATTATTATTATTTTCTTTTGTACTGCAATATGCGGCAAATATTCCACCAAGGAATAAACATGCTAAACTCAGTGAGGTAGTTTAGAAGGAAATTACAATCCGGTCTGAAATCAGAAACACACTTATTATGTTCATATTTCCTTCACAGCAGCATGCGGACATATCATTCCAAATATTTTAGCACTGGATAGATTGGACATAAAACAAAAGATGGATTTCTAAGCCAGGCTGCAACACTATTTTTTGCTTAATGTTTCTGGCCACGTCAAGCAGAACGTTCTCCCAAAGTGCAATGTATACATTAGCTGGAGAGCATAAATCATCCATAATTATAATATCCTTCACCCTGAGAGGCCTTCAGTGTTTCCTTTATAAAAGTTACACAGTTGAGACCCGCACTTGGCTAATAGATCGGCCCTCCCTGAAAATACAATTATGCCACATGCGGGGCGGGGAAGTAGTTTTGCACGCCCGCTGTCCCCGTGTGTTTCACACACAATGGCTTCCCGCGATGGACTTAACTGCTGGCTGCCCAGAAGCTCTGTGTAGGAGAGGAAGCTGGGGAGGGTAGGCCCTGCCCAGCCTGGCATGGGGCCAGGCCCACACAGGGCCTCTCGGAGAAAGATCCGCTAGCCATGGGGCACCCCGAGGAGCCTCTGAATTAAAGTCGTGTGGGGTGAATCCCAGGTCCCCGGCATTTGAGCATCTCTGGAGAAGGCCTGGAGATGCTGCTGACTCAGTATCTCTCTCTCAAAGGATGGGCTGGGTACCAGGCACTGTGCGAGGTGCTGGGCACGTAAAGAGTATGAGGACTGGGCGAGGGGGTGGAAGGTGCTGAGGTGGGTGGGGGAGCTTAGACAGTATCATATAACACGGCAGGCTCGCCGTGACAGACAGTGGGAAGGAGTGTAGACACAGAGGCTGGACCTCACATTCATAGGGAGTGTTAAATGGGACGATGAAACTTTTGCAAAATGCCACACAGCCTATAATTGTGGAGACAAATTAAAAGTGCTACCTTATTACATTTAAATAGGTGAACAGAACATTTCCGAAACCCGGTTTTTGTGTTTCTTGATTTTTAAATAACCCACGGAGAGCCTCAGCCTTCCTCAGCCTATCAGAGGCCTTGAAGGCAGCCAGACATTGTTTGCCACCTTGGTTCACCTGCCTGGGGGCCCTCTTTCTGAGGTCTCCTCCACCCTTCAGAATCCCATTCCTCACGGGGCAGGGACAGATGGTTCTCAGCCTGGTATCCACTCTTACCTCCTCTTTTTTAAACTCGTTACATTATTCCACAAGGGGGGGGTAGGGGTGAGGCGGAAAGACTACACTTCCCAGCATCCTTTGCAACTAGGGTTTGGCCATGTGACTCAATCCTAGATAATGAGATATCAGCAGGCGTTTCATTGGGATGCCCAGAAAGGCTGCCTGATAAAGGGAGTGTCCCCCTTTGGGAAGGACACAAATTGCTTATGCTCATGTAACTTCTGGTTCAGCCTGTCATCCCCACCATTCATTGGCCCTGCATGCAGCCATTCACGTCTCAAGCATTTATTGAGCAATTAGTATATGCAGCTAAGATGACTATCATGAGATCATAGATTTCAGGCATTTCAAGGCCTAGTGAACTAGAGAGACAGGAAGCATACGATTTCATGCATGGTGTCCAACAAGGGCCAGATGAAGAGAGGTATTGCCCAAGACACAGTGAGAACAGAAAGGAGAGAGTTTTGACCGTGGTGGGCAGGGAGGGCTTCATAGAGAAAGTGAAGCCCGAGCTCTGTTTCGGAGTTTCTAGGACATAGGATTCTAGCTGCTTTTCTGGCATGCATTTTTCCTCTATCGACTAGAAACTCTTTCTTTATAGGCAAGAACTATACCTCAACCTGGGCAAGTATTTAGTATAATCATTCAGAGATGACATCTGATGGATCTGAGCTAGACAGGGTCCTGAGACATCTTGACTCATAGACATCTCATCTCACGAGCCTAGTGGTCCTCAAAATGCAATGGCCCCCACAGTGTCGGCATCATTCAGGAACTTGCTAGAAATGTCAGTGACAGAGCTCCACTCCAGAGCTGATGAATCAGAAAATCCAGGAGTGACTCTCTTGCCCTAAAAAGATGCTCCGGGCCCAACTCCCAAATCTGTTCTGGAAGTTTGACGAAAATGCGTGAACTGCAGATGTGGATTAATCATCTTATTAGACTCCCGTTGGCATTCTTTTTTTTTCCCATTTTCTGCTTGAGTCTGCTTTTTCGCCTTCCTAGAGTCCCATCAGAACCCCACCAGTGTGCCCAATCTCTAGGCGTGCCCCCGAGGTTTCAAGCTGCCCAAGTTTTGATCTCCATGCATGTCATGCTCTCTTTGAGACTTGCCATCTCCGGAGGCAAGACTAATGAACAGGAGGTAAACAAACCAAACAAAAAAAAAAGTCTTCGCTTTGAAGAGAGACCTGCCTGTGGAGCACTACAAGTCGGAAACGCCTCACGAAATTTGCTAAGCAGACACAAAGCAAATCCTGCCCAAGCATAACTAGCCAAGGCCATGAGGTAAAGGCAAAAGCAGAGGGTCACTCTGGGTGGTCAGGGCAGGCGGCCTGAAGTGCATTTCTTGCTTCAGATAAGCAGAAGGTGGTTGGCTGCAGGCAATAATGGAAAGGCTAGACTTGGGAGAAAATAACCCAGATGAGGGTCAAACCAACAAAAGTCATTCTAACAAGTGGCCAGGAACAGGCTTGGCCAGGCTCAGAGCTCTCCTGCCTCCCTTTCCTCACTGAATGATGTCTCATTTTTATTTTGCAGAAGAAGGATCTGGCTCAGGAAGGTTACACGGCTTCTAGGTGGTCGAGCCTGAATATAAACCCATGTTTGCCGGCTCCAAACCCATCATGCAGATTAAATACACTTAGAGAGTGTGATAATCAAAATCAGGGCCCCCTCAACAGAGCCCCACATCCTAATCCCTAGAACCTATGAATATGTTGCCTTGCATGGCAAAAGAGACTCTGCAGATGCGATTCGGTTAAGGATCTGGAGATGGAAGATTGTTTTGGACTATCCTGATCAGCCCACTGTAATCACAGATGTCCTTTAAAAAGGGAGGCAAGAGGGCCAGAGAAGAAGTGTGATGACCAAGGCAGGGGTTGGAATCAGCCGGCTTTGAAGATGAGGAAGGAGCCATGAGCCAAAGAACGCAGGCACCTCTAGGAGCTGGAAAAGTCTTCAGAAGGAATGCTGCCCTGCAGGCATCTTGATTTAACCCCATTTTGAACATCTGACTTCCAGAACTGTAAGAACATACATTTGCATTGTTTTCAATTACCACTAAGTTTGTGGTCATTTGCAATAGAAAATTAATCCAGAAGGGGAGACCTGGGCAGAATGGAGCCACTGGAGAGAGGAGGTAGGGGAGCGGCCACATTTGTGACTACTTAGTGTGTGCCTGGAGCTGTTCGAAATTCTTTGCACGTGTGAACTCATTTCATCCGTAACACATGCCTCTGAGGTTGGTACTACACCTATCTCTTTTTACAGATGAGTTACCTGCGGGACAGAGAGACCAAGTGACTGGCTCAAGTTTGCACGGTGAATCAATGAGGTGGAGGAGGGCTTATGACAAGGCATTCTGACCCCGAGATCTGTCCTCCTCACCCCCACAGGACCCGACTCAGATATCTGGAGGGACAACTTTCTGGAAGAGATGGGATGCTATTCCAACAGTTTTTCATTGAGGGTCTGCTCTTGCCGGGCACATGGATAAGGCATATTTTGTGCTTGTAAATGTGCTCTGGGAGGGGAATGGATCAAGGGTGGGTCGTAGTCTGCAACCCGGAAACACCATTGTATAGGACTGGACACGGCAGGGGTGCGATCCCGAAGAGGTCCTGCTTCAGGGTCTTGGCAGGTAAGTGTGAGTTTCCCAGTGGACAAGGAAGGAAGGGAGGAAGGAAAGAGGGAAGGAAGGAAGGAAGGAAGGAAGGAAAGAAAGGGAAGGGGAGGAAAGGAAGGGAGGCAGGGAGGGAAGGAGGCTGCCCTACACAGAGGGAGGGCAGCTGCAAAGGCAGAGTCCTGGAGGAGCCAGGCACAGTCAAGGCAAAATGAGGCAAACTTGTCCTAGAGGGCCCTGCACTAGAGTGCCAGAGAGGACCCCACAAGGCTGAAGGTGGTAAGATAACATGTCAGATCCTGAACGGTGGAGTGCTTTCGAGAAATAGTAGATATGAGCTGCAGAGCTGGAGAGAAGGGGATTGCTATGGGCTGAAATGTCCCCCACAAAGATAACAAAGTCCTAACCCCCAGTACCTGTGAATGTGACCTAATTTGAATATAAGATCCTGGCAGATAGTCAAATTGAGGTCATTCAGATGGGCTCTAATTCAATAGGAGTGTGTCCTTACAAAAGGGGGAAATTTGGACACAGAGACACACACACACGCACACACACACACACACACACACACACACACACGAGTGTGGAGAACACCATGTGAAGATGGAGGCAGAGACCAGGGTGATGCATCCACAAGCCAAGGAATGCCAAAGGCTGCCAGCAAACCACCGGGGGAGAGGCCTGGAACAGACTCTCCCTCCCCGCCCTCAGAAGGAACCAATCCCACTGCACCTCAATCTCAGACTCCCAGCCTCCAGAACTGCGAGACGATAGATGTCTGTGTTGAAGCCACCCAGTCTGGGGTATACTCTGTTATGGCCACTCTAGCAAATGGACACGTGGATACAACAGTTTTCTCGAGGACAGTTCGGTGCAGTGTTTCTCAGAGTGAAGTCCACTGGGCAGTGGACACAGAGGTTAAGGTAGCTCTCAACCTCAGTGAAGGGCGTCTTGTGCATCGAAGGATGTTTATTTTAGCAGCATCCTTGGCTTCTATCCACTAGCTGCCAGTAGCATACCCTCCCTCTCCCAACTTGTAACAACCCAAAATATCCCCAGACGTGACCAAATGTCCCCTGGAGAGCAAAATCACCCTTGGTTGAGAATCACTGGAATAGAGAGATGAGATGGACTCGTTGAGCAAATAATGACCTTTTAAATTTAGTTCTGCAAGTCTTTTATGGAGTACCAGCTCTGAGCTAGGCTCTGTGAAAGTGTCAAGGGTTCAAAAACGAACAATGGGCTGCCCCTGTCCCTAGGGAGATCCAAGTCTCTCCGGGCAGCTTGCAATTTACCACAAACACTACCGACAAAAACACAAAGAAAAGTTTCTGGGGATTAGAGTGTGGTTATGTAAACTAACTTGATGTTCTTATGCATTCGCTGTTATTTCAAATTATTTCAAAATAAAGCCGCATTTCCACAGGCTAGAGGCTATTTTCCCATAATTTTCTTCCAGTATTGTTTATCCTGTATTTTTTTTTTATGAGTTTTAGGGTTATTACCAAGTTTTCAACAATCATTAGAGTGTGCCTGTGCCATAATTGAATACAGTTTTATTACCCCAGCGGACAGATATAAATATTTAATCCTTTTGCTCCACATGACAATATATATTTTGGACGGGGCGGGGGGGGGGGCTAATAAATTGCTTCTGGGAATTGCCCGCCCGTAGGAGGGGTACGTTCCGTGGATTTGGCTGGACGTTTTCTCCAATGTGCTATTATGAGCATCGATGCTGCTCCCACTCCTAAGTGGGCCGTTTTTAAAGAAATGATAAAGTGTTCTAGCCAAGATGAAGTGGAATTTCACTCACTGTTCCTTCTATTGAGTAGTTTGCCGGACAAGTAGAAAGCACTGGATTTCTGCAGAACGCTCCAGAGGAATCCAGCAGCCTGCTTCCCTGCAAAGCTCATCTGGGAAGCCCTGGTGTCCTTTCAGAGAAAGCGCGTGGATACCGACTTCGCTTCTGGGGACAGCAGAGGCCCAGAGAATAAACAGACAGCCCTCAGCTATTAATAACACGATGCGAAAACAGCATGTTTCTTAGGTCAGGGCTGGCTCAGTCTGTCTGTCAAAGACACCATTTCCATCCATGGCAGTGAACTTGCCTCAGGCATTTGTAAAATTCTTACTAATATGGATAGTTAACCTGCAGTCTGCCTTTTCTTTCTTTCTTTTTTTTCTTTTTTTTTTTTCCTTTTGGTGGTGATGGGGTGGGGAGATGTTGTTAGAGGGGGAAGAATCTGAATAAATAGAACATTCCACATGCTAGCTACCTATTTTGAAAGGGTTAACCAAGCAGCCTTTTTTTAAAGTGATAGTCATATCTGTCACCTAAGAAGCAAGGGCAAAGAAACAGTTGCTATTTAGCAAAAAAGGGATGAAGAAATAAAGTTTGAACTCCCTGCCCAAATGCAAAAATGCTAATGCTGCAAAATAGCCTTATTAGATTTTTTTTTTTTTTTTTTTTAACAGCACCGATTCCCAGGGAAGAAAGTTGTACCAAGTTTATTAAGTAATTCAGTTTGGTACAATTGAAGGGAGCATTCTAACTCTTTTACCACAGCTAACAAGCACAGCACCTCTGACAGACGGGCTGCCAGGGAGGTTTCATTCCCACTGTTTTTGTTTATCCAGCAAATTGTAGTTTTGTTGTCTGAGGGAATTGGGAACCGGGGAATTTGTAGAAAAGTGTAACTTCACTGAGCACAAAACAAAGCAATTCCTCTCTAACAAAACCCGCCACTTTGATTGCATCCCCTTCCAGCCTCCCGCAGAGTAAGCAGCCTCCAGTGGTGAGCTGGTCTTCTTTGCAGGTGCGAAGCAGAGGTCCCTGAGAACAGGAACGCCAAGGAGAACTCGAGGGGAGAAAGAAGAGGCCTCCCCGGACAGTAGCTGGGTCCAAGATAGATGAGTTTCATAATCTTCCCACTCGAGCATCACGGAGAACACAGAAGCGCTGGGAATAGTAGTCTAGAACACACCCCTGGATGCCTGATGCATGCAGTGCAGCAGGATGGCGGGCTTGCACGCACGTACGCACACACACACACACGTACACGTGCACACGCACACATGCACACACATGCGTGCGCACACGCGTGCAGCTTTCATTTTGATTTTAAAAATTATCTGAGAAATGAATGAATGAAGAAATATGGTGTATTTATACAACGGGATATTATTCTGCCTTAAAAAAAAAAAAAAAAGGGAAGGTAATCCTGACTTTTGTGACGCTCTGGATGAACCCAAAGGAAATGGTTCTGTGAAGTAAGCCCATCACAGGAGGACACACGGTCAAACTCACAGAAGCGGAGAACGGAATAATGGTGGCAACGGTTGAGGACAGGGAGAAATGCGGAGCTGTTCCATGGGCACCCAGTTTCAGTTCCGCGAGATGAATAAGTTCTAGAGTCCTTCTGTACAGCAAGTTTCCTGCCTGGAGCTAAGCTAACAGGACAGCACTGTGCGTGCACTCAACAGTTTGTTAAGAGGGGAGATCTCAGGTTAAATGCTCTTAAAAAAAAAAGCAAAAAACAGAAAAAAGAGACACAAAGCAACTTTTAGAGGTGATCGATATGTCTGTTACATTGATTGTGGGACTGATATCACAGGTGAGTGCATATACTCGAACTCACCAACTTATATCCATTAAATATATGCATTTTGGGGCATATCAATGATACCTCAATAAAGTGGTTAGAATTATGAGAAAGATCTACATACACTTCGAGGTGGGGAAGAAGTGAGTGAGAGCATCCTACGTTCTGCCCTGGCTAAGTCCCATGGGGGCACCCCATCCCTGTGCCGCCTCAGGTTGGGCACACAGTTGCCCCCGCTTATCCGCGGTCTCTCTTTCCACGGTTTCAGTTACCTGTGGTCAGACATGGTCCTAAAACATTCAATGAAAGGTTATAGAAATAAACAATGCACACGTTTTCACTTGTGTGCTGCTGTGAGTTGCATGCCGGCATCTCATGCCAGCCCGCTCCACGCTGCCCAGGATGTGAGTCACCACCCCTTTGTCCGGTGCATCCACATTGCACACGCTACACACTTGTTAGTTCCTTAGGAGCCGTTTCGGCTCTCAGGTCAGCTGCCACGGTATTGTGGCGCTTGTAATAATCCTTCGAGTAACCCTTATTTTACTTAATAATTGCCCCAAAGTGCGAGAGTAGTGATGCTGGCAATTTGGATAAGCAGAGAGGCCAGAAGGTGCTTCCTTTGTGAAAAAGTATGCATGTCCGGAAAAAAAACAAAAACAAAAAAAAAACGTAGTTTACAGAGGGTTTGGGACGATCTTCTGTTCTAGGCATCCACTGGGGGGCTTGGAACGTATTCTCCGAGGATAAGGGGAGACTGGCACTGTACACAGGCTGTGTGCTTTGTGGTAGCATGGTAGCTTCCTGGGATGCAGACACTGGATTGGTAGGGATGTACTTTCAAATGGTCCCGGCATCCCTGAGCAACAAACACCTTCCATGATCCAGAAGCTCTTCCCTTCCAGTGTCTACTACCCTCTCCACCTCAGGAGCTCCACTAGTTTCCAGCCCACCTGCTGGCAGTGGGACCTCGCTTTTTCTCTGGCCAGGCAGCAGCAGCCCCCGAAGGCAGAGAGCCCTTCTCCCTCCTTCCTTCTCTCTGCCATGTTCATCTCTCACCTGTGTTCGCTCTGCTGCCTTGAAAACATTCTAAAAGGCACCTCTTTATTTGTGCCTTAGGTAAAATGTAACGCCGGGTTATCTAAAGAAAGGTCCCCAGGGACATTTATAGATGTTGACAAACTTCCCACCACTTTTGTGGGGTAAATCATCATGGAGTCTCTTTCTAGAACTTACATGGACCTAATGTCTCATCAAAGTGGTTCCCTCACAGTATGGATTATTCCACAAGAATTCACTGACCACTAGATGTTAAGAAATTCGAAGACAAATAAGCAACGGGGTAGGTTTAGGAATATTTTGATAGTTAAAAGGGGGTAATGTAATCTGCCTCTTCGTTAGAATCTGAGCAATGGCTTCCCACTGCTCTTGCTACATAAGCACCAACCTCCTTACCCCAGCCTATAAGTCCCCGGGGGCTCAGATCTGCCGACCTCTCCGACGCAGTCAGCCCTTCTCTCTACTGAGCTCTCCTGGCTCCTGCGAAACTGGCCTCTGAATGGTTCACGACATGCTGCTTGAGCCGTACAGCACTCTGACATAGGCTTCCCTCCCATCTGAAACACTCATCCCCTGCTTCCACAATGGAGATGCTCGCTCACCCTTTCATGACAGTTTCGGAATCACCTCCTCCGAGAAGCCCTCCTTGAAGCCCAGGCTCCTTCAAGACAGACGCTCATGGACCTCTGTTTCTTTCATAGACCCTCTCGTCACAGTTTGAAGTAACACGTTAATCATGGTGATTCTTCCTTTATGTCCCCTGTAAGCTCCACGACAATATGGAGTTGACAGAATCTACACCTTTAAAACCGGGCCCACGGTAGGGGCTGTCAGTCAACAACAGAGTTTTATCACGAAACCCAAACTACCTACAAGTAGTTTTCCACTGCAGTCTTAAGGGACATGATAGGAACAAGTGGGAGCGCCAGGACAGACACCCGCAGTCACATGGGATTCTGCAGGTTGCTTTCCGACGATCAGGAACCCCAGACGGCAGCAGAGCAATTAATATCTCCAAGACTGAAAACGCCACCTACCACGCTGTAGCATTCTGAGTATGGAGCGTGACACCTGATTTTATGTAGACAGATATATGCCGACACTAAGTATGCAACTTTACATTTCCATATGTCAGGTAAAGTACAACCTTAAGCACATTCTGAATAATTCATTCCGGCAAAGGTCTGATAAACAGATGTCTGTAATGCGATAGTTCTGAAGGTGGCATTTTTCTGACATGAAAAAAAATCCCTGCTTAAAAGCCAGATGGCAAATAAACCCCAGTTCATCACTTAGGCTCACACGGGGAACTCCAGCGCATTTTTCATCAATTCCCACTCTATATTTAACACAGTAAATAGAACAGCGAAGTATTATGTCTTTTCCTTCTCAATCCGTCTCAACCACGAGTGTTAATCTCTACTGGGTCTGAGGCAGTGTTTACTCCAAATAAGCAAATGAGTTTTCATGTAACAAATTATCTCTTTGCAGAAACAACAGAAAATTCTGTATGTTCAACTGTTTTAGTTTATTGAAGATTGCCAGAAACAGATCTTGCAAAAATGCCTATGCTTCCCCCTCTGCCTCTCACAGCTAATTGAGGAGCTGAGCGTTCCTCTGTGTGAGCAAGAGCCTTATCTGGATTTGCTTAAATGGATATGAACTCGGGGTCATCCTGGGTCAGGGGTTATAGCCTCGGGGTCACCCCGTGCTGGGCACTATGTGACTGCTTGGGCTCTGGTTTATGATCTTCTCCAACTGCAGATGTCTTGCTCAGTGTCTTGACTTTGGACCCTGTCCTCGCCTGGGGGCACCTCTGGCATGAAACTCCTCTTGACACTCCATGTTGCTCAGATGCACCCAGGGTGAGGGATGGTTTGACTTACAGACGTCAAGAAGTGATTCTACGCTTAGGGGACTGGTCTGCTCTTCCCTCCTTCCCTTTCTTCTCTTATTTTCTCCCTCTACCCACAGTTATCGAATACCTATGTCAGACACTGCGATGGGAGAAATGAATGAGGCAGTCTGATAAGAGACGCTAAGTCTGTCAATAGATAATTTATAATTCAGGGTGGTGAGCTCCATTTAGAAGCGTACAGTGGCCGTGCTGGGAACGCAATCCCCAGCTCTACATGATGTTGGTGGATGCGGGGGATGCCGAGAATTCTTCCTGGTTCTCATGAACCTATGGGAACCTGTTACATTGCATTCAGGCAATAGGCAAATATTTGCTTAGTGCCCATCATGTGCAAGATACTCGGGACACTGTCTCTCATGAAGCTAGAGAGGAAGGCAGATACCTAACTACGGTAACACAAGCGGCTAATCGTGAACTGTGAAGGGAGAGGAGTCAGTCGTAGAAGACAGCAGACAGACATCCCAGTGGACATGGCAGGTAGGAAAGTCATCCTGGAGAAGGTGATATGGATTCTGAGACCTGAAGAAAGAACAGTCCGGGCATCTAGCTGGGTGAAGAAAAGCAAAGAGAGAGGAGCATTCCAGGCCGAGGCAATGGCACGTGTGGTGACACTTAGCACAATGCTGGGACTGGAAAAAGACCAGAGTGGCTCAAAACCAGGAGTGAGGGGGAGCAGCAGAGGAGGGTGCAAATGTGGGCGGAGGCCAGACAGTGCGAGGCCGAGCCAAGGAGTTTGCTTTCGTCTTCAGGGAAACCAATGAACGGTTTTAAGTGGAAGGGTGGGTGGTGGCCACGTGATCAAATTTGTGTTTGAAAAAAAATTCCTCTTCCTAATGGGAGCGTGAATGGGAAGGGGTCCGGAGTAGCTACAGAAAGATCCATGCGCAATTTTGGTGCAGCGCAGATGGAAAACGGTGACAATTTGGGCTAGAATATTGGTGAAGGAGGAGGTAAGAAATAGACCAATTGAGTATATATTTGACAATGAGATGTTAAATATGCTGAATCAGCAAGTGAATTATTTGCTATGTAGGCATGTTATAACGCCATCAACAACATTAATAATAATAGCAAAATAATAACTAACTCCTATGGACATTCTAGGTGCCAGGGCCTATGCTAATAATTTTATGTGTATTAACTGATTTAATCTGCCCAACAACACTAAGAAGTTGGTAACAGGAGGATCTCATTTTGTACATAAGGAAATGGAAGCACAGAGAAGTTAAATAACCTCACCCAAGTTCACCCGGCTATTAAGATTAACATGATTCAAATGCCTGGGACCAGAACAAGGGAAAATAAATCTCTCCCATTGCTTTCTTCCCATCTGGATGCGAGTATCATTTACTTACAAGATGTCAGGTTCCCTACTGCAATAAAAGGCTTTATATACTTCAAACAGATGAGTACAATGTAATAGATCCATGTAAAAGTTGAAGATGATAATAGGGATTTCGTTCTACGGTACCACAAAATGCAACAATCGTGCATCGAACACTCGCGTGCTAGGCAATTTATAGATATATTTCCATGTAATACTCAGTGAGGTAGGTATTTTTATCCTCTCCACTTTACAAATGAGGAAAATGAGACTCAGAGTGTTCAATAACCGGGTCCAAGTTTTCACAGCTGGTAAGAGATGGAGCCAGGATTTATACCCAGGTGTCTCTGCCTGCAACGCTTTGCCCCCAAGATGGTATAGCAAGCAGCAGACTCGGTGTTCCTGACAGACTGACAAATCTTCTGCCGATCGAAGATTAAAAAATAGTAATGCATCAGTCTTGGCGAGGATTTTGAACCAAGAGGAATCGATGCCTGGTGCCAAATGGAAAAAGAATGCAAAAAAAACCCCGCTAAAATGTACACGGAAGTACACACATGTGCACACATAGAGCTGAGTAATCTCAGAAATCCTGGCTTGTTTTTGAAATAGTCTCTCCTTACGTGTCTCTCATTGACATGAGCAATTTGTACACTGTGTAGCTCTGATGGCAGCCCCTGTGTTCTGTTTCTGTTGTGCCTGTACTTTGTTTTTTAGTTTGTTGCAATAAATCTTTAATAGGGGCTGAATTATGAGTTTTAAATAATTGATAGAGCTGATTCCGAATGCTTCCTAGCGCATTCATGTAATAATCTGAAACTCTGGAGGCTGGGGTGCACTCAGTACCCTCACATTCTCCAGCCTTCGCCTCCACTCCTCTCCTGACTCCCCCACATTCACACAGAAGAGACGCTCTGAGAGATCAAAGGGGGCACAGGGCACACTGCAGATTGATTAGGGTCAGTGATCACAGCTGGATCCAGAGCTGGATGCCAGTGGGTTGGCCGTGAGTTCAAACTCCATAATGGGCTGTGGGCATTCTTAATGGCATGGGCTGCAACCTCAATTATTATGTATGATTGGCAACAAGGTGGCAGGTCATCAGCATGGCAGAGCATTTATTCATTCAACTCATTTTTACTGAACAGCTACTAAGTATCAGGCATGTCATAAACATTGAGGAGACAACACAGAGCAAAAGCAGATGTGGTCCCTTGTCTACGTAGAGCCTGCAGGTTAGCAGGGTTACAAAAATTATTTTTTCGAAGTCACACCACCAATATAAAATTGTCACTGTATTAAATGCTACAAAGGGAGAATTGTGGTACTTTAAGTACACGTAACAAGGGGATCCAACTTGGTCAGATGCGTAGTGTGGGAGAGTGTCTGAAGGGACCCCAGGGAATTTGGGATGTAGGATGGAAGGGGCCGCAGGTGGCAGATAAGCTTGGAACCTGTAGGGCCGAGGAAGTCATATTAAAGGATTTGGTCATTTTCTTAAATGCAGTGGGAAGCCGCATCATGTTTTAGTCTGTGTAGGGACATTTTCTCCCATAGCTTAGTGGCTAAGAAGTGGGCTTCTGGAAACAGCCAACCTGGGTTCGAATTTGCACTTTACACTCTTGTATGGGCCTGGATAAGTTCCTTTTTCAGCTTTAGCTTTCCATATATGTCAAATAGGAACCTTCTCTTCCTTCATCAGGTGTCAGCACTCAGTAAACACATGTGTGGGGAACTCGGTGCTTAGAACTTGGTACTCCCCCCAGGTGTGCAGCTGTTACCATGTTACTATGGCTACTGTTACCATGGTAACTTCCCTAGTGATGGGTAGTCAGCTGCTCCTGGAGTTGTAGCACCCTTTCTTCACTTCCTTTCACTGAATGTATTTTAGCAAACGCAACCTAAATTCCCTGCCCATTTCTCATCCCTCCTCCACCGATCTCTCCTAGTCATCGGGTCCTATTCTAACACAACGACTGTGACATGTACGTAGCGTTGAGTGTGTCCCAGAACTGTTCTATGTGTTTCAGACAGATCATCTCGAAATCACAGAGGAGGACAAGCCCTTTTACGATTTCCATTTTACAGATGGAACACTGATCCCAGGGAGTTTAAGCACGTTGCCCAAAGTCACACATCTGGGAAGTGACAGAGCTGCGACATCCACCTGTCTTTAGGATCCATGGGGCTCGCTGTCGAAACTCCACCGGGACGCTTCTCAGCAGAGTTCATCCCTCCTGCCTGGAAATGCGGGCCCCTCGTGTGTATTCTCAGGGGTCCCATTTAATCACCTTTTATATCCTTTAGCAATTCCCCCTTCTCCTTCCTTTCCATGAAACATTGGTATTGTCAGGGGATGACAACTATGCATCTTCGCTGCCTCCTCTCCCTCCCCTTCCCCTTCTACTGTCTCTTCCTCCTCCTCCTTCTCCTCCTTCTTCTTCCTTCTTTTTCTGAGAATAGATTTCTTCCCTTTATCAGTCTCCTAAAGTTGCCTTGTAGAAGCCACTGGAAGAATCAACAGCTTGTCTTACAAAAACCCTTGTTCATTCAGCAGGGAAAGAGACACCTAGAACAACTCATGGCGGAGGCAGAGAAGCAGGGTAGACTTGGTTCCCCCACTCCCTGAATCTCATTCTATATTTACTAAATCCAGGTATTCGGAGGAGGAGGAGGCCTGGTTCTATAGCGTCTTTAAAGCTATTAGGAGATTCTGAAAATTAGGAACCACTGAGATGTATAATCTCGGAGGCTTTGACTTATTCTTTGGTTCCTAGACTGTCATAAAGGTAGGTGATTGTACTAATACATATCATGTCCTTTGGTATGATGCTTCTCTGAACTGAACTTCCATAAATGAGAGAATGAGATTTGGCTCTTTTTTTTTTTTTAATGGCATTAGATTGTTCTAGGGTTTGTTGTTCCTACCGTTGTTCTTTTAATTTTATCTACAGCCAGTGTTTAAAGCCGGTGACAAGTCTGAAACAGAGTGACATTTTTAAGCGGTAATTTTCAGAGTCTTTGATAGTTCTGGAAGGGTGTATGTTGCAAATTCTAGACGGAAAACATTTGGAAACACGGAGACATTTAATTTTAGCTGAGCAAGCCACATGTTACTTATGAAATGTCTATTTTGAGAACTGCAGCTGAGAATTAAACCTGACAGATTTTATTCCAGTCTACTATCTTCACTGATAAACAAAATAAAATTACAAACACACAGGGAAAATAGCTTTTAAGAATACTACAAAAAAAATGAAGTAAGGGGAGCATCATCTAAACAGATGCAATCTAGTGGTAACTGCTTTTTTTTTTTTTTTTTTTTAGAAAAAATTATTTAGTTAACTCATAAATATTTTAGTGGGATCTAGAGTGTCAGTTTAAAAGTTTTGTGACATTCATTCAGGACCCCAAACAGGGCCAGTATTTGGAACTAGATTCTAGAGATGCTTTTTGTCTTGGGGCGTGCTTCAGGAGGACCTCTCGTGGGAATGAACAGAGGGGTGTGAGCGAAACATGACCTTGGTTGTCAGGCTTGAGGGGAGAGATGACACAGGCATAGATAGATTCAGGGAGAGGCTCTCGGAGTTGGGGAAGAAGACACGCCTGTGCTGAAGCGAAGAGATCCTCTACACCAGTTCACGGGGTTGACTGTCCGAGTCACCCAGAGCACGGTGCCATCTGGGGCACCTTAAGGGGACTGGGTCTCTCTCTTTGCAAGAGCAGTCTCCCTCTGTGGACGGGTAACCTGGAAATACACACTCAACTGCCTCTTAGAAATAGAGACATCTGATAAAATTGTGTCGAAATGACCAATGCTGGCTGTGACAGAAAATGCAGTAATGGAGAGTAGAAGGATTATTTGGAGGAGGAAGAAGTAGGAAGAAGAGACAGACAAGGTTGAAGAGATAGAGATTATCTATCTCTATATATCTCTGTCCATCTATCTCTATCCTCTCTCTGTCTCTTTCACTCTCTCTGTCTTTCTCTGTCTCTCTCATCTGTCTGTCTGTCTGTCCGTCCAGTATTATACATAAGAAGAGAAACCATATCAAGAGCTGTGTTTTGGATATTGTGGGTATCACAACTCTTGGTCAATTACCATATTCTCTCTAAAACCATTCTCTGGGTCAGTTTTCTCTATCTGTTATAGTTGACCCTATCAGACTATCTAAAATATCTAAAATATCTGCAATTGTAGCCTCTTCTATTGGCTCTGCAGTACCAAGCGTACTTTTTTTCCAGTGATGATAATTTTCTGATATCTAGAAAGAAAATTTCTCACCAGAGGATACACTCATTGTGGTCTTCATGGTAAAGGCAAATCTCTTAATTCATTAGAAATATCACTGAAAATATATTTTAGTTTCCACATTAGTAAAGTGCAGGCTGGTCTTCACAGGCCAAGGTCGTATTGGAGAACTAGTCTTGTTATACTCATTTTTCATCTTGTCATAAAATCTGAGATTAGGAGTCTAGGATTCTGTGGCCAAAATTAACTTTGGGCCTCATGGACCTGATCTGTTTTGGAGTCCTGTTTGATGAGCTCAGCATATAAATACTTACAAGGGACCTCTACATCACACAGCTATAAGAGTTGAGGTGTATAGGAAAGGTCTTTCAATGAGTCAGGTAATTCCTGAAAGGATGAAATACAGGGACATGCAAAGGCCTTCTTTCTTAGATTATGCTTTAATGACTTGATAGCCAATCTGCATGAATCTGACCTCTGTGATACTTCTCATCTCACGCTCCACAATTTAAAATCAGAAACCAAGCTTCCTGCCACGTTCTTCTGGGAGAAACTGTGTTCTTTCAACCGTCCTTGCTTTCCTCCGAGCATGTCCATTTCTTCAAACCCTACCCCACTGGCCACACAAGGTGAACCAGGGTCCTACAGCTGATTCAAAGACAATTCATTCCGCAAGGTGAGCTTCCAAGGATGGGATCCGGGAGCTCCAGCCACTGATGAGCTTCGAAGAGAAAGATTATGAAGTTCAGGGTCAAAGCAGGAGCTAGTCCCACACATGCTAGAATGACCGAGAAACAAAGATTGTGAGTCAACAGAAGAAAATGAGCAGAGAGGGAATCTGGGATGAGCAAGGATATGCAGCACAAAGACCACGAGGGAAGACAGAGAGGAGAGAGGAGAGAAGAGGGAGCAGAGAGAGACAGAGACAGAGGAGGAGAGAGAGAGAGGCTTTGAGAATACACACTTCTGATTTTTCTACTTCTAAACCAAACCCTATAAAGACCATTGGACTTCATTTTCAGTCTTCAGATATTCAAAATATTGTCCCTGTCTCCATATAATAACCCCCCTTTTAATTGAGTTATATTTAGAGAGACCCTGTCCCTTACCATCCAAGAGTCTTGTCCAAAACACATCCAATTACAAAGTTGTATCATTAAAAATGGAAAGACTTGTAGGGACTCTGATAGTTTTGCTTGGCCAAAAGCCATTGCTTTTGTATGAAATTGCAATGGAAGTGGTTGCCAGGAGAGCCCGTAATCACCAACCGTGTGCCTTGGCGATATGGGTAAGATTCCGTTTTATTTAAAGGAAATAAAGAAATAGAATCCGTCTTGCCCACCTGGCAAATTCACACTGGTACAGTGGAAAATTCCAAGCAGGCAACACAGAAGATTGTCTCTTTCGTCTTCAGTGTATCGTATGCAGGATCAAAATGCCAACAGTCAATATGACCTGCTATGCCCTTGCCATCCACGGAGTGGCCACAATGGTTTCATATGCTGGACACGGGCTGGCTCGACTGTCACTCTAGTTTGGGCAGCAGGAGACGCTGGGTTGGAGACAGATTGCACTTGCATGCAGGGCTGCCTTTCACGTTCAGATGAATAAAAGCAAACGTTAAGCATATTCAAGGAAAACACTGCTTTAACAATTTGTTAAAACTTGCCGAGATTAAGCAAGGAAATGAATGCTGCCAGCTTCAGCGATTTGGAACAATGCTGCTGAGGGATGCTACGCTGAAGGCACTGAAAAAATTAGCCATCAAGGCAGAAGAAGCAAGGAACTCGTAAATATGGCTGGATTTGGATGGTTACAGCTGATCGATCTCTCTCTCCTTCTCTCATTATAAACATGGTAGTGCGGTACAGTGACCCCCACCCCTTATCTGCGGGGGAACACCTTCCAAGAACCCCAGTGGATGCCTGAAACCGCGGATAGTCCTGAGCCTTATCTATAGTATGTTTTTTCCCAATACATACATGACAATGATAAAGTTTAATTTATGAACTTGGCGCAGTAAGACATTAACACTAATGATTAATAATAAAATAGAACAATTATAACAATATACTGTAATAAAAGTTACGTGAATATCCTCTCTCTCTCTCTCTCTCTCTCTCTCATAACTGATCTGATAGTCGATCGTGAAGGCTACTAAGTGACAAATCAGCAGTCTGTGTATATAGCATGGAGACACTGGACAAAAATATGGTTCAGGACCCAGGGGAGGGACAGAGCAGGACGGTGTGAAATATCATCAGGCTACTGAGAACAGCATGCAATTTAAAACTTATATGACTTGTTCATTTCAGGAATTTCTCCTTGAAGATTTTCAGATGGCAGTCAACTATAGATAAAGGAAACCGCAGAAAGAGAAGCCGTGGATAAGGGGCAGGGCTACCGTATTAGCTGGATGAGGCAGATGGGTTTTTAGGGGTTTCAGGAATCTGGCAGACCTGCATTTGGTTCCAAGTCTTATATCAATTGGCAAGTTGATTAACTACTCTAAGTTTCAATTTCCTCATTAGAGATAATATCACCCATCTTGTTAGGTTGCTGTAAGACGAAATTCTTAGAGACATAAAGTAACTAGCAGAACTTCTGGCTCATAGTCTGTCATTTGTAGCTGCTACAAATATTGTCATAGCCATTATTATTAATAACAAAAGTGGATGTATTGACATCTATAATGGAATGCATCAGCATGCTTTAATTGAAAGTTGCTAATGAAAGAATGGCTATTGGAAGAAGCTCTGGCTTCCATAAACAAATCATTTATTAAGTGACAAGAGAATAAAATGACGAACTAGACATAGACACTGTCTTCAGAAAGTTTAGACTTGAAGGGTCAGAGACACAAATAACCAGGTGAGTCAGACAAATTCCAGGCAATATTTGAACACAGACACAGACAAGCAAGAGCCTGTTGAAGGCTTATCGACTTCATACTTTCCTGACTTCATACCTCCTTTTAAACCGCGCCCCCCCATCTGCTAACAGTTCTTTTCACACACACCAATGGCTCCGGTGACTTCTTGAATAGAACAGGAAGTCGGTGTAGGTGAAAAAAATTTAAATCAGAGGGGGATGGTGAATATATGCACCGCCATTGTTCTCTGATTGGAACAAGATAATAATATGAACAACCACCTCAGCGAATTGGCCAAGAGACAAAGTAGAGGGAAAAAACATCCTCCCTGGGTTAGAAAGAAAATCTTTGTTAAAATCACCAATCCCGTTGACAAGGACCACAACCACAGCCATGACAACATCTACGCGTCACGATACCGTCCCCAAAGCCCAGTCGCACTTTATCTGTGTTGGCTTTCAGGGCCAACTGCGTAGGATCAAAAAGGCTTACGGCAGGGTTTTCCCAAACTTCACTCATTTGCTATCCTTTTGGCTTTTGCCATATCACCTTACCATTTATCCTATTATTTGCTTGATATTTTTCGATAGCTCACACTTTATACTAAGTACAACTTATTATTTTTTTAATTTATAATAGCAACTACGAGCACATATGGAAAGCTACTGTACAGATATATACATGTCAGTCTTATTATATTCTGGTTACTACTGTTAACTTGCTAAAGTCTGTGGAGGTAAGTGTTTTTGTTTGTTTTGAAAGCCGTGAGATGTGTTAAAGGAGCCTCGAGAAGGGAGTCACTTTCTCATGATGCTGCCTGGTGTTATCTATGCCGGGTCTGTGGACCCCCTAAATAAACTCACGCAACTCCTGAAAGCTCGCCTGCCCTTTGGAAAATGCTGGGTTTGAGCAGCGAAGGAGCTCCCCAAACAATTTCAGCACAGCTCGCCAGGCATTTATTAAGCAGGCAGTAGATGCAAAGCCATAGAGTAGGGGCTGGCGGGGTCAGGGTGAGCTTGAAGATGTGAAGAAGCTCTCCTCCTGGGCTCCCAAGACTCAGAGACGAGTTGGGACTTGGACAAGTATACGCAGCCAATGCCTAACATCATTCAGGACAGATTGCGCAACACTGTGCTAACGAAGGACCCCAACGCGTGACCTACGATGAACGCTCATTTCCCCTCTTGCTTTGTGTCCATCTAGATCATCTTCAGTTCTGCTCGATGCTCTCTTCTCTCTGTGTCCCCACACTGATAGAGCACCCCGTATCCAAGACATCACTGGTCTTACTGCGGAGGGATCCGTGGTCAAATTGAGGCATATGCTGACCCTTGAATTTTCCACCGGAAGCTAACATATATCATTTTTGAACACAGTGCATTGATCAAAGCAAGTCACGTGCCCACAGCTGGTAGGAATGGGGTGGGAGAATAGAACCCCTGAAAAGAAAGGCAATCGGGGAGGGCAGTGTGAAAGGAAGCCTTGAATTTTAAGTAATACTACAAATTGTCAGCCATTAGAGGGATGGCATGGAGGTTTGAGCCAAGTTTTTTGGAGTTCTTGCCCATTGTGATATCCTCATAACCCCTATAAGAAGAAAAACGCAATAGAATTTGAGCACACACACACTCCTCTGCAGAACTGCTCGCCATGTAAGTGAAAACGCTCTTAGACCTCTGGCAAGTTACTTAAGACGTTCTGTGTGCTTGACATAGGAAGGAATTCGCATACTAAAATGATTTTTTTTTTTAACCAAAGAATAAGCTCACGGAATAATGTTGTTGTGCATTCTCAGGATTCTGCTCTCTCCCTTTAGTTTTAAAAAGACTCCTTGGATATTAGAATATAGGGAATTTCTGGGTCAAAAATAACTTAACCGCTGACCTGCAAGAAAGAGCAGAATGAACCCAAAGACCTCTCAAATGCGTTTGCAGCCCCGTGGATCTCTGCTATTTTGCCCAGAGGACACATAGCAAATAAAAACTATGTGGAGATAAAATTTCTTGGGTAGACAGATAGTGTAATTGCAAGGGAATTTAATTTCCCCCTGAACCAAAAATGAAACCCAAGACAATAAGTGACTTTATAAAGAGAACATTGCTTTCTAAATGTTGACATCAGTAAGCTCTTTCCACTTCAAGTTGGGGTTTTTGCAGAAAAATGAAAAAGTTTTCAAACAGCTTCAGCCCTTTGGTTTAGATTGCCTATCACCTGAACACCACTGTGAGTATGGGACTTGAGCTGTCAGAAATATCAATCTACAAAGTATTGTTGTCCCTTATTTTCTTTTGATTTCTTTTTATGGGTTTTACAAAAGTTAATTATTTTTTGGTAAAGAAATAATATGTTCAAAATGTCCTGCCTGATGTTTTTGGATTCTAAATAAAACCTGTTCTCCAGAGAAATGATTTTAACGCTTAGGGGTCTCATTGGAAATTTTGTAATTACTGGGGAGCATCTCACATCAAACGCACAAGCAAACACCCCAAACTGAGTAGGATCTGGCGACAAAAATGATGATTCTGGAGAAAGAGCAAGGGGAAAAAATCCTTCAAAAACTAGTTTTACTAGCTTCATGAAGGCCTCTATGGTGATCTGGCAGAACTATAAGAAAAAAAAGATGTGCGTTTGTGTTGTGTGTGTGTGTGTGTGTGTGTGTGTGTGTGTGTGTGTGTAAATAGATGACAGATAGATGATAGAGTAGATAGGATAGATAGATAGATAGATAGATAATAGATAGATAGATAGATAGATAGATAGATAGATAGATAGATAGGCAGGCAGACAGAGGAGATAGGATAGTTAGGTAGGTAGGTAGGTAGGTAGATAGAGATAGATAGATGATACATAGATAGATGATAGATAGATAGATAGATAGATAGATAGATAGATAGATAGATAGATAGAAGATAGATGATAGATATAGAGTAAATAGATAGGACAGACAGACAGACAGACAGACAGACTGACAATCATCTACTACACATGAAGAATGGTTTCGGGAATAGATAAGTCCAGAAAAGACTATACAAAGTTTAGGGATTGATTATTGCTTTCTGCAGAGGCTTCTGTTGACTTAGCCTTATTCTTTAGGCTTCTCAAAATCATTCTGAATCTGTGAAACCAGGGTCAACTTCTCAATTTAATTTACAGGGTACCATCTTGTTTTCACCCTCAGAGCCCCTTTTATCATCCCACCTCACTTTGAAATATCTTCAGCGATAACGCAGACTTCAAACTACACGCATGAGCTACTCTGTAGTCTCCTCTCAAGTAACGGCACTGCAGGTACAGAAGGAAGAGGATGCAAAACAATGGGAATAAAAAAATAAGAACAAAAGCGACAAAGTCAACAACAAAAATGGAAGAGAAGACCACGAGTTTGGTGGGGGCCATGATGATTTCGAAACTTCAGGAAAAATCCCACTTAGAGACTATCACAAAGGAAGCAATTTCATCAGCATATCGGTGGTAATCAAAGCTACAGGAGTGGATAAAACTATTATAAACAGAGAAGACCGTTTCTTTGTTTTGTTTTAAACTGACTAGAATTGAACCGTCTCGCTTTGATAGACACCTGACCACACTGGCTAATAAACCCCAAAGCAAGGGATTTTCCAAAGCTTCTTGAACTTTTCTTTCTTACATACCATGTTTTATTGATTCTGAGGTTTTCATTTTTTCACATTTTAACGTCTTGACTTTTACAGTTAATGGTGGGACATAATTTATTCGTCCTCTTTTCTTTCTCAGTGGTAACACGCATATATATATTTACACACGTACATGTGTGCACACGCTTGCACACGAGATGCTTCAACTGACGGTAAACAGCATCTTTAATGCATGAAATCCAGTTAAGGACTTCCACTTTCCTCAAATAAATGGAGTTTCCAATTCTTAACCGCAAGTGATCAAGAGAAATGTTTTTTATTTTATTACTGGCTTAATATTGTCAATATTTGTTCTCCAGTGTTGCACTGAATAAATAGGACCCATTCCCTGAATTTCTTACAAATAAGATTTGTAAGATTGGGCCTAATTCATCATTCTGTACCTTGCAATGAAAGCTTCAGCATCAACCTGAGGAATCTCATGTACCAAGAGGCAGGATGGAGCTGAGCCGTTATCAAAATTCGTTTTGGAAACTTGAGGTCAGGGGTCCTGACACGTGAGCATGGCTCAAGCTTCACTGAAGAGCCTGTTACAACAGAGATTCCAGGGCCCCGGCCCTAGAGTCTTTGATTCGGTTTGTCAGAGGAAGGGCTGGAGAACGTGTAATTACAATAAGTTCCCCAGCGATGCTGAAGCTGCTGGTCTGGGGACCAAACTCCCGGTTGCTGAGGAGATGGCTCTGCGGTCACCTCTGGATGTCAGGAAAGGAGAAAAAGTCGAAATCCCAGCTTCAGACTTCCCTCCCTCTGCTTTAAACAAAGCTGTCTGGTTTTATCTGCCTCTATGCCATAGACTTTTCATATTAAATTAAAGAAATTTCATATTAAAGTTTTGCTGCTCAAATTTAAAAATCATTATTGAAATTGAAAGAACCAAATGCAGGATAAGGTAGGTCTTATCCTGAACATTCATTTCATTCAGTTTCATTTCACCATTTAGTACTTAAACATATTTCATCTCTTCCAAATGGGGGAAATACAACACATTTGAGGGGCAGTACACACGACACTTAGTAGATAGAGCGTCTTGCACTGTGCTTAGCACTGTGTGGCCACTGATAATACTGCTGTCTTCGCCCTTTCTGTAAATGTGTGTTTATTTGCAGTGACCAAGGACAGAGCATCTGTTCTAACTGACTTTGAAACAGCCTGCTGGTTCCCCAGCTCTGGTTTAACCAAGGCTCAGAGCTGCAGCTGGGTCACGGTACCGTGAGTTTGGAAAGCTGGACGGACGCACGCTTACTGCCTCGCTGCCTCTGGGCCTCTGGCATCTGGAGCACGGCTGCTTGTCAACGAGCCAAGAATCATACCCTGTGGGCAGGAGCAGCCTCCGAACCAGCTTCTGACTGAGGCAGCTCTGCTCACTTCAGTATCGGACGCCCATGTTCCTGTGCTTGCATAATGCAGCTGCCAGACACTCAGCAGTTTGTGCTGAAGAGGATCCGTGTGGCACAGGCGTTAAAAAAAAAATACCCGCTCCTGTGTGCAACTCCTCGATTTTCACTAGTCTCCCAACTGCTTGGTGCTTTGGAACTCGGCAAGTGGCAATATCATTTATACCTAGGGTAAAAAGATGTTCCCTTCCAACACTAAGTTTAAGTTTTTGTTAAAAACATTTAATATTTTGGCTACTACAGAGAACAACACTTACTTCTAAAAAGAGGGGAAGAAAGAAAGAAAAGTAACCTCTCCATTTAAGCACATTTTCAGCTCACAGCATCTATGAAGGACTATAGGAAACTTTTGAACTCTATCATTCTAAGAAACTATTTTATCTCATATCTGAACAGCCTGGGCGTAGGAGAGAAGGTTTCAATACTTACTACAGAGATAGAAATCTAGCTCTGAATTCTCAACACAGAGAAGAACAGCTTGAGGGTGTTATTTCAATATTTTCCCTTAAAGGTAGGCTGCGTAGTTACATATGGCATCTGCCTTAAGAAGATCCTTTTATACGACAAATTATAAGTAAATATTCCTGCCTATGAGTGTCTACGGGAGACAGACTAGTGAAATCAAATATGACTTTCCAATGTCTACGAACCAGCACATTAATTAAATCGGTTGGTCTTTGAAATGTGTGACTTTAAAGTCTGTGATTTAGTTGATTATACACTTCTATTAAAAATCTACCTTATTAACTCATTCAGATTCCCAGAGGCTCCAACTACTGTAGCATTAAGCAAGGAAGAAGGTCTACAGCAACTTAAAAAAAAAATCCAAAATGTAGCAAAGAGAGATTTCTAAGCTAAGCACTTTCTATTGCTTGAGTTCAGAACAAAAAAAAAAAAAATGTATCTTTCATATAAATGGCTACGTCCCCACCTCTGCCTTAATGACTTGCTTGATATATACCGTAGCCATTCATATTAATTACATCATTAATAATGGTTTCTCCGAGAAGCCATCTATGAATGCGGCAATGTCAGGAGACGTATGGGTCATTTAGAATATCTGCAGATTGGCTTTAAGGAGAACACCTTTAGAAATGGCCATTTATTGATGGATGGCTAAAACAATAGGAGAATCTGCTTAAGGCTCCAGGTTCAATTCATAACTCCTGGTGAGGTCTCATGGAAAGTAGAAAGAAAAAAGAGGGTGCTTTGTCACATCGGGGGGTGGGGGCTGGGGGTGGGCATGAAATCTGAAATGGAGCAAAGGTACAGAGAATGAGTGTCCCCAATAATGCCACCAGCACCCTGTCCTTGTGAGTCTACCTGTCTGGGGGACTTGTCTACATGGCTGCTCGTCGTTGCACTGAACTCCAAATACCTCAAATGGAATGTTATTATGGATACAGCCAATGGGTACCTGCCCCATGCTAGACACTGGACTGAGGCCTCTACAAACGTTGTCCCATTTTATCTTTACAGACATTCCCATGAGGATATGGAAGGGCGTCATTTCTACTGTATTCTCCAAGTTGGGAAGATAAAGAATCAGAGAGGTTAAGTAATTTAACTGCAGCCTAGAGTAAGTCACAAGGATGAGACTCGGTGCTTATGTGGTTCTCTCCTGAGGTTTTTCATGCCTGCCAAGGCCCTTCCCCCACCCCACCCCATACTGGAGACTACCAATTCTTTAGTTTTGCTGGACCAGATAGGCCAGGAAGAGAGTAGTAGCTAGCGACAGAGTTAATGAGGCATCTTGGGTCATGAGCAGCTTTGATTTTCCTGCTAAATATTTTAGGTCTTAACCCGCAGGGAATAGGGAACCACTAAAATATGAAGTAGGAAGACTGACGTCGCCATTTTTCCAGCAACTCAGTCCAGAGCTGCTGGGCATTCTGGTTTTTTTCTTCTCTTCGATGTCCAACATGCAACCTAGTGCCTTTCTTTTTATATGTCAAGGAACCAGTCAGGAGCCTGGGTCAGAAGCCTGGCTCCATCAGCAACCCTAGCTGTGTGACTTTGCATGCATTTCTCTGATCCTCAGTTTCCTGTTCTGTAGAAAGGGGATATTAAAACATCCACCATATAGATTGCTTTCAGGGTCAAGCGGATGACAGTACGTAAGCCCATGTGTGGCCTGTGGTAAGCAGCAGTAATTGTTATGGGATGAGCTGTGTCTCCCCCAAATTCACATGTTGAAGTCCTAGCCCCCAGGACCTCAGAGTGTGGCCTGATTTAGAGGCAGGGTCTTTACAGAGGTCATCAAGTTAAAACGAGGTCACTAGAGTAGGCTCTAGGCTGATTTTGGACTTCTACCTTCCAGAACTGTGAAATGATATATTTTTGTTTAAGCCACATAGTTATAGTACTTTATGGCAGTCCTAGCTGAAAAATACAGTAAGTGTTAGGTATTTATTCTTCCATTGTTTTCTCTATATCTAAGTCCAGTCTTGAAAAATCTTACATCTGATAAAGGCTCAGACTCTTGCTGTCCTCCTTGCCTCTGAGCTCAGGAGAGCAAATGGGTTTCATTTTGTGAGCCAGCTCATCTACAGCCTGCCTGGAGCACTGCATTGAGAAGGATGGTGAGGCCAGCCCACACTCAGTGGGTAGACGTGCCCTGATTGATTAGTAATGCCTGCCACAGGCACAGACTGAGGGGTAAGGGTGTGTGCTATGTAATTTTCAACCCTGTTCGAGGCTCTCACTGGTGTATTCATCATGAAAAAAAAAAAACAGTTTGAAAAACCAGATTGGGCCTCCTGATGTAGCACTTACATTTTTTCTATGCTCCGATCAAGAGCTGAGAGTAGCTTATTTTTGCCAATCACATAAAATATATACACTTTGGTCTCCGGCAGCTCTAAAAATTTTTAGGCATCAACTCATTCATTCATTCATTCATTCATTTCAAGAAATAATAGTAACTGACCCTGGAACCCCATTTGGAAAGCTGTCTACCTGGTCAGCTTGGGTCACATGCCCAACCTGGACCAATCACCAATGCAGGAGAAGAGCAAAGTCTGATTGGTCGGGCCCAAGTCACATGCTCATCCCTGTGGCCAGAGTGATGGATTATGGTGATTGGAGAGAAGAAGAAGTCTACTGCAAATCAAGGCAGTGGTAAAAACACCAGAAGTTCTCTCTGTTCTCCTCAACTTCCCATTCCACCTTATCTCTTATTTATTACCAATTTCCTATACACTTGTCTTCCTCCCTGTCCTTGCTGTCCTGTTGCTACTCTGGGTGGGAAAATTTTCTTTCTCTTATCCTTGAAGGATCACATGGATTTAGTAAAAGATTCCATGATCAGATAACTATGAATCTACCAGCGGCCACTGGCAAGAAATAACTTGATAGCTTTGGGGGCTACCATGAAAATCCCTTTGGAGGAAGGAGTGGGACCTGGAAGAAAATTTAGTTCAGTGGATGGAGGAAAAATGGCCCTTCAAGTGTGAAAGATCTATTTTACAAGATTAATAGGTAAATAAGTGGAAAAGACCTACAAATGGGATTGGGCAGATAAAAGGACTGATTCGATGGAACTTAAAAATAATCTTAGGAAATTATCAGATCCGAGCATGAGGCAAGATTGCACATTTACAGGTAATTCATAACGTCTCAAGCCCTTTTGTAAATTAAACACCAAATAAAACAGAGAAAGCAAATAAGCCAGGAATCTTAAGAAGGATTTCAAAGGTTGTATTTGCTTGCACAGAAATGCAACTTCTGCTCCTAAAACATCTGTTCACAAATTGTTGTTTTGAGGATAAGAATCGCTCAAAAAAGAAAAAAAAAATTAACTCCACTTATAAAGTGAGTAATCTAATTAGCCTATCCCTAACTTGCAGTGTGTGATTATGGACCTTTCAATTAAGGTAGCAATGGGGCCCATCTCTAGATGATGTGCACAGAGATAGAAGAATATTTTTCAAAAGTAAAGGGGGATCTCAGATGAGTATCATCCAAGGAGCATCAACAGGCCAGCGAGAGGAAGTTGAGGATGTTTTTGCTTCTGGGATGGGCTGAGCGAGAAGAGAGATGAGGGCAGAGCGGAAAAGAAACAGGGAGTCTGAAATTATCGTGGCAGATAAAATTAAGGGCCTATCATGTTGGGATGCCTTTCAGAAAATAGGCTGATATACTGATAAATTAATTCACTAGAAGGCACGTCAACAAAAATCAATTCATTGAATAATACAGTAGTCTCCACCTCGCTCACAGGGAATATGTTCCAAGACGCCTAGTGAATGCTTGGAATGGCAGAGAGTACAAAACTTTATATATACTATATCTTTTTTCCTATACATACAAACCTCTGAAAAAGTTTAAATTACTCCTGCTCTTTGGGGCCATTATTAAGTAAAATAAGGGTTATGGAAACATAAGCACTGCAGTACCATGACAGCTGATCTGATCACCTAGCTGGCTAAAAAGTGACTAACAGGCAGGGAGCATATACAGCAAGGACACACTAGACAAAGCAATGACTCTTGTCCCAGGAGAACAGGGCAGGCCTATAAGAGTGTTCGTCACACTCCTCAGAACGACGTGTGATTTAAAACTTACGAACTGTCTATTCCTTGAATTTTCCATTTACTATGTTCAGACCGTGGTAGACCACGGGTAGCTGAAACCGTGAAAGCGAAACCGCAGATACGGAGAACTACCGTAATGATCCAAATTGCATATTGAGGGAAAACTTATTAAAAGTGTCAGTATCCTTGCACTATTTACAATTTTAACTATTTTGCCAACAACTTGTTTGCCCCAAGTTCAAGTTCAGCTTGGGATATAGTCACATTTCAGACAGTTAGCTTTTCAACTTACTCAATGATTTATATGTGAAATTATGCAGGGCAAGGAGGGTAGGGTGAGAGAGAGAGAGAGAAACAGAGAGAGAGAGAGAGAGAGAGAAGCTATTAGTTCATTGGCTTCTTGAAAATTTCTTAACAGAGTAGATTGAAAGATCACTAAATCTGTGATCAAAATTCCACCTTTCTCTCTAACAAGAAACACAATGGGAAAACTGTCAGAAATAGCTTCCGATGTCTCTCTGCCCCTGAAACCCAGACTACATTTGTCCAGACGCTCATTCCATAGTTTATGAAAAGTCCGAAGCTTTTCTTAAGATTTCTACAAATTGCTAGGGCCTTATATTCTTACGGGCACACTTGGTTTCTATTTCCAGCCTCGCCATGTTTTTGTCCTTTTATTATGTCTCTTGCTGTTATTGAGTTACCTTTGAATTAAAATCGACTCTAACATGAAATGCAGCCCCTTTCCTTGAAAACAAACACGCAAGTAAAATGTGCACATAAGGACGCTGTGAATACAGCAGACTGTGTCAGGCAGGATGAGCCAAGTAATGCTGCAATAACAAACGACCCCCAAAATCTGAAGGGCTTAGAAATAACAAAAGTTTGTTTCTCACTCATATGATGCGTCCATCATTGATTTGGTGGGACAGAGGGAGAGGGCCTTGCTTCTCAAAGTCTCTCGAGGACCTAAGACGAAGGAAGGGCCATCATCTCTTTTTTTTCTAGTCACCACTCCAGGGGGAAAAAAAGACATCTACCGAGTCTTGCAGTGGCAGTGAAATGTTCCAGCACTTGTCACTTTTATTTCTAGCAAGTGGCCAGAACTAGTCACGTGACACCAACCAAACCACAAGAAGGCCAGGAAGGGGAAGCAGAATTTTTGGTGATGAGCCCTAATGGTGAGCACACCATTACTGTACAGGACAGTCAAGAGCTTCCACTGCGGTAACACAAACACCTCAAATGTTAGGCATCACCACCCTTAGAAGTACGTTCACACGCACACTGCCATGTTGCTCAGCCATTTTCTCTCTCCTAGCCCTCCTACCTCAATGTGACTGTACCCCCCATCCCTCTTTGAAGCAAAAACATCTCAAATTCCTCTTCTACGCTTATGCAAAGCAACTCAGCTCTCCTCACCCCTTATCCTCCGACTCAGCTCCAGACTCTTTGCTAACACCAGGCTGTGTGTAAGTTTTGAAACTACCATCTGAAAAGCCTGTTTAAGCTTATAGTTGGGAGCCAACTTGTGCTATTTGAGTGGGTATTCTGAGGGACCTAAAAAAGATTGTTAGGTAGATTATTCTCCCAGTTAGACAATCAAATGCCATGGTCTATGTGAAAGCAATTTATACTGTTTAAAGTTCTATGGAAATAACGCTTACCATTTGGGTAGCTTCTCTGAATTGTCTATTTTCTCCTTGTAGGAAGGGAATAGCAGTTCCTACTCTGGTTATATCACTGTGGCCTCATACAAGAAAATGCTTTGTAAACTCCAAAGCAGTGTATAAGGCACACATATAACTGCAGGCAATCGAGACTCCGTTGCAGTGAATTCGGAAGTTGTCCCAAATTCCAGGCACTGTGTGCTATTACTCTCCATTCCTTCTGGTTACAGTAAGTAGGCATTTTATGGTCTGATACCAAGTGGAAGCCAAGCTTCCCCACTACTCTGGTTTTGTCTGTCTCTGTGATTTAATAATGCAGTCCATATTGGAAGATGATGCAGTTATGTCAGTTATTAGAGAATTACATTTTTGTGTTCTGCTAAAGATTAGCTCTGCCAGATGCACACATAAAACCAGATCGAGGCATA
>NW_011888821.1:837792-840999 GCF_000151845.1 Pteropus vampyrus | reverse complement strand
TGTTTTCCTTAACCGCAGTTAGCTTTGGCCATAAACATAACTCGCAGCCCTTGCCAGAGACCGAGGTGATGGGTGCTGCAGCTAATGGTGACTCAAAGCATTTGGAAATGCTTAGCTTTTGTGTGAGTCACATGGAGTGGCCACACATACAGTTGGCACCTCAAAGGTCATTTCCAACTTGGGCAACATGGGCCTTATTGAACAGAAGAGGTCAAAGTCTTAGGTATAAAAGACAGATCAAACTATGAAAATGTCTCTAAGGAACTTCTTCCACCACAGTGAGTTGTGTCACTTAGACAACTGAAAAGTCGTCAGAATAACAATAACGATATCATCATCATCACCAGCAGTGGTATCGCAATAATAATGACAAAGGAATCCATTACGTGCACAAGCATTTTAGGTGTTATATGATTAAGTGTTTATAAGTAACTTGTCCGGGGTCATACTATTGACTGACGATGACATTACAACCAAAATTTTGTTTTTGGTTATGTTTTCCTTATGTTTCATTGTTTCAATTCTCTGACCACATCTTGTTCCCACTCACCATACCTCCCCATTACACGGCCAACTTGGCATCGTCCTTATGATTAATAGCATGAGATGCGATGTCAGTCTTCTTGGTTTCCCATCTCAGATGCTACACGTCCTGTCTATGTGACTTTATGCAAATTACTTAACTTTTCAAAGGCTCAGTTTCCTCAACTGGAAAATGGGGATAAAGATCACAGGGTTATTGTTCAAGATGAAACCAAATAATGCTTGCATCTAGTTTTCATGGTGAAAATGGCAGTGACGATGAGGATGATGATTATAAGATGCTGATTATAATACCATGGATGATGATTATAATACCAAGATGTTTTCCATCTAAACCTATGAAAGAATCTCATGGCTGGTGTAAAATCTTACAGAATCCCAATAAAAGCTAGATGCTTAATGTGTTTAGCTTGACAGTTTATGCAGCAAAGTTTTTCTTTCCTCTTTTTTTGAAAACTGAAAATAATTACAAGAACACAGCTATAATTCGCTGTCTTAGCCTTGAGGAAGCTCCATGCAATTGAAGAAGATACACATAAAACTGTGATAAATTGAAAGCCTATCTGAAATATGTAGTCACAGTGAGCACTTCATGTTTAATTGCATTCTGCTTACATAACTAAAAGACCTAAATTAAAGCATAATCATGTTTCTAATGATTTTGCACTCTCTCTCCCCCTCCAACATAAGGAAGCTCAAGGTGTTAAAATAGTTATGCTTTGGGGACTGAGATAACTAATGTATAAATTAAACATATATTTCATACATTTATTTACATAAATGAAAAAAGAGGCAAACATTCCCACTCCTAGTCGTTTATTTCTTCTTCATGCTTCAGGAGGAAGACTTGCTATAGATTTTTTTCCAGTGCATAGAGACTAAAAGTTTCTCAAGGATGTACTGCCAGGTACATATTTCAAAAGTTCAGGTGGCTTTGCATAGCCTCGGAAATGCTGAGAATATAGAACACGCTCCAGTATATCTAATTATCTTTATGAAATCTCTCAAAATCAATGGCATTATACTCAAAACCAGCTGCAGCCGGGGAAGTCAAACAGTGCAGCGTGTCACTGAGGTTACTGAGAAGTATGGCTTTCTTCTTAACAGCGCTATTTTTATGGAACATGAAGGTTTTGAATCATCATATTCTGTTAACTCTTTTAAGGACCCAAACAGAATTTAACCATTTGGGTTGAAGAAATCAATCCAATTCTATCTCAGTTGAGGAGGGGGCACTTTTAACTTTTTAAAGACAAAGAACTCTGGTTTTGAGACACACCCTTGATCTAGCTCACAGTGGATAATTTTGCTAATAGTGATAGACGCGATCATCCTACAGTAACATTGCTGGTGCAGGAGTGTTTTGAGAACCTGATTACTAATTGGGTCTTATTCTTACAACTGCTCTTTTCTTTACTTGAAGAATACTTTGAATATGAATAAGAACTAGCTTTCCAAACAAGAAACTTCTTGAGAATTAATGGAATCTAGAATCCTGAAGAAAATGGGATATTCTACTTTCTGAATTGAGTTTTAGGGAATATTTCATAAAGTGTTAAAAACTAATAGGTAAAAAAGTTGTGGTCATAGTAAAGATATTATTACAGAGAGAGAAAAGGAGAGAGAGACAGAATGAATGAGGGAGAGAGAGAGAGAGAGAGAGAGAGAGAGAGAGAGAGAATGAATGAGAGAGAGAGAGAATGAATGAGAGAGAGAGAGAGAGGAGAAGACAGGAGGGGCAGGAGGGGAGGGGAAGGAAGGGAAAAGGGAGGGATGAAAACTGGAGAAAAGCAAAACCACCCCAAGCGACTCATCTAGATAGGAATAATTTATTCACTAAACCAACAATTATTAAGTGCCTACTATGTGCTAGTCACTATGCTAGGAGCTAAACATAAAATGGTGACCGAGATAGAAACGGTTCTCCTTTCATTCAGCTTGCCATCTGGTGGGAGAATTAGGGAATCATATTAAACAAAACAGGTGCTATGATACGGCAATCAAACAGAGCTTTGAAAGTACAGGAAGGGGTATTTAACCGAGAAGGCTTCCCAGAAAAAGTGATTCGCATAACCTTAAGAGACAGTCAATGAACTTTACAAAGTTGTTTTAGAGATGCCCATGCTACAGAGAGAAACGCACAGACACACACACACACAGACCAAAAGAGCATGGATGCCTGAGAAAGTGATACGAGGTGGGGATATAGGGCAGGGGAGGCTAAGCAGGGACTGTACCTTGAGGGCCAATGATAGAATTTTGAGGCTTGATACTAAAATGAGTGGCAGCTATGGTAGGAATTTCGAAAAGAGTTACTGTGGCCAGCTTCAGCTTTAGATGAGTTTTAGAAAATGTCACTCTGACTGGGGTAAGAGGAAGAAATTGCCAAGGAAGGAAGGCCAGTTAGGAGGTGGTCACAGCACCCCAAGCAAGAGGCCAGAAGAATAAAGCAGAATAGAGAGAAGTAAAAAGACTCAAGAACTATTTAGGAGGGGGCAAACTATCAGACATGACCACTGGGTGAGGGAAAAGAGAATGAGGGAAGAGGCAAGAGTGACTTTCAAACACATAGAATAAAACTTCCATTGGTTCACTAGAAAAAGAAAAAATGCTTCCTCAAAGCCTCAGTAGAAAGAATATAAGGAGAAAAATAAAGACACCAAC
>NW_011888821.1:828041-829322 GCF_000151845.1 Pteropus vampyrus | reverse complement strand
CAGACACCTTACAAGGACAAGACACACCCTTTCAAATGCCAGATGCAGCCTATACTTAGATACTGTCTGTGATCATTCCTTTTCTACCTCTAGCTCTGTTCATACTAAACTGCTCCCTAATTCTCAGATGCATCCTGCACTTGTTCATGCCACTTCATCTTCTGGAATACCAACTCTCTTTTCTGCCTGAGAAGTTCTTCATTCTTTGAAGTCCAGGTCAAACCTACCTGCAGGTTACCTGTGCAAGATGGAGTTGTTTATTCCCTTTCCTGTGTTTCTGCAAAATTACTCATAACTCTGCCATTGCTTCCCCCCCTAGCACTGAATGAAAGAGTTTTTTATTTGACTCTTTTCCTGTATTTCATCAAAACCCACTCTAGGGCCTTGCTAGTGAAGATGTACTTCCATGAACCAGCAGAGTCAGCATCACCTGTGAGCTTGCTAAGAAAGAAAACTCTAAGAGCCCAATCTAGACCTGCCAAATTATAATCTCGAGGGGGTGGTCCAAGAATCTGTGTCTTCGGAAGATTTCCAAGGGGTCCTTAAGTCCAAAAGATCAATACTTATTTAACTTTATGTCCTTAAACATAACACACATAGCAAGCCCTTTATAAACCTGAAAGTTAAATTAAAAACCACTTTGCGTGCGTGTGTGTGTGTGTGTGTGTAGTGCATCCTTTCCAAGCCTCTCCTGCAGTTCAATGACATGTTCTCATCAGAATTAGTTTTGTCTGCTTTTCACCATCAGTATTGACTAGAGCTTGTTGAGTTTGCCCGACACACGCCACCATCTACATCACAGCTCTGGTCTGATTTGTCTTCCCATTGCACATTCCAAGCCTGTTCCCTCTGCAGATCGCCGCTGGTGCCAAGGAGAACACTTGTTAAGGTTAATGGCATTTCTGGGGGTGGAGAAAGGCAAATAAAAGCGGGGGACCCTGGCTAGAAGAGACGGGGTGCACATGAATGTGAAAATACTTCCGCCAAATATTTATTATGGGTGGTGTGTGCAAATAGCTGTAGATCTGGAAGACGTGTGGACCTTCCTAAACACAGTGGACCTGAGCTCGCGCTCTGAAGCACAGAGGCGGGTGAATGCCAAGGCGGTAACACTGCAACAGAAAAACCCAACAGAGGGGCCGTTAACTGGAACAACTAAGTACTTTAACATGAAATGAGAGACTCAGATGCTAACATCGGATCTGCCCAGTTAAAAGGAATATGGAGAGTTGAAGCAATTATTCCAGTAATTGAGTAGGGGAGAAAAATCATTCCTTTTGG
>NW_011888821.1:825375-827991 GCF_000151845.1 Pteropus vampyrus | reverse complement strand
CATTTAACGAGTGCCTGTTAGGCAGTTAATACCAGGCTCTCACCCACTTACATCCAAGTTTATAAGAATATGGACCCCCTATGGATAGAAATACAAATAGGAAAAAAATCCTGAATTTTTACTCTCTTTATAAATGAGTTTTGATTCATGCCTCTCGAAGTTAGGGCCTTTTATTAGCGACTGTAAATCTCAGAGAGACAAGAAATCATGAGATTCTGAAATTGCTTTATAAATTAGTTGCTGGTAGTGAAACAGTTGTTTAGTTTGTTGAGGGGCTGTGGTGGGGAGGGATTTTGGTGTTGAAATAATTATTAAACATTACTGAACCAAATAATTAAACCGTGCTGTAAAATTACGGTTATGGTAATATTCCCATCGTCATTTGTTTTGTTTCCCCTAATCTAAATTATGAATTTTTTTTTGTTATTGCTTTGCACAGCTACAATATAACAGTCAAACCTGAAATTAAAACCAGCCTGCAAAAGTTCTACAAGGTGATCCAATATGCTCCACTAGCAATTATTCATGGCAAATACTCTCACAAAGCTGTTAAATCCTCACTGTAAAGCTAGCTGGACGTGCATCAACTAAAACCCAAGATATTTAAAGGTATCGGAAGCGAGGTATGACTAGCTGGAACAATCAAAATGCAAAGGAGCTATCTGGAAGCCCGTGGGGAGCATCTTGGAAGATCAGATTTCTGTTTCCTAACAGCGCTAAATCTCAGCAGTGCCAACAGGGGAGAAGGCACTGTTCTTTTCAAGCGACCGAAGGGAATGCCGTACCCTTTCCTTCACTGCCTCCCAGGCTGCCAATTCGCTGCTTTGTCTGTAAAATTCTGGAAAGGACAATATATCCCAGCCAAATGCTGAACTCATTTCTCAGGACTCTATGAGAGCAGAGAACTGGGTGCTCCAGGAGCCCTACCATCAACATCGGCACCACCATCACATCACTATCACCACCACCAACATCAGCATCACCACGACCACCATCGCCGCCGCCACCGCCATCACCATCGTCATCCAAAAAGAAAGGACGTTAGTAAATGATCGATTCAACAATTGTGAAATTTGTAGGATTAACTCAGAATGATAAGCCTAAATCTCATAGCCTCAAAATGTTTTGCGTTGTCCCGTATTTCGTAGATCTTAACCTTAGGAAGCAGACACCCAGATATTGAGATGATGTAACTAACTCCTGGGTGAATGTTTACATTGGATTGTTTTTAGTGGGTGTGGGCTGCTTCCGCATTCAGTATGGATTTCTCTCTCATTCCTCTGATTCCTGTGGAGAAGTGGGCTCATGTGACTTCAAAACCTACCAGAATTAAGTAGTCGGAAATTCAACTCACAGGTGGGACTGTTTAGAACTGTAACCACATCTAATTATTCAAAATGGACCTCTCAAGAGTCCTGTGGCTTTGAGAATTTGATGAGAACGCGTGTTCTAGAATTTGTTTTGAAAAAGATATGAACCCTAATCCTAAGAAATCAGAACTGAGATAAAAGATTCCGACTACAGTTTTCCTTCTCTCCTTTTCTCTATTCTCTAGTTCTCCTGTGCACAAAACTCCACGTTAATCACCTTTTCTTACATGGCCCAATATCTGCCAGCAGATTTGGTTCCCAGAAAGAGCCCTCTTTTTGGCTCATGGACATCCCCCTTCTTGCTGTGACTTCACATGGTAGAGAAAAAGAAAAAGCTCTGGTCTCTTTTCTTATAATAGGACTACCCCATGATGGGTCACCAACCTCACGATCTCATCTAAACCTAATTACTTCCCAAAGTCTACTTCCAAAGGCTATCACATGGAGGATGTTAACATAAGAATTCTAGGGGGACACAAACGTTCAGTCTATAACAGAAGGGCCCTGGAAATGTCCAATCAATGGCCTCAGTGACAGCCACCCAAACGGGGGCAAATGTGCACTGCAGCTCCACTTGCCAATCTAACTTCAGTTTCCCCCAAATCAAACATTATCGGATGTAAAAGAAATGTTTAAAGGGGAAAAATAAAACCAGAAATCAGGTAAGACAAAGAGTGGGCTTGAATCTTAGTTTCTCGTTTTGCCTTGGCCACTTTACTGATTTGAACAGGAGTGTTCCTGGATCTACACTCCTTTTACAGACCCTGTATCCATAATACACTAATTCCTTCTGTTTTATCATCTTCTTATTTTGATGAGTCACTTTCTGTGTCCATTCCTGCTCGGTGGCCAGGAGCTACTTCTGTTTCTCTGATTAAAGGTGGTGCCAGGTGGGTACTAGATTTATCAGGAGGAATCACTTCTTTAGCTATATAAATGTCTAACCACTATGCTATATACCTGAAACCAATATAAGATTGAATGTCGACTGTTATTGAATTAAAAAACAGGTGTTAGAGGCTACAGTTTGTAGTTGCATTGCAAGACTTTAATGGGAAAATATGAATTAATATTTGCTAATGTGAAATGAGTGCTGACTTTTTAACAGATACTTTGATGAGGACTTCACATATATTATCTTGGTTAATTTTCTCAATACACATCTGGGGAAAACATTACTATTATTCCTGTTTTTCAGATCAGTTAATTGAGATATAGTAGTATTAAATAACTCATGAACCTTCCC
>NW_011888821.1:818379-820840 GCF_000151845.1 Pteropus vampyrus | reverse complement strand
TCCCCAAACAGGGGGTCGAACGCAGAACTCAGGATTTAGCATTCCCACACATGCTTCTCTTGTTTTACTATAGACGAATATACCCTAAGAGAATACACAGTATTTCTCCGGGCTCAAAAACTGTACATAAATGATGTCATATTGCATGTCTCCTTCTGCAGATTATTTTTTATTGTTCTTCAAGATTATGGTTTCGAGATTTACCCACTAAGTCGACACTTAGAGATCGGATGTATTAATTTTAACTACAGTATGACATTCCAGAAATTCATTTTGCTACAACTTATTTTCTATCTCCCGATTGATGGGCAATTAATGTTTGGTCGATTGTTCTTTTCCCAACTTTTTGCTTCCTCAGTGGTAAAATCAATATTCTTATACATGTCTTGTAGGGATGAAATGCTGAGTCAAAGGTAATTGCATCTTGAACTTTCTATAATGTTGCTAAGTTGATCTCTAATGCAGTTGCATCAATATACAGCTTGTTAGAGTACCCGCTGAGCCCACATCCTTGCCAGTACATGGTACTGTCTAACTTTTAACATTTTCCAAGTTGAAGGATATTAAATAAATGCTTTCCAGAGATGAATATTCCACACCCCCAGCAAAAGACACCCGGCTCTATTAGAATTAAGAATATTCGCTAATCAGATTTATTAAATAATACCTTTCTAGCAGTAGCATTAAGTGCCTAAAATTGTGTCTGGAACACAATGGACATTCAATACATATTGGCCCAATGAATTAATCTGAGCTATTGCAGATGACTCAGGAAATGAGGCAAGGAAAATATATGCAAGAAACACAGTGGATAGCCAGCGCATGACTATTCTTGGGAAAAAGAAAACTATATGCAATTCCAAATATTCTTTCTTTTCTTACCTCAGCAGTATAGCTAGTTCTGTAAGGTACCCTTGTGGTTTCAACTCATACACTTTACAGTCAATGAGCAAAAACCAGTTCTGCTCCTCAAATTCTTCTCACTATTCAGCTGTCTCAATTCATTAATTTGCTTAATCAGCCCTCATCAATAACACTTCTCTCCACTGCATTCCTTTCACTGAAAGGAAAAGCAAGCTCTGAATACTCAAAAGTGTGAATCTATAAAGAAACAGGAATGGCAGGGAAAAAAAAATACTTGTACAATGCCTTTTGGGGGATTAAAATAACTCTATATTAACATGTCTGCTATTATCAGAGGTCAAGACTGGAAGACGTTTTCTCATTTTGCTGCTACTGTAGTCACTTAAAAATGTGAATTAAATGGTTACAACATGTAGTCAGTAGCAAATGACAACTCTCTGGAGGATAGGTATCAACACCAAGAGACTTTTCCTTACGTTGGAAGACGTCTGGGACATAACTGACAAAGTGCGGCTCATCTCAACTCAGATTTTTATAAGCAGTATAAAGAAGACTTACATTTGGGAAACTTGCCAGTCCTCTGGCCGTAGGTCTGTCCACCTGAAGGAGAGAGCGAGCAGCCATTCTTAGAACTATCAAGTTTCCTTAATAGCGAACAGATGGCCAATGAGTAAAATAAATTATGATCGTAGGGTCAGCATAAACCCTGAGTGTCGGCTAAAGCATCACAAAATATTAGTTTCTTCACTGGAGGAGAGAAGTAGAGAATCGTGTATAGAATCTTTGGCCTTTTATCATAAAAAGATAACAGGTAACAGGTTGATGGGTGAGATGAGACCAACTTACACTCAGAAGATGGCCTTTTTTATAAAGAAGAAATGTCAAGTTCTCATCAGATACGGGAATGAATTTATGTTTCTATTATTTTCTTTTTAAAGAACAAACTCCCAGCATCAATGGTATTAAGGAAATGTTACCTACTTTCTTCTCCCAACTCCATTCTGAACCCCCATACATAAACGGGTGAACACCATTGTGATCTGGTTAAACTGCAATATGTGAATGTGTTTTCACTTCTTTTTGGTTGCCGGAAAAAAAATCCTCCTTTTAGAACTGCGGGAGGTATCAATCACATGACACTGCGGTGATATCTATGCTTCAGAAATAACTAGGAGTATGAATTTTACATGTTGAATTCAGGATTTTACTTCTAACCACCAGAGAAGAATGCCACCGCTCTAAATTTGGGGTTCTCAAACTTTCAGCTCAGAATTTCCTGAAACATCAACTCAGAATAGAATAAAAACCTTTCAGCAACATAGAACTAATGTGATGTTTCTTAATACACATCGTTCCATATAAAGGTCAAGCAGAACCCCTTTATTCTGACATGCAATTCCATGCAATTATTGTTCCTCTTCTTTGAGAGGGACAACTGATGTGTCTCAATGTCATATGAAGTGAAGGAAATCATCCTTGGGAAACGCTGAGTTGTCACCATACAATCCGAAGTAAAATGAACATGCCTGCTATACAAATAAACAGTTTCAAAGAATATGTCTACTTCCTCTGCCTCAGACCAATTGCTATGCCTAAA
>NW_011888821.1:814756-818329 GCF_000151845.1 Pteropus vampyrus | reverse complement strand
GTGGTGCCAGGTGGGTACTAGATTTATCAGGAGGAATCACTTCTTTAGCTATATAAATGTCTAACCACTATGCTATATACCTGAAACCAATATAAGATTGAATGTCGACTGTTATTGAATTAAAAAACAGGTGTTAGAGGCTACAATTTGTAGTTGCATTGCAAGACTTTAATGGGAAAATATGAATTAATATTTGCTAATGTGAAATGAGTGCTGACTTTTTAACAGATACTTTGATGAGGACTTCACATATATTATCTTGGTTAATTTTCTCAATACACATCTGGGGAAAACATTACTATTATTCCTGTTTTTCAGATCAGTTAATTGAGATATAGTAGTATTAAATAACTCATGAACCTTCCCCGAAAAGGAAAAAACAGGTTGTGGAATCAGAATTCAATTGCTAATTTGACTGATCCAAGATTCTGGATTTTTAACTTTTCTATTGTATTACTACTCTCTTGTTTAAAGGGGCTATTTTAGAGCGACCACATAATTTCTTATCCAATCTGGGACACTTGTGAGTGAAAGGGGACATGTTAATAATTACACCAGGATGGAGGTATAAAGATGGCCTGTCCTAAGCAAATCTAAAGGTATTAATACCCTGGGTAATCGACACATGCTAATTGATAAATAATTGGAAATCTTTTCCTTTATCTCCTTCCTTCTCATTAATTTCTCAGAAATGGGAAATTTCCCAACTGGCTAAAAGTACTGGATGATGGGGGTTGCTAAAGAGAATAATTGCCTGAAGAGGGTACAGAAAAACAATCGAGAGCCTCCAACACTCCTGAAAGAGACCCTTCCACATACGCACCCAGCAGAAAGGAAAGGCTCCCTCAGCTTGATGGAGTTTTGTGCCCTTCATTGCAAGACTGAAATGGGAATTCACAAAACATCAGCATTTAGTGCATCTCCACACTAAAACCTGATCGCTTTATGGTAAATTCCCTTTGGAATTGTTCCTGCTGGTTAGAATGCAATCATTAAATACAAGCTTATAGTAAGCGCAAGTCATTGAATTATTTTTTAAAGACCAGATAATACCGACTCTAACTACTGGGTTGTTGGTGGTGTTTTTTTTTTTGGTAAGTTTAAAACAGTGTGACCTTTAGATATTTTCATGAAGCTAATGATCCTTAAGGGCCTGTTTTCTTGATGCTTTGTATGCCACGCACTATACACACACGAGTCACAAAGTCAGAAATCCCTAGCCTTTTAACAAAGTCCTTTATAAAAGATACTTTTCGCATCATCTATTTTCTGTTTAACCCAAAGGTGCAGATGAAAGACACGAGCAGACATGGAGCTGATGGATAGAGTTCGAATACTTTTTTCCTCCTTCTTAGATCCACCAATAACTTTCCATTATTACGCAACGATTGATATATTTTACTATTGTTTCATCATTCCTCAAAGCTTAATTTTCATCAGCCACCCCCTCTACAAAAATGGAAACTGGTAGAAGCAGGTTTGCATTTCATGAAACCTTTAAAAATAATGCGAAGAGAGTGAAGTCATAGAGAACTACCAGAGATAAGGGAGCAAAGCCATTTTTTAACATAAAGAAAAAAGCATATCGTGTAAAAAAAGATGTGGGAAAGAAGACATGGATTATTTTATACAAAAATATTGCCTTCTATCTTCTTTGTCAATCATTCTATTTCCAAATATACCCAGACGTGTTATGCTAGCCAACACTGCTTCCTCTTTTTTCCCTATTTTTTTTTTTCACCGCATTCTTCGCTTGATTTAGACAATCCTGGAAGAGAACAAAATGGGTTAACTTTTTCACGTAGCATGTCAACACTAAGTCATTTAGAAGGCAAAAGAACTGTCAGACACAAATAAGACTGCATACAAGAGAGAGAGAACTTTATTGTACCAGAAAATTTTCAGCGCACAATTGTGATCTATACTGCTCGTCAACAAAATAAAACAAACCCATTTGTGAAAAGTAGCAGAATAGTAAATAAGACAACAAGTTTCAAGAAGTTAGAATGATCTTATTAAAGATAGAGAACACTATGTTGTCACTATATCTCATGAGAAAGAATAATAAATCTCCTAGCCCATAATATCTTGTTAAATAAAAAAAAAAATTGGGGAACACAAAATATTTTCTATAGAATAATATAAATTGGAGCTCTAACACTTAATAATTCCTGAATTACTGTAGCAGATCACTAAGTGTTATGTAGAATAAATGTTTTAAAAAAACGTGTCTGAGTTAGGGTGGGTGTGGATTCAAAGAAAAAATCAAAATGGTGTACAAAAAAATATACAAAATGATAACAGTAGAAGTGCCTTTTCTTGTGTTTTTCTTTATTTTTCATGTTACCTACGAGGAAAACATACTATTTAAATAACTGTAAGTATTTGTGAGACTCAGCCCCAACAAACGCTCAGATTGAAGGTTAAACTTTGACTCAAATGTTTAGAATTTATTATCAAAAAGAAAAACCCTAAAATGAGTATTTATTTACATGACATCAGGAAAAAAAAGAATTGGCTCCCAACAAAAATTCAGTTGTGAATGTCTCTACTCACAGTTTTCAAAGCCACCTCACGGGAAACATAAGTTTAAAAAAGGTAGGTTGAACACAGCAAAATTTTCCAGGAACCAACCTTTTCTTAAGGATTTCATGCGCTACCTAAAGGTTTTAAATGGCACATTGGAACTTTCCATTGTAAACAAAATAAAATGCATGATTTAGAGCATCGATTTCCAAATGTCCTACTTTGACTCATAAAAGCTTATAGTGATGTATATTTTAGTCCATGATAAAAAGAGAAGAATAGGAGATTTTAAAACTAAAGCTAAATTTTTAATTAAGATTTTTTTCTTTTACTCTGAGGTTATTTCTTTCCTACGCTTTGGGGCATGATAATATCATTTCTTTTCTGAAATATTGGTGATTTTGTAAAACGTCGGAACCTCCTAAACTAAAACCACTAGTCAGTCACCCTATACTGTACCTTGTTCATATTTATTATTATTGTTGTTATTATTGAAATGTCTTCTTATCTTGAAATGACTGGATTGGATGACTAAAGAATAAAGTGTCATATCTACTTTCTTATTTTAGAATGTGTTTCAAAGTGGAAGAGTTACATTTTTTTTGGAGAAAAGTCTAGGAATCTAATGATTTGAGAAGAAAAAACGATGAATTATTTATAAGATGAGACACAAATTATTAAAGTGATTTCCATGAAATGACCCCTCCTTCTGCCTGCTAAAGAAAATCTTGGCTGTTTTGTTTGTCGGTTTTGTTTTTCTGCCCTCCCTGCACTCTAGGTAGATTCAGCCTGTGGTAGGGAGATTAATTAACAGTTTTGCAAGGTATAAACTGGACAAAAGGCGGAGGGACAGAGACGGAAGAACTTGTGAGGATTTGGCAAGAGAGGGAAGAATGAAGAAGCACAGGATGTAAAGGAAACAAATAGGAATGCATGGGTAACTTTTTAATAAATATTCAAAGTGCCAGTAAAGACCTTGAGATTTCATGCTGGTTGTGAGATGTTTCCTTTCATCACACACACGCCTGAGACTGAAGCACCTGGCTC
>NW_011888821.1:812109-814706 GCF_000151845.1 Pteropus vampyrus | reverse complement strand
ATCATCTTGATGCGTAAAAATAAAATAAAATAAATGCGTCGAATTCTATGGGATAGACTCATTAGCTGGGGGACCTGGCAGGCTGCTAAATGGCAACTCAGAATGAAGAGTTACAAACACACTCTAATTAATTACCAAAACGGGCAGTGCTTGGGCTGACGCTGGGTAAGAAAGTGCTGACGGAACAAAATTCGCATTCCACTGCTCTCCCTGCCTCTCCCAATTTACAGGAGAATGGGAAATCATGAACAATTGATACACTCCGTTAGCTGCTATCACAGAGAGTAACTTTCCATGTAGCCTTAGGGGTATCTTACACAGTTTAACACTGAAAATAAAAGGCAATGTTCTTGGCAGAGCTAGGGGGATTAAATTTGGGAGGCTTGAAGCAGCCTTGAATTGTAGTCAATAAAAAAGGGACCAAATAGTAATTTTGTAATTTAACTGTGCTGGTTATGCCCAATGAGTCAGACACTTGTGAAATAAACCATGTAAATAGAAAAAATAGCTTAACTCTTTCCGTCGGCACACATGGTGTTTGCTTTCTCCCATGCATCCTGGGAGGAGATGCTCGTATTAAATAAAGATACTGCAATTATTTAGATGCTGCCAATACAGCTTCTAAAATTGTTCTTCAGTATTCTTTAGGATCTTTCTAATAAGATCGGGATATATGTATAGATCCAGGAAGGCCTTCAGTATGGTGGAACATTGCTCTAGATATGAACATGCAGTGGCCAGTGTCCCAAATAAACAAGAACTGGAAAGTCTTTTTAAAATCACAGAATTCTTGACCATATACGCATACACAAAGAAATCACTTTACAGAGATCTGTGTCAGGGTTTTTGCAGCAACCACCTCACAAGCAAAATAAACAAGGCCAACAGCCAACAAAGAAATGTAACTGACCATGATTGGAACTGATCTATTCAAAAACTAACTCCGGCGATACTTAAGTTCTATCTCATTTCCTCTCTCTATCCCTCTCTCCCTTCCTCTTTCTTTCCTTCCTTTTTTTTCTTTTCTTTCTTTCTCTTTGGAGGATAATATTATAGCTGAATTAATGTTATCTAAATGGACAGATTTAGGTGTTGGTCAATTAATGGATGGAGAATCAAAATGCCTACAATGCAAAACATTTCCTTAATGCTGTTTTTGTGGTGTTTTTGACCAATGAATTGTTATAAATGTTTCATAGTGGTATGTTATTGAGAATCACTTTGCTCCTGAAATGGAATTTGTGACCACGCCCAGTCTCTTGAAGAGTTAGGAATACATAAGTATTCCTATCCCCCTAATCTGGGGAAGATCCATAAGAAAGCATTTTCCTTTCTTCCCCACTTTTTATTTTTAGGGGGCAATAAGGACCTTGATATTCTGGGTATGAAAGGCAATGACCGAGGTGGTGACACTGTGGTCTGTTCATCAGGATCAAGGTTTAGTACCCAAATCTTAATCTCCAACAGTGGCCCTAAGGGGACATAGTCCATAATCACCAGCGTTACTTAGAATTCAGAGATGGTTTCAAAATAGTATTAACTGGGAATAAAACTCTTCTATCATCGGACTCGACAGTAGAACAGCTACTAAAAAGATCTGAGCAAGAGGGGCTGTCTTGATCATTCAGACTTTTCTAGGGGCTGGCACAGTAGCTGGTTTCCAATGCATATTTGTGGAAGGAAAGAGAGAAAGAGGGAAAGAAAGAGGGAATTCATTGATAACTCAATATCCTTAAAGGTAGAGGCTAGAGCTTCCTGGAGCTAGCCAATCAGAGGACTCCGAGCAATCTAGGCCATGCAATTAAGGTTTCCATCATTGAGATACCTCTCCGTATTTAAATATGTCTTATTCTTATTTCTGTTTCGTGTGACTATACGTTGAAAATCTTCCTTCCTTCGGCTTGGCTATCTCAGATCCATGTACCAGAATTTTAACCTCCTCCCCTATCTCTCCCTCCCTCCCGCACATGTGCACACTGTGCTTATCAACATGTCAGGCTCTGTGCTGGGACAGGCGTGGCCACCACCCTCACGAATCTTACAGCATTGCAGTGGAGTCTGTCGTTTGGCCTACCCAGCATCCTCTCCTTCTTTGGGGACCATCCCTCTCTCCTCCAAGGAGCTGATCCCCCATTTCCCATCACAGTGTAACCCTGTCCTTGGCCACCGTAGGTTAGTCCGGGTGTTGGTACTGAGTTCCAGTCTCATTGACCACAGTCTTCCTATGCCCGTCCACGTGTGAACCAGGACATAGTAAAGAAGTTAGTTATCCCTCATGATGGGGAAGCGAGAGGTGAGGTTCAGGGGGTGTTAGTGGCCAGGTTAAATAGGTAAGCTGAGTCAGGAAAAGGTGAGAAGAATCCCACCAAATTTCCTATTTCTCTTGGCCCCAAAGGTCTGGATACACCCTTAGATCTCCAACAATTTGGCTTCCCAGACTTTCCCATATTTATATATGATGTACATGAGCCTTTTAATAATTAATCTCCTTCCTCTAAACAGGTTCTGTCACGTGTACCCAAAGACTGCCTAACACAGCCACACTGATCAGCCTCCCTTCCATGCATTCTTTAGAAAATGACACTTATGGCCTACGC
>NW_011888821.1:772502-812059 GCF_000151845.1 Pteropus vampyrus | reverse complement strand
TGTGACCACGCCCAGTCTCTTGAAGAGTTAGGAATACATAAGTATTCCTATCCCCCTAATCTGGGGAAGATCCATAAGAAAGCATTTTCCTTTCTTCCCCACTTTTTATTTTTAGGGGGCAATAAGGACCTTGATATTCTGGGTATGAAAGGCAATGACCGAGGTGGTGACACTGTGGTCTGTTCATCAGGATCAAGGTTTAGTACCCAAATCTTAATCTCCAACAGTGGCCCTAAGGGGACATAGTCCATAATCACCAGCGTTACTTAGAATTCAGAGATGGTTTCAAAATAGTATTAACTGGGAATAAAACTCTTCTATCATCGGACTCGACAGTAGAACAGCTACTAAAAAGATCTGAGCAAGAGGGGCTGTCTTGATCATTCAGACTTTTCTAGGGGCTGGCACAGTAGCTGGTTTCCAATGCATATTTGTGGAAGGAAAGAGAGAAAGAGGGAAAGAAAGAGGGAATTCATTGATAACTCAATATCCTTAAAGGTAGAGGCTAGAGCTTCCTGGAGCTAGCCAATCAGAGGACTCCGAGCAATCTAGGCCATGCAATTAAGGTTTCCATCATTGAGATACCTCTCCGTATTTAAATATGTCTTATTCTTATTTCTGTTTCGTGTGACTATACGTTGAAAATCTTCCTTCCTTCGGCTTGGCTATCTCAGATCCATGTACCAGAATTTTAACCTCCTCCCCTATCTCTCCCTCCCTCCCGCACATGTGCACACTGTGCTTATCAACATGTCAGGCTCTGTGCTGGGACAGGCGTGGCCACCACCCTCACGAATCTTACAGCATTGCAGTGGAGTCTGTCGTTTGGCCTACCCAGCATCCTCTCCTTCTTTGGGGACCATCCCTCTCTCCTCCAAGGAGCTGATCCCCCATTTCCCATCACAGTGTAACCCTGTCCTTGGCCACCGTAGGTTAGTCCGGGTGTTGGTACTAAGTTCCAGTCTCACTGACCACAGTCTTCCTATGCCCGTCCACGTGTGAACCAGGACATAGTAAAGAAGTTAGTTATCCCTCATGATGGGGAAGCGAGAGGTGAGGTTCACGGGGTGTTAGTGGCCAGGTTAAATAGGTAAGCTGAGTCAGGAAAAGGTAAGAAGAATCCCACCAAATTTCCTATTTCTCTTGGCCCCAAAGGTCTGGATACACCCTTAGATCTCCAACAATTTGGCTTCCCAGACTTTCCCATATTTATATATGATGTACATGAGCCTTTTAATAATTAATCTCCTTCCTCTAAACAGGTTCTGTCACGTGTACCCAAAGACTGCCTAACACAGCCACACTGATCAGCCTCCCTTCCATGCATTCTTTAGAAAATGACACTTATGGCCTACGCTCTGCCTTCTTTTAATGGAGCCTAGAGACGATGAATAAGAAGAGTCACATGAACAGGATGAAACGCATGCTCTATCTAAACCCCAGAAGCCATTATTGAAACAAATAAAAGTCAGACCCTCATATTTAGAGTTGCTTTGACAGTACGGAGCAATGGAATTTTGTAAAAGGAAACATTATCACACTTGGCTTCAAATAAATGAGGATTTCTGGAAGGAACAAAGACTTAAGTGCCTGAGGTCTTTCCTTCCTTCTCCCTTTCCTTCTTTCTGGCCTGCAGAGTAATAGCTCATTACGGAGATGACTGTCTGAAAAAATAAAAGTTACATAGACATGCAGGCCACTACCCAGGAAGAGCTAATGATTTGCATAAATCATATGGATTCTGGCCCTGGCTATATTAACCATTTACCATACTGATCATTTGTCACCACATTGGAATGCCCATCTTCAGTTGGGGAAGAAGTTACCCCATGGCGGTTTCTTCAAGTAAGGTCAGGGTGCAGCTGCTCTCTGTGCACAGTGAGACAGATCATCCCAATGACCAATGATGTGTCTCCTGGTAAACAAACCCAAGCAGGGCGATAAATTGCCACAGGCTCACAAATTAGCCTCCGTGCAGACTGATTGCATTTGCCACTGGCTATGCAAATTAATTTCAGCAAACTGCTTCATATAGTTCGAGGAAGCAGGAACTCATTTGCTAACACCCTTCAACTGTTCTTAACCCAAATCTTGAGAGCATCCACCAGCATGAGATTCTCAAGCACGCTGGGACTGACCTCAAATACCATATTGTAGGCACCATCTTCCATTGGGCCTAGTTGCCTTTTAAAGAGGGAAGTCAAATGGCTAGGGGAAGGGCAACAGAACTGATATCAGTAACTACTCCCTCTCTGGACTAAAATTCAATTTGATGTAGCCAGTTCTTAAGGTATACGTACGATGTGCATGGTCATATTATCATCACCATCATCGTCATCATCAAAACAACATCAACAATAATATAACAAGTACAGCCAAGATTTATTCGGTATGTACTGTTTGCCAGGTGCTGTGATAAGAACTATGTATGTGACCACTAATGATCACAAAGGCCCTAAGAATTGGATACTAGTATTATTTCCTTTTTCAAAAAAAGAAAATCTGAGACTCAGAGAAGTTAAGTAATTTGCCCAAGTTCATATGATCGTTAAGTGATTGATGTGGGGAGAGGGGCCCAGGTGTCTGAGGGATGGTTCTATTGGCTTCTTCTGGGTTGCCTGGCAACAAGCCAGCTTGGACCAGTGGTTCCCACTTCTTCCAGTGGGAGAGTAAACATGATGTCAACTTCTCAAGTAGTCTTCTGATGTTATCCACTGACATAGTTCACAGCTTACACCTTGCCTGGCCATTGGTTCCCAGCATGCACATCACCTGGGCATTTAATTCCCAAGACACAAGGATTTGTTCCCTACTTGTAATGCTGTTCTCACATTTACTGCAGGAGGCTGAATAATGGCCACTCAAAGATAACAGGTCCTAATTCCTGGATCCTGTAAATAATATTTTATGAGACAAAAACATTCTTTGCAGATGTGACTAAGTTAAGGATTTTGAGACAGAAGCTTATTCTATATTATCTGGATGGCCCTATATCCAATCTTAATTGACCTTATAAGAGAGGCAGAGACACACACAGAAGAAGAGAAGACAGTGTGACCCCAGGGACAGACTGCAGCCACATGCTAAGCATTTGAGGAGGGACAGACTGCAGCCACATGCTAAGCATTCGAGGACGGCGGAATGCCACCGGAAGCTGGAAAAAGGCAAAGAACGCCTTTCCCCACAGAGCCTCCGGAAAAACCGTAGTCCAGCCAACACCTTGATTTCAGTCCCGTGACATTGATTTTAGACTTTTGATCACCAGAAGTGTGAAGGAATAAATTTCTGTTGTTCTAAATCACCATGTGTGTAGTGATTAGTTATAGAAGCTACAGGAAACTGATATACTAATCCTGCCCTCCCTCAACCCCCAAAACATGGAGAGCAAAAGGGGAATGAGGTTCCTTTCCTGGAACAGAAGCACAAGGTACAGCCCACTGTGTCTAGTCCAGAATCCTTCTTTGCATAAAGCCCAGAGGACAGGGTGGGGGTGGGGGTGGGGGTGGGGATGCAACCCGCTGGCCTGTTGGCCGTTGAGTTCCAGTCTTTACCACATCACGTACTGGGTCTGCCACAACACTTTGCCTGACATCGGACCTGCTCACGTCCTCCTGACCCCAGAGCTTTGTTCTTGCACTACAGGTGGGTTATTGAGAGGAAGTGTACAAAGACAGCCAAGATCTCCAGAGTGAAAGCTCTCACATCTGGGACAGACATTTAAATAATAAAATTTAATACGTTAATACATTTTTAAAGATCTCTAAACACTCATTTGTTATACAAATGGAGTTTTAAAATTCAACTTCTTACTTAAGATAACTGTAGATTCATAAGTAGTTGAAGGAAAGAATAGAGTTATCAGATACCACTAATGTAATTGCTTCAACGGCAACATCTTGCAAAACCCTTGGACAATATCACAGCTAGGATAGTGACTTTGATACTGTCCAGACATGGACGAGTCCATCAACTCAAGGATCCCTGTGTTGCCCTTTCGTAACCACACTCTACCCCTACTCTACACCCCCCATCCATGACCCCTGGTACCCACTCATCGGTTCTCCATGTCCATAATTTTATCATTTCAAGAACGTCATATAAATAGAATCATGTAGTGTGTAACCTTTTGGGATTGCCTTATTTTTCTCCCAGCATAATACCCTGGAGTTTCTGCCACGTTGTTCCATGTATCTATCAATAGTTTGTCCCTTTTTGTGGCTGAGTAGTATTCCGTGGTGTGGATGTACCACTGTTGGTTTAACCAGTCACCCATCGGAGGACATCTGGGTTGTTCCTAGTTTGGGGTTATTACAAATAAAGCTGCTGTGAACATTTGTGTACAGGTGTTTGTGTGGACATGTTTTCAATTTTGTGGGATAAATGCCCAAGAGGGCAATTGATGAGTTGTACAGTAGTCGTATGATTCGTTTTACGAGAAAACGAAAAAATCATTTTCCAGAATGACTGTATCATTTGAATTCCCAACAGCGGTGTATGAGTCATCCTTGCCAGCGTTTAGTGTTGTCACTACTTTTCTTTTTTTATTTCAGCCAACAGATGGATTTTTATCTGTGTATAGCTGTAGATAACACAAGTCAGAATAAGGGGAGGTAGAAATGACACAAAATAGCGACATCGGGGATACAGGGCACGGTGGGAAGAAGTCCGGATTTGTGGAGGGCTGTAAGGATGCTTCGACAGATGAGAGGTAGTACAGCCATGAGGGTGGCGAGCTGGTCCTACTTGCTCCCCTACACCCTCTCTCATCTCTTCTCTTGCACTTATTACATCTGTCCTCCTTTCAGATTCCATAATCAGCCAGGTCCTTTCCTTAGGGAACTGCCACATACAATCCCCTTCGTTTGTAGACCTCCTACCGCACTCTTTATGGGCTGGCCCCTTGTCATCTTTTCTCTCTTAGCTTACTCATCACCTCCTCAGTGAAGCCCTCCAGGACCATTCCATCTAAGTAGATCTCTCTTCCACCCATCCCTGCCTTTATTTTCTTTTGTGAGGCACTCTATTTTATTCTTTCATCATATTTGTCACCATTTGTAAGTATATAATCATTTGTTGCTTTATTTTTTTAAAGCTTCTGTAGATGGTAAGACCGAGAATAGAAACAAGTTCTAGCTTCACGCACAGAACATCGTCAGGCTCCAGCTCAGCCCTTGGCATTTAATAAGACCTCAACAAACAACTGTCAAACAAATAATTGCATGATGAGGGGAAGGTCATCTCAGACTGAGGAAACTGAGAATTTCACTTGACAATTCAAGAAGCTAAATGTTTTGGGACCATTTCTATTAGACCAGATCAGGAAGTGTATATGTATGGGGAAGTAAAGGGTACATTTTTCTAATCTGGGGGAAAATAATGTCACTTCTCACTCTTGTTCACCTAATAAAATCAATAGTGCGTGTAAGGTTCAAAGATAAAGTACTCAGATTCCTAGCCTAAATCAATTTCCTGTACCACTGGGGAGAAAGACTCACACAAATAATTATGATACAAGGCAGAGAGTAATAAGAGACAGAACAGGAATATAAACAAGGAACCATGGGCAGAGAGATGAGGGTGTCCAGTGAGGGAAATCGGGTTGGCTTCTTGGAGGAGATGGCACTTGGACTGGGGTTTAAGGACTCATGAGACTTAGACATTTAATCATGGCAGGGAGGCATTTCAGTTCTATATAAAACATGAAGACATTATGTTTTCCTCTTTTGTCAGAATCAATTTCTCTTAAAAATGAACATAATTCCTGTCAATGAGCAGAGCAGAGCAGAGCAGGAGCTAAGTTTTAGGTGCCACAGAAAATAATTTTTTAGTACTGAAGCTCAACACTGTCAACACACATTTCTGATACTTGGACATTTTTTTCTTGGTTCCCTTGTTTCATCCTCTGGGGATGGTTATATCTGAATCAGAAAAGAAGAATCTAGGGACTGTCTCTTGAACTCTTATTTAGTTTTCCCTAAGTCTGCAGGTTCAGGAGGGCAGAAGCCTGGCCCGTGGTGGGTGCTACCTGAATGTGCTTTGAACGCAGGGCAGCCAGATTGCCTAAAATTGGTGCATGGGGCAGGATGGAGTTAGCCAGGGTAAACATGATTTGGCTTTTCCTTATGGTCCTGTCATTTTCTGTTTCCTTCCACACACAAGGATATGAGGTCAGTGAATTCAGGTCATGGTCACTGACAGACCTCTGATCCTCTCTTTCCCTGAGTCCGGAACTTTCTCTTTAAATGCTGGTTATGAGGTTCTTCTACTTTGTGATGTTGCATAGTAATTAGTTATTACTGAACACTGGGGGTTTCTTTCTCCCTTCCTCCCTCCCACCTGTTCATCCATTCACTCATTCATCCATTTGTCCATCCATCCACCCACTTAACCAACCATCCGTTCAACCGTCCGTCCATCCATCCATCCTTACATACATACATACATACATACATATTGTACATCCACCTACCTAACCACCCACCCATCCATCATCTTATCTATTATCTATCTATTTATCTATCTGTCTATCTATCTATCTATCTATCTATCATCTATCTATTATCTATCTATCTATCTATCTATCTATCTATCTATCTATCTATCTATCTATCTATCTAATCACCTGCTATCTAACTAGATTTGACCAATAAGCATTGAAAATTGCGAACATTGCCTTTAGCCTATGATAGGCTGGCAATGTGGTGCCTGCTGGCTGTGTGTGGTCAACAGAAGTGTTTGGGGTTCTTTTCATTTTGTTTTATTTATTTATTTATTTTTTGGCACAGAAAGTGTACTGTTTTTATGAAATATTGAATTGATGGCCACCATTTAGAAATGCAGATGCCAGATATCTCTGGGCAAATTAGAAGGCCTGGCCACATGATGCTCACTTTTCCACATGGTTAAAGCACTGCAGCTGTGGGGTCACTCCAAGCGAATAGTCACGGGCTCCCCAGTTCCTCAGAGTGTCAGCCACTTGCTGTGTATGTCACTCCATCTGGAGGCTAGAATCAGCTGTCTGTTTGACATCAGAACGTCTTGGGGGTGGGGTAACTTGGCCTCCCCATTCTCTTCCTAGCATAATTATATTATTAGGTTTTATTTAATTACTACAGCAACACGTGATTGTTTTGAAACAAAGAATACAGATGTGCAAGCATTCAGGTTGATGAGTGCTCTAACACCTGCGGTAGCTGCTATTAACCACACCAGCCTCCTGCTGTTAGGTTGTGGCAGACAGAATTATCTGCACCAGCTCTTCACTCCCTCATATTCCTTCCCTTTGCCAAGCAACTTTGCAGCTCCTCTAACTAGTGCTAGGATACTCTGCTCTGTACAGCAAGTCCTCACAAAACATCATCGATAGGTTCTTGGAAGCTGCAACTTTAAGTGAAATGACATGTAGCAAAACCAGTTTTACCAGAGGCTCATTGATAGAAAGAAACAAGAGCTGAGTTCCTACTGCATATTTCTGATCACAGAAATATCATCAAAATCCTAAATAAGACCCGAACACTTCTAATGCTAAGCAAGGATCTAAAATGAGCTATAAACATAATTAAGAAAGATTAATAGAAACTAGCAAGACAATGCTCTTCCAATCCACTTATTCCAGTTCAGTGACAAGGGTGGCCAAAGCCTCTCTCTGAAGTGGGTCACAAGGCAGGATCCCCTCTGGACAGGATGCCCTTCTTTCACAGGGCCACTCATATGCAGCCACACTACTCAGATGGGACAACCGAGACACGACAATTCGTCCCATGTTCACATCTTTGGGATGTGGGAGGAAACTGGAGTCCCCAGAGAAAACCCACACAGACACTGGGAGACTGTGCAAACCCTACACAGACAGTGGGCCCAGCTAGGAATCAATTTTTTTTTTCCTCACCAACAATTTAATAAAGCGACAATGAATGAAACAACGTTATTCAAGAACCTGCTATACCTTGACTTCGGCATCAGCTATGGGACTTGCTTTAGTCAATAAAATATGGGTCACAGTGGTAAGCTTCCAGTTCATCCCCTTGTGTTTCTCATCACCACGGAGATGACGACGGAGCTGCACCAAGCAGCACTTTCAGATGACCGCTGCCCCGATTCTGGGCTCCAGATTGAGCACACATAGAGCAGGCCGGAATCATCCCTGCAGAGTGACGAGCCAGGTTGGGCTGGACCCACAGCATGAAGCAGAGCCACCCAGCTGAGCCCAGCCTCGGACAGCCAACCCCCAGCTGACCCAGAAGGTAATGAGAAATACGTGTTAACTTTGTAGCGTAAAATGTCTCTGTTATGCAGTCACAGGCAACTCATACTGTGGTTCAGGAAGCAAAGGCTTGAGGCGTCATGTACATCAGCTGCGAGATAGGCGTGGGTTGAACCATCTGTGAGAGGGTTGACTGAAGGAAGACTGAGAAAGTTCTAGGCTCAGGGAAGGAGAGACACCACGCTTACCAAGAGAGGCAGAAATAAATGAATCTATTCTGCAGTTGTGTGATTTGAGACCTTCTCCTTTGCTAAAAGTCCACACACACACACACACACACGAAAGAAAAAGGGAAATTGGCTTGCTCCACAGACATGGCAGAACTGCCTCTCTTAAAAGCGTTAGCCAACCCCCCTCCCCCCTCACCGCCCTTCTTTTTTATCTGGAGGTAATTTAGAGGCAGCCTTCCCTTCTGTAATTTTCTCCCAGGCTTTCCTAGAACTTATGGGCATGCCGTCGGAGATCATGCAGGCTTATTAAAGCAGCCGCTTACAAATGAATAAATAAAAAATAAGAAAGTGGCCATCTCCCATCAAAGACAAATGACCTAATTTTGTTAGCGGACTGTGTTGTAAGGTCAGCCCTATTCTCCTGGATCCCGGCGAGCATTACCATTCATGAAATTTTATTGGTTATTTGATGTCTGTAGATGCTCAACTGTTTCCCCAATACATGATTCATAGGGGCAAAGGTCTTGGAGCATTTCCACATCATAGCTCCAATTTTACACGGCAGCAGCTCTCAGAGCGGCCCCCTGGTTCTTCCCCCACCTGGCGTGTCCCACGTTTTTATATTCTGTTTGCCGGAGGCTTATTTTTCTTGCCATGATTATGACCCAGCTGTATTCTCATGGAATGCAATGCAGTCTCTTATTTCCCATTGTCCATGGACATGATGGGAAAAGCTTGGTGTTAAGGTAACACGGCTTGCTGTTTTGGGGGGGCCCCTGTTTTGGGCTAAGTAAGCCAAGACCTGCGAGGTAGCCACCTTTGCTGCTGACGCAGAATTGGGGGTCATCAGGATTGCTCATCAAAGAGGGGGTAAAACTGTCACAGAAGCTACAAAAAATATGCACATCCCATTCCCTCTCTTCATTCTTCAATTCGATACTATTTGTCGAGGGCTCGCTATATAGGGGTTACCAAGCTAGGCAATGAGTGTAATATAAAGCATGAAAAATGTGGACTTTACCTTCGCGAAGCCTGCACGTTAGTGAGAGAGACACCCAGAAAACATGGAAAGGCCCAGATTACAAATTGTAATGTGATGCGTGTAGGACATGAGCACAGCCGGACATCAAGGATGCCTAAGAAAGGAGCATCTGCTGTAGACGGGAGGGGTTAAGTTAGTCTATTTGAGAGGATGACATTTCAGGTGACATTAAAGTGACAAGCAAAGACTGATAAGAAACATTTATGCAGAACAGGAGCTGAGATCATCCCAGTAGGGGTGGTGAACAGGTACAAAGCCTCTGAAACACTGAAGAATTCCCTTGTTTGAAGACCTGATAAATAACCCATGTGAACAGGGGCTGGGGGCAGGGGAGGCAGTGCAAGGGATCGTGTTGGAGAAGCAGGGGCTGGAAAGTTCAAGCGAGAGCTCTAAAGTCTTCCCCCAAGTGGAATGACATCCACTGAAGGGTCGTCAGCCAAATAGTGACCTGATGAAATGTATGATTTAGGAAGATTCCTCCATGAGGAGAATGGGTCCTAGGGGTGGAGTTAAGGAGAACAGCTAAGAGGCCACTGTTGTCATCTAGGGACAAGATGATGGTGGCTTAGAGATGGGAGAAAGGGGGTGGGGTGTGGAAGGGAGAGAGACAGAGACAGACAGAGAGAACACAGTGAGCAGTGGGCAATTACTAGGAAATGGCCCGGGCAAAAAATGGTGCATCCTCTGTGAGGATGAATCTTAACCATCGTGACTCAAGCAAACCTTGTGATTTGAATGAGACAGATGAGAACTAGGGTGATCTCTTCCCTTATTCTTAGATATTGCTGATAAACCTAGCGGCTGTGAAAGCATTGAGGGAACACGCGATACAGGAGAGCTTTAACCTGGGGTTCAAATCCTGCTTCTAATACTTATTAGGTACAAACCAGAATAGTCAAGGATACACTCACTCCCAAAGCTAATTTAATTTATCTCTATGCAAAGGCGGGGGCACCAGGACGGCTTTATTATTTTAAAACAGTAGTAAGCCACCCCGAAATCACAGACTACTTTTTTTCTTCCTGGGACATGTATTTTCCTAACCATTGCTTCCTCTACGAGACCAGCCACAGCCACTCTATCTGAACTCTTTCCTAAGTGAGCTGAATATTTCTGTCAAAGTCAGCAAAAGGTTCGCAAGGAGAAGGAGAAGAACTTTCCACCCATTGTTTAAATCCAAGAGGTATTCACTCCAACGGAAATGTTCGATTAGAAAATAATTTGCTTAGAATGTGTTTTTTAAAAAAACTAGAAACAACACATATGCCCGTCCGTAGGGAACCAGTTAAATAAATTATGTCATGATTGGTCACCCAGAGGAATACTGCAGAGCCATTGAAAAGGAGACACGTCCCTACGTGCCATCATGAGAGGACATCTGTGATATTTGTCAAGTTGAAAATGGCAGGATAGAAATGTATGATCCGTTTTTTTTTTCCCCTAAACATACACACACAGAATAAGATCAGCAAAATTTTCCTAAGCAGTGAAAAATCTCCTAGCAATTGGATTAAGAGAGGAGAAAAATAGTTTATACGCGCAGGAAGCATTTGTCTTTGCAAATATAGGCATGTATTGCTTCTCTGATCAGAAAAAAAAAATAAGACTGATATGTTTTAATTTAAAACATAAAGAAAAAGACATGTTACCGGAACTACAGCATGTCTTCCAGATTTCCTAGCTGAAACTATTCAAATAGCTAACATTTCAGATGTCATTTTTATGCTAAAACATTTATACTTGAACAATACTTGAATGAAGACAGTAACATTCTTTGGCTTGGAGAGGAAACACTGAAGCTGCATGTTCCCAGGTAGGTGTAGGTAGGATGTCACCTCCTTCCTGGACAGTTCGGGTGCCCTGATGCTCCCTCTGTCATTTCCCCAGAGGCCTGTGGCACTCCTTACTACTCAAGAGCCAGCAGTAGCCCAAAGCATCTGTGAGTGTTTGCAGAGTAAAATGAGCTCTGAAACTGTGGGTGGACAGCCTGCAAGAGAAGAGGCCCAAGGTAAGATTTGCCTCATTAGCCTGAGGTTAGACAGCTCAGAGAATCATCAAGAAATATAGAATTACTGACTCCACAATTCCAAGCACACTCCAAGAGGGTTTTACCGTGATGTAAACAAAGGGGAAAAACTCTGGAAAATAGGATGTCAGTTCAAAGACCTTACCATGGCCTTTGGCTCTTTCAGTGTGAACCAGGATATTTTAAGCGGACCTCTGTCTCTGAAGGAGATGTACTTTTGCCTCCCCCAAATCATGAACATGTAAACTAAATCTCATGCTCTCCTTTAATCTCATGAGGGAATCTCAACAGAACCCCAGTATTATGGTCAGGAATGTATAATTATAATGCTATAGTGAAACATTATAATAATGATCATATTAATTATATGTTAAAGAAGGCTGTGATTATGCTCAATATTTAGTGATCGAAGGGAGGAACAAATGCAGAAATCCATAATTGCGAGAACCAATGAGTGAATAAGTGAATGAATCAATGAATGAGTCAATCAATCAGTGTCAGAGACAGCAGTTATAGCGCCTCACACCCTAAGCCTGCCTTTTTATTTTTAAGAATAACTTCCAGTGCATTCCACATGACTAAGATTGACAATGGCTTATTTTAAAGAAAGACTTCTTTTTATGTGGTGCTTTTATGCACCTTAACTGACAAAATGGCGCTCGAATATTTTCATGAAATATCAACTCACTTAAGGAGCAAACATGTCACTGTGAAGGTATGAACAAATGTTTTAATTTTTAAGCTGGGTGATCGTTTCATTTTTCCAATGACCATATTTGTTACAGATAATTCTTTCTGTTTATACTAAATATTACTTATTTAAAAAAAAAAAAAAGAAGGTCACCGAGTGTTAAAGCAAATACATATTATAATAAAACTTGAAGACCCAGAAATCTAGAGACTGGGATGGGGTCAGGATAATGCCTAGAATATCCATTAAAATAGTACTGTGACTAAGTTGGTTGAAATAAATGTGCACTTTCTAAAACCAAATGTTTCAACGGCATAATTTTCTCTTCGATGGTTTGCATATTGCAAGAAGAATTGTGCACCTTCTAATATCCCGGTGAACAGTAGCTTAATTAAAAAGAGGAGAGTTTGCAAAAACACAGGCTGTGTGTCTCACAGCTAATTGAAATAGCTACAAAGGCCCCGCAAAGGCAAGTTCAATATCGTGGAAATACCATCAGGGCTGGCATTTCAGTGTTCTCAGATACCCTCCTTGTCTGTCTGATTAAAATTTCACTTGGCCTTTCTGTCCATAATAAAAGAAACCTATTTGTGCCCAGAGCTGTTCGGCAGACAGCAGACGCATGTTAAATTTCAGGGTGTTTATTGAGTCTGTCCATGTTTCTGCAGCGTTGCAGCTGAGAACGCCTCATCAGTCTTTCCGTGGGGACGGAGTCAATGGGGTTAATGATGGCGTGTGGTGCAATCACTTTCAGACGGAGGCAGCTGTGTGGAAAATGATGGATACCCCCCACCCCCACCCCTTTTCTTTCCTTAAAAAACATGGGATGTACTATCTTGCCTGGTATTCAATAATGAACACTTTATGGGCAGGTGGATTCTCAGTGCAATTTTCAGTTTGATTGCAGCACCTGGGAAAATTGAGAGTGGAATCTTTTGGCTTACCTTTCCAAGGTGTGTGCGTGTGTATGTCTCTAACGGGGAGCACCTGAGAGTGCAAAACAGCTTTACGACAACTACTATCAACAATAATGAGAATAGGATTGTAATAATGATGATTATTTCAAGAATTAATGAACATTTAAAGATAACTAATATTTAATGAGCTTGCACAATGCCCAGGTTCACTGATCTGCATATTATTTAATTAAAACTATTATTATTCTCAATTTTCAGTGAGGCAAGAGAGGCTTAGAGAGCTGGAGTGACTTGCCCAAGATTACACAATCATTCCCAGTAAAGGCTCAGAGCCAGGCAGTCTCTTGGACTCTGAACCATTTTTATAAACTGTCTCCTAATGAATTAGTACCACATAAGGGATGCTTACTTTGATAAATATTTCTAGTGTTCATCCATATCTAGCTCTTCTGCCACTCTCAGCTACTCAAAGGCTCCTGTACCTGGGTGAGTCAGGTGACTATTTCTGGCAGGTGGACTATGAGTAGAAGTCGCTTCCACTGCAGAAAACCCAAGAGCAACCTTCTGGTTGTCTATTCCCTGGCAGATTCAGCTGGCTTGTGTAGCTACAAAATGTAAGCAGCCTGGATCCTGAGATGTCTCATGGAAGAGAGTTGTGGCATTCTTATTTGAGTGAGGGATACATGTGAAAGCGTGAGACCATTGAGATGGATAGTTCGTATGTAGCCTACTGCAGCCTAATCTGATTTTACGAGTATTTATACTTAGAAAACCAACTTTCCTAAAGAACTTCAAATTGAATTGTTTGCAAACTACAGAATTTTAACCTTAACATTGCTTTGGTGGAGGCTAACCAACATTTATCATTTATGACTCATTACTCACTTGTCCTGGGATTATTCTAAAAAGAGCATAAGTAGGAGTACTCAGCCATGAATAGCTAGATGGGTCATCTAGCCATATTTCCATCCTTCAGTTATTATGGAGGTTCTCATGTATGCCAGGCTCAGCAGTGGGGATTCAACAAAAAGGCAAGAGAAAGACACAATCCCTGCCTGCAACATACTTCAATCTAATGACAGAGAGAGTATGGTACAGTAGTGTGTGCTGTGTATAACAGAAATACATGATTTTCTCCTGTTGGTTTTTTTTTAACCTTTAATTATTAAATGCTCTGCCAAAAACTAGTGTTATATTTTTTAGATAAGAAAATAAACAAAAAGAACTGTATTAGTAGATGAACTATCATAGAAGACTACACAGAATAAATTTGGGACAGAAGCAAGAAACAATCTGTTGTATCTGGGAAGAGCTTCATGAAAATGACACCCCTTAAGGCAAAAGTCTTGAAAGATGATCTGATTTCCCCAGGCACAAAAAGTTCCCTTTTTGAGGGGCCACTCTGGTCATACCTCAAGGCCGCCTCACATAGAAGGAAGGTTTGAAGTGATATAGAAGTCAAGATACCTCTGAAACAAGCTCAGCAGAATCCTCAAACAAATCAAGAGTTTGTTGGGAGATGTGAAAAACAAGGTTAAAACTCTATGGGGTTTCTGGTTGCCTATGTTACTGTGTGGTTTGGTTCCCAGCTTCAAAAGCTGCTTTCCTTCTGTAGCTTGATTCAGCTGCAGAGCTGAAATCTTTAACCATTCCATTGTTTGTAAAACAGATTCTAAGGCATGAATGTGGAGGTGGGACTTCTTGTTTTCCAGAATTCATGGGGGGAAAAAACTGCCTAATATGCTCAGTAATGTTTTACCAAGTAAAGTAGTTCAGCCAAGATATATTATAAAATATAGGAAATAAATCTGTGGGTCTCTCAAATTTCTATAGAGGGTCTTCTGTGGTAGAGCTTAGCTAGCTGTTGATTAGCAGGTTTCTTTTTTTTCCAGAGATGGAGACTGAATTTCCCAGCTTCCCTTGCAGTTAGATGTGACCATGTGACTGCTTTTGGCCAATGGAATGTAAGTAAATGTGCTGCTCTCTATCATGTGATGCTTGGCTCCTATGATCCTCCCTATCCTTGGTGACTATGATGGCAGAGCCACAGGTGGAAGAAGCCTGGATCCCTGTATTGCTTCAAGGATGAGTGTTGCCCACCCATTGGGAAGACCATTTTGTGCTACCACCTAAGAAGACATAAACTTGAATTGTGTTAAGCCACTAACATTTGAGAGTTTGTTACTGAAGCTTGCATCACTTTAACTGATACTATACCTACCTCTTTCCTCATCTTGATTTTGCTGAATAAAATACAGATAAGTCCATGCCTACATCAAATTTTTATTTGGACACTGAAACTCAGAAAAGGAAATAAAAGGATCTATCACAGGAGACTGTGGAGGTTGGGCCACACTGCTCATTGAGGGAGCCATCTTTACATGAGAGGTTGGGCTTTTTGAAGTCAAATGACCAAAGTAAAATTTGGCTCCCGGATGGACAAAATTACAGAGACCAGGAAAACCATGTAAGAATGACCCTGGGAGTCAGGGATACCTGAGCGATATGCAACTGTGTCTTGCTAACAGAGGATGCTGACTTCAGATATTGTTTAGTTATGGGTGACGACATTCTCCCCTTGCCTTATACTCCAAACAGACAGCTTTAAGTTTTAGCAAGGTTTCTTTTAAGAAAAAAATCACCTCCTACTGTAATGTCTTCCCTGCTCATTAATTCAACCATTCAGATAGTTATTGTAATTATATAACAATTATGTAGCACTTGCTCTTTGCCAGGCAATGTTCCAAGTACCCTTTCCCTCATCTCCCAAACAAGTCTGCTCACAATAGCCAAAGAAATCTCAGTTAAAATATTAACAGGGTCATGTCCTTCTCAAACTTTAAATTCATCCAATGGCTTCCCAAAGTCCAAACTCTCTCATAGCCTCCCTGGCTAACTTCTCCAAACCTTGCTCACACCGCCGTTCCCTCCCTCCATCACTCCCTGGGCTACAGACATCCTCCTCTGTCGATTCGCTGAACTCGCCACGCTCCTTCCCTCCTCAGGCCACGCGTGCGCGTGGTCACTTCTGTCTGCACCACCCCTTCCTCCTCTGTCCTCCTATCTATTCCTACATACCTATCGACGTAAATGCCAGGCCCTCACAGAAGTATCCCCTGCATCCTCCACCTAAATGAAGTCTTCCTGTTACAATTTTCCATAGCATCTGGTGTTTCTCTTTCACTGCACTTATCACGACCGGCAGCCGTGTTTATTGAGCGCCCACTTGATTCCAGGTGCTGATGGCAAAAGAGGAGAAAGACGAACCCCTGGCCCCCATGATACGTACCTTCTAGAGGGAAAGACGGGTAACACATGCGGCAATAAGCAAGACATTGACAGATTTATAAGTGCAGTGAAAGAAATGATCAAGGTGAGTAACTAGTGGGGAGTAACCGGGCAGGGCGGCATTCTAGACTGGGTAGGCGAGGATGGTGACAGTTAAAAATAAGTCCTGAAGAATGAGTAGGAGACGGCCATGGCAAGAGCCTTCCAGGAAGAAAGGAGTGGGTGCAAAGGCTGAGGTGCAAAATGGTTTCGACTATTCAAATAAGAGAAAGGAGGTCGGTACGCCTGGAGCGGGATGAAAGTGGTCAACGATGGCGGGAAGGAGGTACGTAGGAATTACGTATAGATCTGTGTGACTCTGTATTTCATATCCATCTCTTCAGGAGACTGGAAGGCCCGGGGATGCAGGGACACCAGTTTGCTGATCACGCCACGATCAGGGTTTTTCTAGTACAGGACTTGACACATAGATGGGATTCTAACTATTTTAATGAATAAATGAATGAACACAGCAGCTGGCTGCTCGCTTCAGACGGGAAGCTTGGCAGCTCGAAACAGGTAAGAAAGGTTACGGAAAGCTGCAAAGGTAGAAACTTTCCGGTAATGGAAAAGGGCAAATGGAGAAGCTTATTTTTGGTTGGTGAAGCAACCCCTGCAGCATGCATACAGAGCAGCAAGGAAGCAGAAGAAACAAAGAGGTAAATAACGTGGAAACCTTCGTTTCCATCTGCAGTTGCCGCAAGCACCCCAACCTCTGAGGCCTGGGGACATTTATACTAAGCAAGAGGCAGAAAATTAGGCAGCATCTCAAGATAATACCCAATAGGTCTTACATTTCATTTCAGGCAACCACTGCTGGGTGTTGGCACCATTTTCATTGCAGATATGAGTAATGCAGACCCCTTAGTCACTATTAAGTAGCAATCTGGGGAAATCATCTACTTCCAATAATCCATTTCTCTAATTTAGAACACTCTGAAACCACATAATGAATAATACTGTCGCCAACTCTCTGGTAATGACATATGACATGTGTCTGCAATTGCTCTTTTCAAGACAAATCCCACTGTGTTGTTCCCCTCGGAAACTTCTACTTATTTATTTGCATGGGTCCCTCACACACATCTACAGTATATTCATTTCTGGAGATGAATTAGGAACAAAGTTGAATCCCCGGCTTTGCAATATCAGGAAAAAGTTGTATCCCGACATAATAAATAGCATTGTTTTGTCGACAAATGGTTGATTACTATGCAATTATAGTTTTAAGTGCAGGCTGTCAATTAATTCCAAAGTGCCTAATTTAATTAGTAACACCGTTCAGTATATTCCCATTAGCAATATCTTCCCGTTTTTACAACAGCAATTTTATTCCACGCCCTTTTAGAGAATGTTACATTCCCTATTAGAAGTAAGACTTTGCTTTTCCTAGTCTCCTTACTGCATAAATGATGCTCCCTCAGCATTCACAGCTGGGACGACTATAAAAATCCCACAGATTCTGGGTCTTGCTTTTCCCACCGTCCCTTATTTCCAAAGATGTGGAAACAAAATGAAAATATTGCCCAAAGAACCAGCTCTTTTCCAACACCAACAGATTAACGAAGGCATAGAAATTATGAAAAATGAAACTGAGTTGCTGCTAAGTGATCATTTTTGTATTTAAAAATGCTTAATGTTCTTCCATTTGAAGACATTCTCCATAACCCTGACTCTGGGTGAAAAATAATTTCCCTGCATTACTCAGATAATTGTATTAAACACTCGCCCCATTCCGGATGCTTGTAATTGATAAGAGAAATTTATTAGGCTAAGTAAAGAGTAAAAAATAGGCACTTGGTAAGAGGGTTTGCAAAGGTATAATTATGTGGTTAAGTAGGTTTAAGGCTATTTCTGTTGTATGCTTAGATAATAGAACTGAAATATGTTAACTCAGTAAAATCTATGCCACATCCAGCAAGGCACTGGGAGAAACTTTGGATTCCAAGGAAAGAATGTTTCTGAATGTTTGCATCTCGGACCACAAGACTTGGGTGAGCTCAGAATATGGTTAAATTTGGATGACTGTTTCAGGTAAGGCTAAACAGTGCCGGCTGCTCTCTCATGCCCCACTCACAATGATGCTAATGAAAATATAATGAGCGAGATGACATGCAAATTAAGTGAACGTTAATGAGAGTGGAGCATTATGGATCTGGCCAGCTCTACGTTAGGCTGAGTTTCAGATAAATTTGACTAGAGGACAAAGAGTGAATGAACTGGGAAAAGGATTAGGTAAACCAAAGGCCTACATAGCATCCACGTTTGGAGAATTTCTTCGATATGACAATTAACTAAAATAGCTGTGGATCGACAACACCCCGCCTTAGCAGTTATACCTGGCTGCCACCAACCCGATGGATTTTGCGAGAGGCCTGGGTGTTCTGCGGTCATGGCAGTTTTTATCTAGAAAATTCTCTCTGCCCCTTGCCATTGTGACAGAGAAACTCATTCTCCAAAAATTCACCAGAATAGGAAGGGCAGGGAGTCAGCAGAGAGTAGGGTTTCTCAATCTCTGTACTGCTGACATTTTGGACTGGATAATTCTTTGTTATGAGGGCTGCCCTAAATACCACCAGCTGTTGAGTAGAATCTCCGGCCTTTACCCATTAGATGTCAATGGCACCTGCCCACCCCGCAGCGTGACAAACCAAAATGCCTCCAGACATTGCCAAAGGTCCCCCGGGGAACGGAATCGTCTCGGTTGAGAACCACTGATTGGCACAGAGGATGGTTTTCTGTTATCATGTTCTGAGGTCCTCTTCCTAGGGTTCCTGTGACATTTTCTTCATCGATCTGTTATTACTTTTTTGTTAGTTGTTCCAGGTCATATATAAACAGGGGGAAAAAAAGTCCCCTCATCAACATCAAATCCAGGAACATTTTAGACTTTCCCCATTGTGTATCTTACAATCTCAGACATTCACATCTATTCACACTTAAAAAAGATGCATTTATGCACGATTATGAAATGTTTCCATTTAATAAACAGTACTAACGCTTTTCCATACTAGTACCTATAAATTAATCTTATTCTTTTTAATGGTTGAGAAGTGTTTCAATGTATGGATGGACCAAAATATACCAAGCAATCTATTCATAGATTTTTTTTTAGTTTCATTTATATATGTATACATACATACAAACTACACCGAATTTACTTCTTCATATATTCTTGCTTCCTTGTGAATATATTGTAGATGCAAATTTCTAGACATATAACTTCTCAGGCTTCTTTTTCTTTAATGCTATTTTTTTTTAGTACATTTCAATAACTCCCTTTCAAATGTGTGAAGGGGAGTTATTGAAATGTACTAAAAAAACAAATGCTAGATGTGGGTCAGAGGATACATCTAGCATTTGTTTTCTTGGGACTTCTCACTTTCCATTCATTAGATGATTACAAAGAGGGCCATTGCTAGGAGCAAAGGACAATGCTAGCAACCCATCTTTGACTCATTAAACTTCCTCTTTTAGCCAAATTACTTCCTGGCTCCTGCTCCATGCCCCATACACTATGCGCCATACTCCATGTCCCATGCATCGTCTCATCTTTTCTGCTGGGTCTTTAGAGCTGCATGACTTAAAGCTTCTCATTCATTTTCTCAAGGGTCTACGGTGTGCCAGTATTGAGCTAAGTGCTGCGGAGGAAATGATAAGCAAACGCAGACAAGATTTGTCCACTACAGAGCACATAGTATAGTGGTCACAGAGGCATTAGTCAAAACTGCTTAGAAATACATGTAAAATTACGATGGATTATAGTCCTCTAGAGAGGAGCCCAGGGCCCCTCAGGGGATAACAGCAGGGCCTGACAAAGTCTGAGGTTCCTGAAGAAGGGGAAGTTTATGTGGGATCCAAAGACTAAGGAAGCTTTAACCAGGTGAGGGTTGATGGAGGTGGCAGAGAGCCAGGTGAAGGTCAACACACACAAATGCTCTCTGATGGGAGGGGACATAGTACTTGGAGATCAGAAGGAATCTCAATACAGGTGGAGAATAAGGAGGAAGGCGATATGTCGGGGAGGAAGAGGCTGGGAGCAGGATGCTCCGAACCCTGTAGGCTGAGAAATGGGATTTGGCTTTATTTGGAAAGTCATGGAGAGCAAGGGTGTGACACAGTCACAGTCAGGCTTTGAAAAGATCACCCTGTCAAAGTGTGACGGATAATACTCAGGAAGTCACCAACTGTCACCATCCAGAAGCCTCCATGAACTAAGCAAAACTTCTTTGCCTTCTCTGTAAGCACCTTTTGCCCAGAGATAATTCTGGGGCTGATAAGGGACAGAACACGTCTTCTCATTTCTTCTTTAATGGGTTTACTTTCTTCATCTGTGACCACTTGCATTTTGGCCTGCTCTGGAGAGGAGTATTGTCAGGAGATCGTATTAAAGGAAAGAGCTTTCAGAGAAAATAGGATTAAAGCAGATGCTGGTTTTTTTTTTTTTTAATTAACCTCTAACAAGGGAATTGATTAATTAAAAAATGTAAAAAAGAGCGTCCTCTTTAGAAGGGCATTATATCTAATAATAACATGTTAAATTGGGGGTAACTAAGAGACTTAATAAACATATACGCAGAAATATTCATATTTTATCTACTTAACCCTCCCCCCGACTGCTTTCTTCCCAAACTAAAAAGTTAGTTTTTTAGCATGGCTAATCTGTTGCAGTGCAATCATATTTGAACCTTATCAAATATTCCCACATATTTCTTCCACTCGCTCAAAAATGGAACATCAGAGATTTAGATTTTATTTGGAAAATTCTTTATTCATCATACGGAAACACATTCAATTGCATTCGAGGAATTCAATTTAAAACTAATTTATCTTACATTAATGTTTAAATTCATGAGATTCTGCATAAAGTCGTTCTTGTACTGTAATAAATTCAGAGTCAATATGATAATTATTAAAACAGAAATGAGCGTGAGAAAAATAAATCACAGAGTCTTAGGGTTAGTTCTTCCTCGCCTGAGCTCTGAGGCTTGTAGCAAAGAAAGAGAGAAGACAGAGGGAAAAAAAGACAGAAAGAGAAAAGGGGACAAAAAGATGTCTTTCACATCTAAGCCTCACAACAACCAGTGGCAATTACTCAGGTGACAGTAGCCTGCAATTAGTAAGCACTTACTGTATGCCAGGTGTTACTGTCAGTTCTTTACACGGCTCAATCTTTACAGCCTGATCTGGTGAGATGACACCTGTCCTCTCCAGGTGAGAAAAAGAACATAGGGAGACATGAAATGACAAGATCGAGTTGAAATAAATTGCAAGTGGGGGATGTGAGCAAGGTGCCCGGATCCAGTTGTACACACTTAACTATGATGGGGTGTGCCCACCAAAATGTAAAGAGGGTACAGTATGTCTGCAGATGCAGCAAATCAGAATCCCAAAAGTCAAGCGCCCCCATGGTACCGCCAGGATTTGAATTTAGATGTGCCCGACTCCTAAGATCTTGCTTACATCAGCATCAGAGAAGGCCCGAGATCGAAATGCTGCTCTCTGGAATAAAGATCGAATTTTCTGAGTAGGATCACTCCAACTGCCTCCCCATCTGAAACTTCTCCACCCCTACCATCGTTAGCTGCCAGTGTCTTCAAGGTCCCCATCTCATCTCATTATATCCAGTGCCTTACCTCTCGCCCTGCCTTCTGCCTCTCCTACCTGTTTCTTTCCTTGTGGTATCAACTGAAGACTCAAATTGTCTGCAGTGATACAGTGAATGAGTCCTCACTAACCAAGAAATGATATTGCGGTTTTAAAAAGGAAGAGTAAATGGAACTGAAAAATGCTTCATATATGTAGGTATTTGGCTCTTTGCTATCAAAATAGACTGTTTAAAAGGTCCCCTCCGTGTTCCCGACTTGCTCATTCTAGGCATATGACTCACTTTGCCATAATGACTTTTCCTCTCTCTTGCCAAACCACCTTCCAAACGCCTGATAATTTCTGACTTTTCCACTGGTTCTTGCATGTTATGCGTGCATTTTAAAACGTCTAGACCAGTGGTTTTCGAACAGGGCGATTTTGCTCCCAGGGGACGTTTGGCAGTGTCTGGAGACATTTGTGGTTGTCACAGCTAGGGTGGACAGGGTGGTGTTACCGGCATCTAGTAGGGAGAGGCCAGGGGTGCTGTGAAATATCCTACGGGACACACGACCCCACAACAAAAGATTATCTGACCCAAAATGTCAATAGAGCGGAAGTGAAGCTGAGAACCCCTGATCTAGAAGGATCCACTCAAAGCTGTTCACAACGGTCACCTCCAGGCAAGACGACATTGAGAGACCAATATCACTTCTTAATTCTTTCACTTCTGAATGGTTGTTTCTTTTTCCTTTACAAGCCACAGGTATTATTTTTGAAGGTTAAAACTAAAACAAATGATCTTAATGGTTTTTAAATGATCTCTTTAGAAAAAAACGTAAAAAAAATGTTTAAGTGAACTTTTTAAAGGAAGGCAAAACAAAGTAAATGAAAAAAAAGGTTACTTTCAAAGCAGGGGTCGATGAATCCAAAAAGGAAATTCCTTTGACATGAAACCAATCGATTTTTTCGCCTCGGTATTATGCTGACAAAACAAGACTTTAACTGATGGACTTTTATTATTGATCAGGATTATTAAGAAAAATAGCAATGTGCCTATTGGCACGTTAATTAAAAATAATGAAATCCAGAATTTACTACAAATCGCCAGTTTGTGCTTAAAGCAAAATGACATCTTGAGCTGTCACCTTGTTGGTCAGACAAGTTTCCATTCTTGAATTTTCTCTTAACTGTTCTATCACTTGAAAATGCAAAAGGTAGACCAAGTTTGGGAAGTCCAGGTGAACGAGAACTCTACTCTCTGTCCATATTTTTATTCACATGGTCATCTCCTTGTCTTTCAAGATCCAGACCAGATGCCACCTCTTTCAGGATGCTGCTCCCTGCCCTGGTCTGTTAGGTGCGCCTTGGATGTGCCCCACCCTGTAGTATCCTGCCATCCTCTCATGTCCGTCCCCCAGCACAGAGTCCTATACTTCTCTGATTACCTGTCCAGGTCCCCTAAGGCAGGGATTTCCTATTAGTCATCTTTGTATCTGCAGCACCTAGCAAAGTGCTTGATACTTAATAGTTATTCAAAACATTGATTGAATAGTAAATAGTTGAATGAATGAATGAATGCATGAACAAATGAACAAATGGACAAGTGAATGAAAGAAAGAACAAGAATGGCTTCTACTGATCCTAGGAAATCAAGAATAGGAAAACTCCAAAGCAAAAGAAAGAGGGAGGAATTAGAATTATGCATCTAAGGAAGGAGGCAGATAGCATACTCCCTCATGTATAAGTTGGGATAGGCGGAGAGGGAATATGCAGGAGAGATTAAGAAAGTACATGGGCATCTCACCAACCTGAGGCCAAATGCTGGTCCTGCCTTTTACCAGCTAAGGGCTTGATAAAATGGCTACCACCCTCTGATGCTCACTTTCCTTCTGCAAAATGGAAATGATAGTCATAGGGATTTCATATGATGATTTTGAACGTGAAATCAGAGGAATACATAAAAAACACTGAGCAAAGTGTCTGCATGTTGAGTGGCTATTAGGGATCATTGGTTTTTGGCTATGAATTCTAAGGGTTATCAGAACCACTTTCAGCAGCAGCATCACATGCATTTATACTAACACCTGCCCTTTGTGTGGCTGACTCTTTCAGGCATTTGAAGGCACAAAGAGATCTAAGATTCAGCCATGGCTTTCAAAAGGCCTAACTTAGATGCTGAGTCAGATCATACTCACCCCTGTCCCATGAGGTCTTTTCAACCCCTCTTTCTTCCTCCAAGCCCGAGATGCCTAAGAAAGCAGCACTTGGACCTTTAAAAACATACCGTAATATTTAAGTGCGAATTAGCATGGGGTTGTCTAACCTCATACCTTACGAGCAGCTTCATCTGCCATAACTTAGATTGTGATGGGAAATAAAATGCAAGCACGGTGAAGAGCTCACTGTGCACGGCAAGACATGTTTTATCTCTAGCCACGAAGTGGAATTGCATTCCCGTTGCGAAACCCTGATGGATGCATGCGTTTTATTTATAACCCTTTCTCTCAAAGTTCCTCCAAGTTACAAGTTAGCAATGAAAGTTTGCAGTGGTTTCTAAAAGGCCTGCTGGCATCTTCTCTGACAGCCAAATTCTTGCAAGTGACAGGAACAGACCACAGGATGGTCTCAAAGTCAATAGATATTGAAGAATGTGCGTGTCTAAGAAAGAATAACGGTGATGGAATGAGAAAGGCAGTAAGTATAACCACTGAGCACAGATCCTCAGACTAAGCCTATCACACCCGCATTTCAAAGCAGCCGTCATCCGACCATTGTACCTTCTCTCTAACATCACGACAAGACTGAGCATGAAAAGAGACCCCCTCTTATTTCCATCTATCCCTTCGCAGCCTATTTCCTCTGGTGGCTGCAGAAAAACCACACAGAACCATTTAGCTGGCAGTGCCCTCAATCTGATAACCATTTCTCAATTCTGTACAACCATGCTGCCCCATGTGGCCACTGAGGAGGCATGTTAGGCAGGAGTCATCAACCCCCAAATAGTAGAGAACACCAAATCAAAAACTAAGGCTGTGGTAAATGTGCCAGCAGTCCCTCAAAGAATTAAACACAGTGTGACCATATGACTCAGCAATTCTGTTCATAGGTATACCCCTCAGATAACTAAAACAGGTGTCAAACAAGTACATGCACACACATGTTCATAGCTGCACTATTCACAATAGCCCAAAGGTAGAAACAACCCTAACATCCATCAATGGATAAATGGACAAAACAAATTGTGGTCTATCCACACAATGGAATATTATTCAGCTATAATCAGGGATGAAGCACTGACACAGGCTACAACATGGGGGGACCTCAAAAAACATTCTGCTAAGTGAAAGAAGGCAGACATAGAGAGTCATATTATATGATTCCATTTATGTGAAATATTCAGAAGAGGTGAATCTATACACACAGAAAGCAGACTAGTGGTTGCCGGAGGCTATGAGGAGGGGGAAATGGAGAGTACCTGCTTAATGGTTATGGGGTTTCCTTTGGGGTGACAAAAATGTTTTGGAATTAGGTGAAGGTAGTAGTTGCCTAATAGTGTGATTGTACGATGTGCCAATAAATTGTTCTCTTAGACATAGTTAATTTGATGTTACATGAAATTCACCTCGATGAAACATTTAAGTAACCAACAACAACAAAAAAAAACCCTCAAAAACTAGAATAGTTTTCCAATTCTGGGACAAAACAAGTTAGGTACCAAAACTCAGTAACGGAGGAGAAGGATAAAACTAGAGATCAAAGTCATGGCCGTAGTTAGATGTCGAGAAACATCAAATCTGAAATAGGATGCAAGAGTCGAGTCTATGGCTGTGAACTTACCATAAAAGGGTCATCAGCGCAGACAGATGGACCTGGCAATGCATTTTGGTGCTACTATTCTCTAGCTGTGTCGCACTAGACACTCAACGTTTCTGAGCCTTTTGTTTTGATCAGAAACAGATGGAAGTTTTCTTTGTTGGGTTGCCATAAGAATGGTTGCAAAATTCTGTTGTGAGTCATTGTGTATCACACATCATAAGTGTTCCATAAATGGCAGCTTTCGTTATCATTTAATCACGATGCGTAAAATGTGTGGCCAAAGATGCCGAGGATGACAAAGGTTGGATCCTGCGGACAGGAGACGACCCAAAGGATGCTATTCTCATGGTGATAAATGAAGCACATGAGGGTGAACCCAACTGCACAAACAATTCCAAAGTCTCTGCTTACATCGTGTCTGCTAACATTTCACTGGTCGAATTAAGTCACATGGCTAAGACCAGTATAAATGAGACAGGTAATGTATGCCTGGTACTCTAGTGAGAGGAACATGTGGTAGGACATAAAGAGAGGGAGGGATGACAATTTTGAAATGGTCATACAAATATACCATGACATCCAAGATATTTTTATTCCCATTTTAGAGGCAGGAAAAACAGACACAAGAAGTTTAGCGACTGTCCCAAGATCATTTAGCTTGAAAACAGCATACAGAGCTGGGTTTAAAACCAGGTCACCTAATTCTAAAGTACAATCAAAGGGCACAGTAAGACTCCTGGGGAATGGGTCAGGAATAGGGTATGAGACACCTGTGTGGAGGGCACGGCCCTTGTCATCTGACAGAACTTACATTTAAAGAATGTTTTATGAAAGCTCGAGTTATTGTTAATTTCTGTAGCCAGAAGCGAATTTAAGGAAGAAGAGACCTCATACAACAGACATGTGCTTAAAGCACCCAGCTTCAGTGGGGTCTGCTCCAAAGGAAGTGTCAGGACAGTTTGATGTCTCGCAGGTCTCGTCAAGAATCAGCCTTATTCTGAAGCCTCACTCAGCGATACGCAGGCTGACACATCGCAGCTTTCTTCCTGAGGGCCAGAACTTCCCTTCCACAGCCAGATCCACCTAGATCTGAAGTCCAGTTCACCGACATGCAAAACCTGTGTGAAGGCAAACTGGGGCCGTTCTTGCAATAATAAAGCCCAAGACCGACTTTCGTCTAGAAAGTTTTCCAACAGGCAGAGATGCCCTGATTCTTTTAAAACGGTCCAATATCCAGTAGGGAGCTCTTCTTCCCAAAGTATTTCCCAATCTTAATATTGCTAAGATTCTAGGTCTCAAAGTCGTTAAGCATTTTACTTCAATAGGCTCCACACTGCCCCTGGCAAACAATGGAGTGAAATTATTTTTCTAATTACCGCCATAGACACAGTGTTGACAAATCTGGTAAGAATTGAATTTTTTCCCCTAAAGTTAATTATTAGGAGCAGAATATTAGGTAATTAGAATCAGAATGAGATCAGGCTGCACATAATGGGAGAGTTTTTGCTTAGCACTAGAGGCAATGGAATGTCATGGTTAAGAGTGTGTGCGTTGGAGTCCAGCAGACCTGGGTTTGAATCTTGGCTCTGGCAAGTCGTAAGTGGGTAGCCTTAGGCAAGCCACTTCATGTCGCCAATACTCAGTTCACTCGTTTGCAGGGGGATTCGATGACATAGATAGAGACTGCACAACGTCTGGGAGGGAGAATGCTGGAATGATGCTTTAAAAATGCCAAGAGATCTCAGTATTCATCTACCTAATACCTTTCGATGGATTTCATGCTAACGGAGCACAACCCAAGACCCCTGACATGGTCCCGGCAATGCTCAGCCGCTTCTCTGCTATCCAGCCTCGTCTCCTCCTGTTTTTGAAATAGGTTGCAGACTGGAACTTCCTATACGTATTAGTTCTTCTCGGCATGAATGGAGATAGGCCATTTTACTTCACCCATCTTGAGTTTCCGAGATCTCCCAGAAGCTGCTATCTCTGCTTGGAAGGCGCCCCCCAATTAGCCAAGTGAACCCCTACTCGTCCCTCAGATATCTTCTCAAATGTCACTCTCTAGGATTGCAGCCTTTCTCCTTGTTTCCTACAGCTCGTGGCCCCCATGTAATTTCCCTTCACGTCGCACATTAAAGATTGTCATTACTGATGTATTTGATTAACGTCTGTCTCCCCACCACCATTAGACTCTAAGTCCAACTTGCTGCCTAGACTGCTCCTTGCAACCCGCACCAGGCCTGACACAAAGTAGATACTCGACAGTTAACTGTTGAATGGGTGGATGGAAAATAAGTTCACAGTGAAGAAGTAAAAATACTTAGGACATGTCCACGAGCTCTGCCTGAACTTTCTTGCTTTAAAGAGTACACACAAAAGGACATTCCCAACTCTGTTTTAGATTCCTCCCTTATTTTCCCTTTATGTTACCATATCGCAGAAGAAATTAATAATTATGATTATAATGATGATTCGATGAGATCATCTCACAATGTTGGCCGGTTTGCTGTGTTGTTGTTTTGTAGTTTTAAATAAGCTCCCTATGTGGGCTATTAAATAAAGTAGGGACAAATGAGAGAAATTATGCATCTGCTTTTCACTCCAGGACAAGTTGTTATGTTCGCCTAAATCTAATTTCCCTTTGTACAGATCACTGAACTGAATCTCACATATCGCCAAAGCCAAGATGAGAGTGTTAGCAGCGAGGCCTGGTTAATGATGTGCTGGGTGACTTCAGGGAGGAAATGCAACCAGTCTGGGCCATTCTTTCTCTTCCTTTACTTTCCAGAGGGTTTGGGCCGAGCCGAAAGGAGGCTGTGAGAGTGTGAACTTGTCCTTGCTCTGACCTTTCCTCCACTCATTCCCGACCGATCTTTCCCAAATGCTGCGTGGACCCAGGAGGTGACAACCAGAGAAGTGGGGAGGAGAGTTTGATAGGCAGAGGGAGTCTGGGGCTTGGAAAGGTGATGAGGACATTAAAAATGGAATGGAACCATATTCGTCCCCTCCGTGATTTCTCAGGTTGATTTTGAGCTGCCTGTGGATGAAGGGGTTTAGCTGCAGACGATGAAAAGAGAGACTTGCTGTCAGCGCAAGTGAAGCTACTTTAGGGACCAGTGACGGATGATAACATAAAACTAAAAGGGGGCCATTTGCCTGTCTCTAAAGTGGGGTCCCAAATGGAGAGCCGTGGGAATATCCAGAGATGACATGTGGAATGGACAACGGCGTTCTCAAGATAAGAAGTAGCCATGGTGAGCCTGTGGAAGCAGTTGCATGGATGTGGTGAACTGAAAGCTGAAAACAAAAAAAAGATTTTTGATGCATGGAATATGGGCATACATGAGGTACCCTTGGAAGGCTGCCAGGAATAATATGGATGCTTCCTAGAATATAGTGGAAGCCTGATTTTTAGTAAATACACCAGTGATTTGTCCTATAATCGCAATTTTGGTATACAAAGTTATCATGACCTGACTTTTAGCCAAAGAATCGTGAGGCCTAGACAGAGAGACTGTATTTTTAAAAATAAGAGGGAAACAAATTCATGGTTTTCTTCACATACCTCAGCATTGTTTGGCTGCCATGATGGTGTATCATTTTTCTGAAATATAATTTTATTTAAAATATCTAGCAAAACAGAGAACAGAGGAAGGGAACCTTTTAAAGTCCTTCTTTCCTTCCTTACTCTTCTGGGCTCAAAAGAAAGGCAGCAATGATTTCTAGAAACATCTTAACTCTGACATGACTGGCCAAAGATTCAGAGACTTTCAACCATAGTGTCACTTCTAAAATATGCAGACAAAACCTGGGCACTACACACTGAACCAAAACTTTGCAGTGCGAACTAGCATTTTGCTTTCCATGTTATCATTTCTAAGATCTCCTTAATAGAATATCCTTGCCTGGGCTGCAGGGAGAAACATCCATTTTGAATGGATTTCCAAACAAAATAGAAAGTTCAAGGAGATTTTTAATATCCATAGACATTCATTCTAACAGAAGGGAACATAATTTATCCCTCGGGGCCTTACTTTTAACAGTCATCAATTAATTAATTTTGAATGACTTTGCTTTGACAGCAAGTTCCTCATAAAGGCTATATCATGTGGAGACTGATGAAACAAGCCTTATATATCGGTGGGAAAAAACTAACCCATAAACCTGTATTGCATTATGTGTTTGGAGAAATGGCCCGACTATCTCCATTCATGCTAAGAACTAATACATATAGGAAGTTCCAATATGCAACCTATTTCAATATTTTTTCCATGTCTTATAAACGTTAGCATCCAGGTTTTAATCTCCAAACCAGAAAAAGTCTCGCTAATTTTGGACTCATATGAGGACAAGCTACATCAGAGGTACCCAACCCCTGCCGTGGCCTGTTAGGAACTGGGCCGCATGGCAGGAGGTGAGGAGCGGGCCAGGGAGAGTAGCTTCATCTGTATTTGCAGCCGCTCCCCAGCGCTAGCATCACTGCCTCAGCTCCACCTCAGATCATCAGGCATTACGTGCTCATAGGAGCACGGGCCCCTGGTGCCAAAAAGGTTGGGGATCCCTGAGCTACATAATCACTTGAATACCCTTTTCTCCCAAACTGAACAAGCAGAAATTCTATGATAGCCATAAAGAGAAAAAAAATATTCTATGATATTTAATGAAAGATAAAAATATTAAATGTTACCTGGCTAAAACCTAATCATATTAAAAGAGGTGATGTTATCTAAAACCATTTATCATCTTGTCAGACATCATTGGGTCCAATTCTATTATTATAGAATTCAACGATAATTCTACTCCTCATTCTTTTTTCTCTTTTATGCATTTCAGAGACATCTCAGGCTTTTCTCATCCTGAGTCAATTCCTGCAAAGGCAGGTCCGTACAATTCTTTTCCAGATCCAGTATCATTTCTCTCAGAAACGCGAGGCCTTAGAAGCTCTTTAGTAAAACCGTGTTTCCCAGATAGGTTTCTCAGCCACGACAACCCAGACAGAAGCACCCAGGTTTTTTTTTGTGTTATTTTGTCACCTTATTTTTTTCTGTGTCTATTTTACAATCATTTCCCAAAATTGTTTAGATCCATTTTTGGAATGAGACTTAGTGAATTATCTGGTAGTTATAAGGTTGCACGCAACAGAACCTGTAACTTGCTAGCTTAAAAAAAAAGCAGGATTTGCAGGATACGGGATAGTCACAGAATAGAGATTCATAAAAGGGTTCCATGAATGCAGAACTACACACCAGTCCTCCATCATTACATAAGTCAGTCTTCTGAAGAGTCATGGTCCCAGGAGAGATAGGACAACTGGCCAGGCTTAACAGATGTGCCCACCTTGTCACCATACTTGGTCAAGGAGGAGAAGAAGCTCATGGAAACTGCCTGTATGGCCCTCAGGGGACTTGTTATTGGTTTGGGACATCTTCATCGGCAGGCCCACTAGGATCACAGTAGAAAGGTAATTTCTCTAAAATGAAATCTCAAAAAAGGACAGATGGGTGTTTTCTGGATAGTTAAAAACAAAACCAAAATCTACTGCAAGTAGTTATATGGACAAACATAGGTAAGCCAATGAGGGTGACTGATCCATAATCCCTAATTATGTACCTAAAAGGCACATGTGCCATTAATTGCCATCGCTGGTAATTAATGCTATTTAGGAAGAAAAGATAGATAACCAACTTCTTTCCTGGGACTCCCTCAATAGCTGACCTTATTTAGTTATTAAAAGGAAAAAGAAAAGCTGAGAAAAAGAGAGAGGGACAAAGAAATCTCAGAGAGACAACCGGGGCTAGAAGCTCTAGATGTCTGATCACATCAAGCTCAACTCAGGACAAGCCGGTCGGCTCATCTCGGTGGTGTTTATTCATTTGGACAAAAGCAACTCTCTCCAATTTCACAACTTCCAGAAAGGCACTGGGCTGGTGAATTACACTTGGTACGACAGCACTCTTCCAGAGAATTGGAATGAGATTTTTGGCAGCTAAAGTGTTTTTTAAAAGCCACTGCTTTCTATGATTGCCCCCATCTCGTAAATGACTCTGTCACTGAGAATGACCAATTCAGAGACAATGCAAAACTCCTTTTCCACATCCACAAATCTCAGCTAAACTCAGATGTTCGTTGGTCCCACACTGTGTTCTAAAGGACTTCTGAGGAGGCAGCAATTCTGCATCCAGGTGCCTGCCACTTTGGGCTTAAGGCTTTCTCTACGAGAGGATGAAGTCTGGAGTGCATAGAAACTTACTAAACTCTGCCTCCTGGGATGAGTCACAGCTCCCGGTGTAGACGGTGAAGGGGATGGGTTTTGGAGTGAGACAGACGTGGATTACCTTCTCTGCTTCCTCACTGTGTCCTCCACCTATGAGCCTCAAGGTCCTCTTTTATAAAATAATATCTATCTCTCCAATTAAACCAAAGAGCTATAGAAAGTGTCCGGCAGAGTTTCTGGTGCTTGGAGGAGAGAGACAGTCTCTTTCCGCCCTTGGTTTGGGATTATCTGACAGTGTTTCCTACTGAAGGTGTTACAGTAAGTGTTCGCTTGGCTGACTGCATGTTGCAAGGGACGGTGATAATCTCTATTTGGGGAATTCTCTGTCTTGTGTCTTAGAGAAGATGCAGACACAGAGTTAAGAGTGTTAGTCTCTGGAAAGAGACACAGGAATACCTGGGCAGAGTTGGAGGAAGAATTGTTCTCCACTGTGTGTCATTTTATACCTTGTGAAATTAGATGCGTACAAATGTAGCATCTGTGAAAAATTTAAATTAAATTAACGACAGCCACCGCAAGCCCCAAAACAGGATGATGAATTTGGTAATCATTTCCCCATCAGGCAATATGCATTGAGTATCCATAACAGTCACTCTTAAGAATCTCAGAGAAAAACGATACCGCCGTCCTTTGCATCTGATAGTTACTCACTGGAGAAGCAGGGGGTAAGCTCATTGGTACAGTTTATTTGTTTGAAGGAAAGAAACTCTGCTCCTGTAACTTTTAGGTCAGCAATCCTGCAAAAGGAGAATTAAAATGCCGCTTCATAAGCAGAAGGAAATCAGGGCTAGGGTGATAGTAGCAAGGAGGGAGAGAAAAAGATGAGGCAATTCTAAAAGTCTAGGCATCGATGGAATACAGACTGCCTGCTGGAAGCTTCTATACATCTCAGTAGAATTATATATACACAGGGTTATGATATGTATGTCAATATCATATGCCAAGCAAATTCACAACAATGAATGAGCTCGTGAACTCTACCCTTCACTCAACCCCAACATTCTTCCAGCGATCCCCATCTCAGTGAATGGACCACAATCCACTCAAAAGAAAGAGGAAGAGGAAAGTCATCTTGGGTTCACATTTCTCCCCAAATCCCCATCAGAAATCGATCGTCAAATTCTCTTGATTTTGCGTCTCAAATCTGTTGAATCTGTTCATTCATTTACTTCTCTCCATCTCCCCTCAAGGCCTTAGTCTACGATGGCATCATTTTTTCTTGGTTGGACTATTATAACAGACTCTCACTGGTCTCTCTGTCTACTCCTTAATCTATTTTTTACATTGTAACCAGTGCTTCATTTTAAAAAAATTATATATACATATATATAAAAATTATATACATATATGTAAATTATATATATATATATATATATATTTAGTTAGAAAGGTGCCCCTCTAGTAATACAAATAAAACAATATTATCTCACTATAAATTGTACCATTTTAACATATATCGTAATCTGAATTTGGTAGTATATATGAGCAAAGGATAAGCCAAAAAAATAACTGTGATAACGTTTACAGGGAGCAAGCCCGAGTTCCTTAAAAACATTTTTTTTCAAAGACTATACAAAGGGTTTTATTTATTCACCAGAATAGGCCCAGCAAAGATACTTTCTGAAATTATTTGTCACTTATTAACTCAAGTTAGCATATAGATTTTAAAATAATGCAAATGCTTTTTTTTAAACATTATAATCTTTCTGTATTTTCCTTATCATAGGATAGTTTCCCATATTACCTTCTGGATAAGGATAATATTAAGCTAAAAATTTAATATCATCAGGCTAATGTAAAGCATTATAATGACTTCAGGAGAGAAAAGTACTCATAAAAATCTTTTAAACAAATACTAGCTATAGAACAGCATCCAATTAATTAATTCACTAATTATTCTCTTATATTGTGACCCGTGGCAATTCTATAACAATTTATACTCTAATTATTTCTATTCTAAATCATCTAAATGTTCTAACTGGTTCTTGGATGGGTCATCTTTCTGAACCATATACTTCTCCAAGGTGCTAGAGGATATCTTATACAGCCGTAGATAGGAAATGTTATTAATATGTGAATATTCATAGCTTTTCCCCTCCCCAGCTCACCAAAGATAACTCCTTCTTCACCAACTTGGTTTCTGGAACTTCATTGCTCAGAACTAGTGCAATGGGGAAAAAAATAGAAACGAAGAGGAAAAGATTAGGGATTCATGCTGGAAAGAGCCAAGTTTTACCATCAAGAGAAAGAAGGAAGGGAAGGATATAAGGTAAGGATGACAGGGAAGAGAAGGGTGGAACAGGCCTCCCCATGTCTTGAGGGTCTAAGGCTTGGTCATTGATAGCAGAGGAAAAAAAAAACATTTTTGTGAGAAACATAGTATGAAGGATACAAAATGTGGGCAAGATGTGTTAAGAAAATTTTAAACATGTTTTTAGCATACATCGATAATACGTACCCCTCCCTTTGTAAACATCCTTCCATAGATAACCAAGAGCAATCTGATTTGTTCTTACTGTCTGAGGTCTTTATTTCTTTGATGTGACCATAACTGAGGCTTATTGGGGGAGGATCTGACATTATTTCCTATTAAAGGTGTTCCTATTAAAAGTGTTCACCTGGCTGACTACATAATGCAAGGGACGATGATGTTTTCTATTTCTACTGGGCCTGGCTTTTTTTGTTTTCAAGTAGGAACAAAGCCTCACTGTTTGGATATTTGCCCTTGTAGGGATGAAATGCACTGCAAAGGATGTAATTCCAGCTCCCACACTTTACCCATGAGATGTCAGAGTGGCAAGCACGCATACTTGGCAACGGGGGAGGGTTTGGATCTCTGTCTCCATTCCAGGGCTCTCCTTGAAAAAGCACCAGTGTTCTACCACACCCCCCGCCATCTGCAATGTCAAAACTCTTACTCGTTAGGAGGCTAACTCTTCTAATGAATAGTTCATCCTCATTATCGACACTCTGATTAAAACACACACACACACACACACGCACACACACACATTGCAGAATCTGATATTTTTCAACCAATCAATATCTCCCAACTTCCAAAGTAGCCACATATAACATCTAGAGTCTAATCGAGAATTTTTTATCTGTTGCAGGAAAATTATGTCTAGAGCTGTTGACCTTGCCAGTTCCATTGGAGGCCATGGACCATCCGGCGAAAATCTCCAGTTCACAAATAATTATTGTTTACCTGCAATGTGTCAGCGCTAGATGACGTGCTAGGGATCCAATTAGAAGTTAACCTCCATTAAGGATGGGACTTTTTTCTCTTTTGTCCACTGCTATATGACCACTACCCAAAATAGCATGGATATTTGATAAGTCAGGCCTTTATAGGCTCATGGCTCCCAAACCCCTTTGAATTTTCTGAGCAATAAGAGCAATGGAAGCATCTTGTGTCATAATATTTGGTCTTTGCACTCAAAGAGCTTCTGGATCGGTGAACATATAGAGATTTATGGAGAATGGGACAATTAGAGCATGTGGAAGCTCCACGCCCTTCCCAATATCTTGCCCTGTGCATCTTTGTCATGTGTCCGTTCCTAAGTTATATCCTTTCATAATAAACTGGTGATCTTAGTAAGTAAAATGTTTCTCTGGGTTCTATGAGCTGCTCCAGCAAATTAATCAAGGCAAGGAGTCATAGGAACCTCCAATCTATATCCGGTCAGTCAGAAGCATAGGTGATAACTGGAAGTGTAGGGCGGGCAGTCTTATAGGACTGAGCCCTTAACCTGTAGGGTCTGATGCTGTCTCTAGGTAAATAGGGTCAGAACTGAGTTGAATTGTAGGACATCCAGCTGGCGCTGAAACTTGCTTGTTGGATGTGTGGGGAACCACCCCCAAATGCTGGAATTGGGTGCTCAGAACCCCTTTTAGAACCTCAAATACTTGCTGTGCAACCTCACATTTTTAGTTCCTTAAAGGAAAGGTCAGTATGATAGTTTATAAAACTCTTCATTAGCTGAGTCTCTGAAAATCTCTCAAGCCAACCTTCTTCGATAGCCCGATATCATGTAGTATGCAGATCCTTACAACAAGAGAAAGGAAATAGTTTACATAAAGTAATTAAAAATAAATAAAAACTATCAAATAGCACGGTTTTTCTAAAACTAAGTGTTAAAGATAAACATCGAATAATATTGAAGGGATAAAATTCCCCAGAGGAACACAATTCAACTTTTTCCAGCTCAATTAGTTGATTCAGTGAGGACACATGTGTCTTCCGGCCCTCTCCCCAACCCCCACCCCAATTATGAGTTTACCTTTGCTGCACCCTAAACTTAAAGGGCGCCGACTTCCACTTATACATGACAAACCGGATTTTATTGGGTCAGCATGAATTGGCTCGATAATCTTTACGTTTGCTGACTAGTAAGCTACATGTGTGTCTGTTTTGCATATTTATCTTGCACTGAAAGATCCTCAGTGAAAAGAAGTTAGTATAAACTAAATACAACTGTATTTTCAAAATACGACGCTGACCATGACCATGAGACTTGCACGGTTTTATTTCAACTTTAAGTCCCATGTGTATGTTCTCGATGTCACAATTGCCATCATACTTCTTAATAATTTAATATTCTAGCGAAATGCATATGGATATGCAGCTTTACATTTTTCTTGCATGTTTAATCTAGATTCTTGCTAGGCAAAGTGCTGTCCACGACATCAGTACTGCCCAGGAGGATGTTAAAAATGCCTGACATCAGTTTCTAGATAGACTAACTCTACTCTTTTAATGAGATCTTCATGTGTTTCCCCTGCATGTTAAAGTTTGAGAAGCAATGCTCTAGATGAACCTCTTACTTTTTCATTTATATGACAAATATATTTTCATTGCCCACACTGTTGTCAGATACTATTGAGAGACACTCAAACAGGGGCAAGACCAATAGGGAACTATTTTCAAGATTTCTATCTGAAGAAGTGAAATAACACCTAACTTCACGGCACAAGAATCAGAAGAAAACGTAAAAAAACCTCTGTTTGGTATTCCATTTATACAGAATCATTCACATGAGATTTTAAAGAGCTAGTTTATCATCCACTAGTTCTGGAGACCCTAACATAGTACTTTATCCAAAAGGTAAAGAGAGCTTTCTCAGTTAAAACCGAATGGTCCAGGGGCCAACTCCAGTGTTTGTTTAAAAGGCAAAATTCCGGGGAGAGAAAAGAGAAAGAATTGGGAAGAATTTGAATGAGCAGGCATCCTGACTTTGCTCCTTAACGAGCCTGCCAAGTTATTACTGTGCCCTCTAGAAGCTTGTTATTTAAAGGGCAGCACACGGATTGGCAGCTTGTACATCACCCAAAAGCTTGTCACAAATACAGAATCTCAGGGTCCCACCCTGACCTGCTGAATCAGAATTTGCACTTCACAAAATCCCCAGGTCGTACCCATGCATGCTACAGTTTGAGAAGCATTGTACTAAAGTATAAGAACCATTTGCTTGAGTTATGACATAAAGAACAAAAATGCAACCTCCTGGACTTTTGGGGAGACTGACCCACCTGATTATCCCAAGACAAAAGTGCTTCCAGGATGGTGAGTTTTAAGTGGTGGATGTTAAAATCGGGACTATCTCAGGTGAACAGGGATGGTTAGTCACCCTACACCATGTGCCCCCAAATGGCATCGAAATAAGCTCCCTCTTCCTTATCCTAAGTAAATCCTCGCCCTCTGACTCCACAATTTAACAAATGGACGCTTAACGAGAAACTTGAGATATTAAGAACAAGAATTCCTGTTTTCCTCCTAAACCGCTACACAAAAGAAGAGTCATCAGCTCAAACTGCAGATTGAATTACAGTCCCCAAAGCATACTAGGGAACACAATCTAATCACAGATGCTCCATAAACGATGGTACACTAAATCTACTTTACTTTTACTCCATTTGTTCTACTTATCATGGATTATTTTTAGTATCTTGGGCATACAAGTATTTTAGTTCTCATACACGATTCAATTAGTTAAAAGTGCAAAATTAAAGCCACAACGGCACATTTGTCCTGGCCACAGAAACAAAAAGCACGAGTCGACCAAGCACAGATATATGTGTCTTTGAATGGGAACAGCTGTTATCTTGGTTAGCACGGCGGCAGTTAGAACTAGGGCTGTTATCTGGGCTTCCTATTTAAACATCAGGGGTCTGGAGTTGTTGCTGCTTCAGAATTAGGCAGTGTTTCAGCTCCCTGCCATTCTGAATTAAGGAATATAGCGGCTCCTGGTCTCTCCCTATCTATAAAAGAGGACCTCCTGATGACAGCCTCTATTCCTTTTGTCCCGGAATGTTTTTCGACTTTCCCCCAAGTTCATCGATTCTCAAGTTTTAACCTTTGCGAGAATTTATCAAAAGTGCAAATTCCTAGGTACAATCCACAGAGATTCAGGAAGTGGGCAGCAGGATCTGGGAACTTTTTTCAAGAACAAGCAACAGCCTGGGAATTCTTAACGGAGCCCTCTTTTAATTGGTTCTGTAATCACAGTGAGAGATTCTATGTGTTCAGTGCTGACTATATGTCGGGCACTTTTTGAGGGTGTGACATTTAGTTATAATCTTTCTAACATTCCATGAGCTGGGGTCATCATCATCATTTTGATTTTACAGATGAGGAAGCAATGGAGCAAAAAGCTTAATCACCTTTCCTGAGGTCAGCCATCTACCTGTTGGTGGAAACGGGACAGAGACTCAAGCAGAGCTTGAGTTTAGAGACATTAGCTATGTTCCTTCTCACCATACAGTGCTGAGTGTTCACACTGCCTGAAGCCAGGCATGATGGACCCAAATACCGACATAGTTCAGAAACACCAGACTTTCAGTGTGTAGAGATGAAATGATCCTATTCACTCGTAAATCTCTAGGTCTCTCCCAGGACCAAGGACAGCGGTTGCAGTGACTAGTTTGCCACTGATTTTGCTGGGGCTGTTGTTTTATTTCATGAAAATGCTGCTTTTTGTCCATTGTAATAGAATGTATACAGCACTGCATCAGGCCAGAAAAACCTGAAATCAGGAACTCGTTAAGTGTGTGCTGAGGGAAATGGTATATGTTATATAAATTTAACTGTTTCACCTCCTTGCCATTGTGTACTAAACTGAATTAAGCAATTAAGCAGCTCTCTCTCTCTCTCTCTCTCTCTCTCTCTCTCTCTCTGTCAGGACCACCTAAATAACCTACACTCTTTATCTCAGGATGTTTTTCACTTTCGCACACATTCATTGCTCTCAAACTTTAATCTCTACGAGAGTTCTTTGAGATTTACCAGGACCCCAAGGATGGGGTCTGGATTAATAACCGTGTCCATCACAGGCACTTCAAAGCTGCATAGTGATTCCTTAGCCGATACAGGTGGTTCAGCTTCCTCCTTGCTACCAAATGCTGCCAGTGTCGCTGCTAATCTACAAAGTGGTAACACTGTG
>NW_011888821.1:762738-771222 GCF_000151845.1 Pteropus vampyrus | reverse complement strand
ATAGTGATTCCTTAGCCGATACAGGTGGTTCAGCTTCCTCCTTGCTACCAAATGCTGCCAGTGTCGCTGCTAATCTACAAAGTGGTAACACTGTGAACAGCGGAACGTTCTGCCTTTGAAGGAACTGATGTGTGACTTTGTTTATCTGCTTCACTGGAGCCTCCCAGAGAATGGAAACCTTTTAGAGTAGCGATGTTCACTTGTGCACGGCGTCTTATGTTATGTGATGCCTTGTTCCCTCCCTCTCATCCATCAAAGGTTTCCAATGTGAGATGCAGAAGAAAGGGGTGGATGGAGACCTTGCTCCATTTACCAAAGGACAACTCAAATGACAAGCATACAACGTATTATCTTTTCCTTGTCGATCCCCAAGTTATCAATGGAAGAATGTTAATATCGATGGCAAAGAGATACAGTAGTTGGTAGGTGGATGCACAGACACCTCTGTGGGGTTTATGATCATACATGTGTACTTGGGTGAGAGAGTTCATCATATAAGAACCGGGAGCCCACAAGTAACATCAGTATACATCTAAGACTCGTGATAAATAATTTAAACAGAGAGAGAGAAGGAAAGAGAGGGAACTCCTTTGTGGGGTGTCTATGTGGGAACTGTAGATAAAGATAGAGTGAAATGGCAAGATGAACAATTAGACAGTGAATTCACAGATGACATCTATTCTGCTATCTACAGTAAAAGAAATGGTTATTTCTCAATAGTGGAAAATGACCCAGAAACTGTGAATGTTGATTTGGCAGTAGAGTGGGGGTGGAGAGGGACAGCATTTCTTTTAAGCACTTGGGCTCAAATTTTCTGTCTTGGTTTAGCCAGAGAATGACGATGGAAACCATGACATTGTCAAAGTATGATTTCCTGGAAAATAACTCTCTATCCTGTGGTTCTTGATTTGTGAATTTCACTGACAGGCGCACACATTTAAAATATATGAGAACATAAAAAAAAGCAAGGCAAAGGTTGGGGTGATTGTGGAGAGAAGTATGCCATTCCTTAGGTTCCCGGTGAAGATAAAACTCCCCACACTGATTTTTTTCCTTATTATTTTCTGGTGTGGACTGGAGAGAAACGAAATAGTACATCACCAGCCGTCACATAAGTGTTGGGAAGATCACTGAATTCGATGAGCAGTCAAGTTGCTGTCTATGAAGCTGACTGTGGCATGTTCAACAAATTTAGGTGGTTTGTGGGCACTAGTGGGGAACCTAGAAGCCACAAATTATACCCAGCTTGGAATTAGCTCTGTGAAATATCTGGCCCTTACTATGAATCAGAGAACTTGGCTTTTCAAAGAGGAAGTTAGATAAAATATGACCAGAAACAAAATCCCCCTTTTTTTTTTTTTTTTTGCTAAGTGACATATATCACATCCACTATCAAGAGAAAATGTGTAGAAAAAAGAGAATTAGGCTGACCGTCCGGAGCTGTGAATTTTAGTCCTCACTCTGTCTAAAAATTAGTGATTTAGGAAAAATGACTCAATATTGGAGGTCTCAGTTTGCTCATCTGTACAGTGAATGGGTTGGTCTGGAAGCTTTACCTCCCTCTTTTTTTTTTCCATACTAGATGGGGAAAACAAGCCCTTGGACAGCAGTGCCTGTACCAAATAAAATCCATGCACCATCTGCTACCACAAGAAAAAAAATGAAAACATGTTTCTCTACATCAGCCACACATCCATTTGAAGAGCAATGAATCCAAGCTGCTATTATGATTTACATTAAACATTCTGGAACTCGAACACTAGAACCATGAGTGATGTTTGGGAGGGCAGTTTCTCCCACTTGCTTTAGATGCCTCTAGAATATTCAGTGATGTATATATAGGTCACTGCATGAAACGAGCGTTCTGCTAAACAACCTATGCAAATGACCGTGCACCAATCACTTAAAATAATTAGGAACTTATAAAATGACCATATGTCATCATTACGAAGAATTATAGGAAACCTGCAAAGGAAATCTCTCTCTCAAGACTCCCCCTGAATCCTGAAGGAAACCTGAGTGATAGAAGGGCAGCAGGTAATTAAACATCAAATTTAAAAAAAAAATAAAATAAAGTGTACCGTTAAGAAAAGCAATTTCCGGTAGTTGAGAACGCCTCATGTTTGTATCAGCCTGGTTTGAATGTCCTCATGCTAAAATGAAAATCCTGAGGGCAGTAAGAAGAGCTGGAAGGAGGCCCGGAAGCCCCAAGTCTTTTCAGAACAACCCTTAATCAACTCCTCCAGGTAGGGGATGGGGAGAAGAACCTTGGAGAAGCTTTCCAATCCAGGAGTAATTTAACAGTTCACCTCATTCCATCCTTCCTAAACTTGTAGTTCAGTCATTTCAAATGTTAGTTGGCAATGTGTTGACTCATGTTTGGTTGAAATTCCCTAGCATGCTTCATTACCTAACCAATAAAGCAATCTAGCGAAGTTATTGAATCATATACCGCTTGCTGTATTACCAGCCTCTTGTTTTTATTTCGATATGTGATTGCTCCCCTGGACTATTACTCAAGAGGGAGAAAGATGTTTCATAACCTTTTTTTTTCCTGTTTGTTTAAATCATTCCCATCAGCTATACAAGACCTCCACTTTAATATACCACCTCCTCCTAAACAAAGCAAGCAAACAACCACACATCAGCGTAAATCAAAAATAAACCATGGAAACTAATGTCTGTTGCTGTGTGATTTTAATTTAATAGAGTCTAGCAACAGGGTGAAAACAGAAATGACTGTTTTTATTTTCTACAGAGAAAGTCACTTTGACTCCATATTTCTTTTTAGCCTGAGAATAAAGCTTCCATTTTGTTTTTGTGAAGAATAAATACTTTTTCACTAGGCAGGAGGGCCAGGAGTTAAAACATGAGTGAGTCAGTGACAGTAACCTAGAAATGTCTAGAAATGACTAAAATGTCTAAACTCTCGAGGATGCCAATATCAACTGGGACACTGAAGTAGAGAAGCATTTCTCTTGGGGTGTCCTGGGTTAAAAACAAATGTGGAAGTGCTAGAATCCTACAGGAAACACACAGTCTGATTAATCTCGATGGGGAAAAAAACAAATCTGGGGGGAAAGAAATCAACTTCTCTGTCATCGAATTTCATTAAAAAAATCATATGTCAAATCTATGCCTGCAAGTAAGATGAAATTTCTATTCCCGTTAATCCATTAGGAGCTCTTAAAAATTATGAACAATAGTTTTGTAAATATTATACCATTTGGCCAGCAGGATCACATTATCTGTTTTAAGTTCTCGAGTTCCTAAAAACATAATAACGTTTCCTGGCTAAGGCAATTGTACTGTGCAACTGCATCATGAACTTTTGTGAGCTCTGGCAGATAACAACCAACTGACTGGTTAACAGATGCACAGCTTCATTGCTCCTATTTTTATCCCCTTCGAGAACAGCTTATTTTGAACTCTGTCAGGTGTCAGACATGGCAGACATGAGAACCCGCAGTCAAGAAGACTTGACATCCAGTTGCCACGGATTGAATCGTGACACGATGGCTTTTTCCAACCCTGCCTCAGTGCTCTGTGACTGAGTACGAGATGGCACTGAATGGGTGTGAGGACCCTGCACAGTTTAGAATCTTTAAATGGACTGGTTTGAGGGGGAACCAGGAATATGGAATTCACCTTGCTACCTGTCTCTCTGGAAGGTGTGAATGGGTTGACTCTTAATTATATATTGAAAACTCTCCCTCTTTTCCAAATTAGAAAACTATATCCACCGTTTTGTATAAATATATGAAATCATGGAACCCTAAAATGCTGAAAAGAACTGAAAGTGTCCTCAGGGATCATTCTCAGCAAGGTTTTCCAAATTCTAGATGTTTTTTTCCACCATCTTTACAATTTTAACATATCCAAGTATCATCTATATTTATAATTCTTTAATAATGTCTTAAAATTGACCTGGTTTTTGCTAATTACTCATTTTAACCATGGACTAAGAAAAAATAAACATAAAAATATAGTTTCCATGTTCTGTATTATTTTCTATTATGTACTAGAATTAACACTACTATTAAAATTTATTCAGGTATCATCAGAAATATGTGCACTAGTTTGAGAAACACGATTCAAGGTAAAATCTTTCATTTTTCAAGTAGTAAAAGAAAAATCCAAGAAATAAGATAACTTGTCCAAAATCATACTGTAAATCCATGACAGACCTGGGGATAGGACTCAGGTCTCATAAGCCCCAGTGTCAAACTCTCTCTCACTCTCTTGTTCTCTGTCTCGCTGTAGGTGACACATAACACTTACAAAGTTATTGAACCAAGGTTACTTAACAGATACAAAGCACTGAACCGTGGCAGGCTTCATGTGTGTATAGAGCCTGCACAGTCACACAGGGCCACACATTCACAAGGGCTCCTCACTCGGTTTAATGCTCAGCTTTTACCATCTTAAAATTCTTAATAATTTTTTAGCAAGGGGCCCTGAATTTTCATTTTGCACAGGGCTTTATATATTTTGTAGCCAGTCCTACCTGGAGGGTGAAACACAACACACAAAAAAACTTAAAATAAATAATCAATAACCAACCATCCATAATTGATGTTATTATTTTTTTTTAAAAAAAAGCAACTTCCACGTAGCTGAGGCAATGGCTGCTACCTAAATTGGAATCTCCTAGCACCTTCTCCAAACTTTATACAGATAAATAAGAACAAACTAACCCTACAGATGCCATACCGTAGCATAATTTGAAGACAAATTTATAACTTTAAACAACGCGTGATTTGTAAATAGCACCACTTCTGACAGAACGATTTCTTTATCACACACTTTAGGATTCGACGAGAATAAGAAGGGTTTAGAAAAATACAGGGAAGAGAAACGGAAGGCTAAGATTGAGCTCAAATCACTCCCAGAAAGAGAACATCTGTTATAAATGTGACAACATTGCAAAACCAGAACTGGCGGTTCAGAGCACTAACGGCAGAGACGGGACAGAACAGTGCATTCAGAATGTGGGAGGCAGTGTTGGAAAGCCAGTCGTTCTGAGAAACAGAGGATAATTAGGAAGGAGAACTAACTGTTGGAAACCATGAAGTGAAGGGGACACATAGCAAAATGGAGGAACGAAGAATCCAGCCATGTAGGAGAAATACAAAAGGAGGTAACACACAAAACTCCTCCTCTTGAACCTCCTTGTCCCAAATCAAACACAAACATTAAAGAAAATACATTTTAGTGACAGAAGAGAGGACTTGTGGGCTTGAAACCTTGTGACTCATCCCTAACCGTTAGCCTTGAAACCCAAAAGGAAAAATCCAAACATATCGGCTGGTGAAGTCTCACCCAACTTCCAACCACGCTGCAAAAGAAAACTGTAACATAATACTCTAAACTGAATTAAATGTCCTCAAAATAGCATGTGGGAATATATTCAACACACATACACATTGAATCATGAATTCAAAAATATAAAATGAAGATGGACTCCAAACAGGAAGAAGTAACAGTGCACTGAATTAATGGATGAAATGACATTTGACTGAATTAGTGAATGAAATAAAAGAATGAAAAGCAAAATCATCTAAGAAGTTAAGACGAAATTATAAAATGCCCAAGAAATAGATTTGAATGCAAGTTTAATATCGGCATTAAAGAAAAGCAAGAAAACAGCCAAGAAAATAGCAATGAGGTAACTAAAGAAAGAATATAGCTCACAGAGACAGTGGTGGAAATAGAAGATATGCAAAAAATATCCAACTTATGTAAAACTGAAGAAAACAAAGAACAGAAAGGAAATAATATTTGAAACTATAATCCACCTTGAAATAAAAAAATATATAAAATATAAAACTTCTATTGAAAAACACTTAAGTGATAAGGGAAGTACAAAAATAAGGTACAGAGCTTTTTCAAATGATAATAAAAAATATGTATTAAAATTCAGACTCTAAAGGTAGCATGGAAAGCAGTGACCAGAAGAAAACTTATAGCATGAACATTTTCAATAAAAATGAAAACTGTAAATAAATGCATTAAATTCTCAACTCAAATTTTAGACAAAGACCAATGAATTAAAATTTTCAAAGAGTTTAAGAGAGGAATTCATAAAGATAAGACCAGAAATCAGTAAGTTAGAAAATAAAAGAAAATAATAGATATCGATTAATAAATCGAATCATATTTCTTATAAAATAGAAACAAAATAAACTACCATTTAATTGAGAAAAATGGGAGGAGCACAATTATACAAATAAGAAATTACAAGAGGATAACCACTAATACAAAATATTATTTTAAAGATCATAAAAGAGTTCTTTGAGGATTTCTATGCAAATTAATGTCAAAATCTTTGCGAAAACAGGAACGTGAAAGAAAAACAAACCCTACAGAAACCTGGCAAAAGAAATGAAAAGACAATTTTTTAAAAGATTTAAAATGCCTCTTAAAAATATGAAAAGATGTGCATGGTATTGAGTCAAATAATCTTTATTTTATATGGATAAGAAAGTAAAGCCCATTGAGCATAATAATTGCTTAAATTCATAGAATCACTACAAGCAGTAAGTAGGACTGTAGTGATTGCTTCTCTGGCTCCAAAGGGCTTTTTTTTTTAAACATACCACCCTGACAAACATCAGTGATTCAGTCACCCTCAGCATGTGTCAGAGTCTTTGTCTTAACAATTGTAGAATTGAACTGACCATCTTGGACATCTTACCATTAGAACATTCTGGACTGTATCTCATAAGAGTGTCTGATGACAGTGGCATAAAGACCATGTGCTCTGTTTCAGTCCTGTTAACCACAGTGTGGTTATCACAGAAATGACTGAATTCGTTGGGAAATGATTCAAAGACATTCATCCTGTCATGTCCTTTCATGATAAGTAGTCTTCCAAGCTTAAGGTCTTTCTCAAGAGTTTTCACAAGCTGATAGAATAAAAACCATTGCCCCATTATGTGGTGCAAAAAAAAAAAAATAAAATAAAATAAAAAATTGAGAGAGGGGAGAGAGAGAGAGAGAATAAAAGGCAGTTTGAAGAGAGACCTTGAGTTCTTAGAGCATTAAGACAGCTATGGGTTCACAGCATCTCTCCAGCACAGCCATGCCACGTCAAGTCATAAGATGCAGAGGGGCATGTCGACAGCACCATTTCCTGGACCCAGAAAAATTATGAACAATAGCTTTGCAAATATTATACCAGTTGGCCAACAAATGTGAGGCATCCTTAGAAATTAGTCGAGGTTTCTGTGTCCAAAATAGAACAGTTTCAGAGAGGGAATGACAGTTGTTATGAAATCGGTTATAAGAGAATTAGATGATGACTCACTAGAAAGTATGAAACTCAAGGAAATACAGTGCAGATGGTGGGGAATTTAGGAAAAGGAGAATCCTATGAAGCAGCAGACCTCACTGACTTATTTTCCACAAGTTATTCAGTAAAGGCGGATTAGATATTAATAATAGGATCTCTCCTGCAGTATGGAATTGTGTTTGTGTTAACTTTATAATAAAAATAGAATTCTAATTTAATGGCCTTGGGTTACACTGTACTATTGGGGGACATGAAGTTCTGTAACACACAACTCCAGGTCACAGGGATTAACCCACTAGAGGGTGAGTGCTCATTTGCAACTCTGTCCTCCAGGGTAACAGGCAAGGCGCGACGTACAATAACTCGGGGATGCAATCTCTCTTCTCTCGTTATACGGTGCTATCGACTGAATGTTTGCCCCTCCCCAGAATTCATACGTTGAATCCTAACTCCCAATGTGATGGTGTTAAGAGGTGGGGGGCCATTGGGAGTTGATTAGATCACAAGGGTCGAATCCTCGTGAATGGAACTGGTTCCCTTATAAGAGACCCCAGAGAGCCCCCTTGCCCCATCCACCATGTGAGGACACAGTGAGAACGTGGCCATCTGTGAACCAGTAGTGGACCCTCAGCAGACACTAAATCTGCCAGGGCCTTGATCTTGGACTTCCCAGCCTCGGGCACTATGAGAAATAAATTTGTGTTGTTCATCGGCCACCCAGTCCGGATGGACTAAGACATATGGTATCTTCAGAACTGGCATCCAGGGTCACTGTGGATGGAGAACAGACACTGTGAAGGTCACACAGGGTGTGGGTGGTGGTGCTGGTGGTGGTTATGTCTATATCTGAAAGTGGCATTCATCATTTATATGCAGTTTGTCCAGAACATAGTCACATGACCTCAACTTAATTATTTATTTGCAGGGGATGTAGAGGAAGGGCTTGGATACACAGTCTACCTGCACATATGCCCAAAAGAAAAACACAAGTTTGGGAAACACAAGATATTGTTGCTGCTACAGACTCGTTCATCTTCTTGCTCTTTCTGCATAAAATTGCAACCAGAAAGAACTTCATGTACTGTTATTAACGAATGTCCGAATACAGTGAGACCAAGCTGGCTTTCGCTCTTAAGATTCTACCCTAGGATGGGCAGATCAGGTAGGCAGCTGTCTTCGTGAATGCTATC
>NW_011888821.1:758694-762688 GCF_000151845.1 Pteropus vampyrus | reverse complement strand
GATTCACTCACCCTCAGCATGTGTCAGAGTCTTTGTCTTAACAACTGTAGAATTGAACTGACCATCTTGGACATCTTACCATTAGAACATTCTGGACTGTATCTCATAAGAGTGTCTGATGACAGTGGCATAAAGACCATGTGCTCTGTTTCAGTCCTGTTAACCACAGTGTGGTTATCACGGAAATGACTGAATTCGTTGGGAAATGATTCAAAGACATTCATCCTGTCATGTCCTTTCACGATAAGTAGTCTTCCAAGCTTAAGGTCTTTCTCAAGAGTTTTCACAAGCTGATGGAATAAAAACCATTGCCCCATTATGTGGTGCAAAAAAAATAAAATAAAAAATTGAGAGAGGGGAGAGAGAGAGAGAGAGAATAAAAAGCAGTTTGAAGAGAGACCTTGAGTTCTTAGAGCATTAAGACAGCTATGGGTTCACAGCATCTCTCCAGCACAGCCATGCCACATCAAGTCATAAGATGCAGAGGGGCATGTCTACGGCACCATTTCCTGGACCCAGAAAAATTACGAACAATAGCTTTGCAAATATTATACCATTTGGCCAACAAATGTGAGGCATCCTTAGAAATTAGTCGAGGTCTCTGTGTCCAAATTAGACAGAACAGTTTCAGAGAGGGAATGACAATTGTTATGAAATCGGTTATAAGAGAATTAGATGATGACTCACTAGAAAATATGAAACCCAAGGAAATACAGTGCAGCTGGTGGAGAATTTAGGAAAAGGAGAATCCTATGAAGCAGCAGACCTCACTGACTTATTTTCCACAAGTTATTCAGTAAAGGTGGATTAGATATTAATAATAGGATCTCTCCTGCAGTATGGAATTGTGTTTGTGTTAACTTTATAATAAAAATAGAATTCTAATTTAATGGCCTTGGGTTACACTGTACTATTGGGGGACATGAAGTTCTGTAACACACAACTCCAGGTCACAGGGATTAACCCACTAGAGGGTGAGTGCTCATTTGCAACTCTGTCCTTCAGGGTAACAGGCAAGGCGCGACGTACAATAACTCGGGGATGCAATCTCTCTTCTCTTGTTATACAGTGCTATCGACTGAATGTTTGCCCCTCCCCAGAATTCGTACGTTGAAACCTAACTCCCAATGTGATGGCGTTAAGAGGTGGGGGGCCATTGGGAGTTGATTAGATCACAAGGGTGGAATCCTCGTGAATGGAACTGGTTCCCTTATAAGAGACCCCAGAGAGCCCCCTTGCCCCATCCACCATGTGAGGACACAGTGAGAACGTGGCCATCTGTGAACCAGTAGTGGACCCTCAGGAGACACTAAATCTTCCAGGGCCTTGATCTTGGACTTCCCAGCCTCGGGCACTATGAGAAATAAATTTGTGTTGTTCATCGGCCACCCAGCCCGGATGGACTAAGACATATGGTATCTTCAGAACTGGCATCCAAGGTCACTGTGGATGGAGAACAGACACTGTGAAGGTCACACAGGGTGTGGGTGGTGGTGCTGGTGGTGGTTATGTCTATATCTGGAAGTGGCATTCATCGTTTATATGCAGTTTGTCCAGAACATAGTCACATGACCTCAACTTAATTATTTATTTGCAGGGGATGGGGAGGAAGGGCTTGGATACACAGTCTACCTGCACATATGCCCAGGAGAAAAACACAAGTTTGGAAAACACAAGATATTGTTGCTGCTACAGACTCGTTCATCTTCTTGCTCTTTCTGCATAAAATTGCAACCAGAAAGAACTTCATGTACTGTTATTAACGAATGTCCGAATACAGTGAGACCAAGCTGGCTTTCGCTCTTAAGATTCTACCCTAGGATGGGCAGATCAGGTAGGCAGCTGTCTTCGTGAATGCTATCTCCTCTGTCTGGCTTATTTCTGTCTGGGTATGCTACCCTGACCTTAACCCCACACGCCTAATAAATGTTTCATCAATGCTTTTCGGAGGACACTGAGCTGGGGCAGGAAATGATTGCATCCTAGCAGAGGTACTTCCTAAGGGAGGATGCTTTTCTTCCCACATAGTCTAAATTCAAAATAGCTGCTACACCGCTGAACTTCCTACCGAAGCCCCACAGCTGGGGTTTGCAGCTAGAAGGGTAACCTGTGAGGTAGGGAGCGCATGGCCATCTGACTTGCAGATAAGTTCCCTAAGAGTCAATGAGAACTGTATTAAAAAAATAAATAAACTGCTGACTAAGCAATCCTCCTCCTCTTGTCTGAAATGTGCTGTTCTCAAATCAATTTCCACTCTTAGTCAATAGTGACCACAACCCTCACTATTCCTCATCGTCCACCTTCATTGGGGTGGGGGACTTTCTCTAAGTGGCTTATTTTCAGTAGTTTAAAGAAAGAACTGGAGAGTGCAAGGGTCTCCCACTCCTGGAAAACAGCCCTTTCCCTACTGCTTAGTCTCTAAGGAAGCACAGAACACCCCTCTTCTCATCGCCTCCACTTGGGAAATGAGCATCTTGTTTATTTATTTTTTTTAAAGAGTCTCCCTGTCTCACCTGATCTCCTTTCAAGGATGTGTCTCTGAGCGCTGTCTGAGATGCTCATGGCTACCATCTTTAAAAGGGGCCATGCTGCTTCTGCTTTGCTTCACACACACAAAAATGCTTTGTTTGCTAGCTCTACGTCATGAAGATGCTGGCACTGGGCAAGTCCAAAGTTTCGAAGGAGAACGATGCCGGCTGGAACCATGGGAAATCCCATCATCATGGGGGCTTTGCAACAAGGGAGGAAGTATGTGGTTGGCGGTTAAGAGTTCTTAGACTCAAGAAGCCCCAGTTCCTGTCCAGGCCCAGACTGGAGAGCACCCCATTTTGACACATGCCTCGCCCTGAGGCGTCCACACGGTCAGGGAGATATACACTCGGACTCTGAGCCCCACTCATTTGGGGGTACCCAGGATCACAGAAATTTTTGCTGATGTGAGCAAGCCTACCCCAAGCCCTGCTGTCGACTTCCTTCCCACATATATTCTCCCTAGGGCAGACTACACCACTCATGTGTGTATCCTCGGGTCCAAGTGCGTGGGTCAAGGAGTAGCCACTGGGGGCGGGGGACAGAGCTTGTAGGGACTGGCTGGGAGGTCACACGCATGCGTGTGAGATTCCTCACTCACAGCACTTTTTGCAAAAGCTAAGCAGAACCTGGTCAGCAGCACCAGTCATAGAATCTGATGGACTCTGGGACAGTTCCAACTCTGACACTTACTAGCTCTGTATCGTAAAACAAGCTGTCATTGTACTGCTGCCATTGATTCCTGCAGGGTTTTGTAGCCTCATCTGGAAAACGGTAATAATGGCAACAGGCACGGAACTTGGTGTGCATATAACATAAAGCTGGACGGCGGCCCAAAAGCGCTCACGTGGAACATTGGGCATTTGTAAGTGTTTTCAACTGTTATTTTGTGGTTGGAAATAAATAAAAAGATAGCAAGCACGCTGAGTGGAAAACTTGTCCCTGCGTTTTGAAGGTGGTGATTTGAGTGGTAAGTGGTGACGTCAGAACAGGAAGGTGTTGCACAGATCCAAGTGGGTCTTAGAGCCAACTGTCTGGCCTGGATCGTTGTCATGGGTCAGTGCACATTCGCATAGCCTGGAAATGCTGACCCCTCCCTCTCCATCATCTCGCTCTCTTGACATCTGTTCCCAGGACCCTGGACAGTTTGCTGGACCACAGAGTTGGCTTGGGAAATGATATAGCCATGACCCGCCATTCAGGATATTTAGGACCATTGTTTTGTATCAACTCTTACGTGAGTTAGGAAGTAGGGGGATTCTCTAGGTTGTCTCTTGTTCATTCTCATTTTTCTCAAGAACAGATCAGACCAGGGAGAGCCCATAAGTCAGGAATGAAATATCATACCACACTTAATAATGAATACTTGGGAGGGGAACCATGACCATTTTTTAAAGTCACATCCTGTATTTCAGAAAAGTGATATATTTATGTGAAATGCCCATATTTACTTCACTCAGAAGTG
>NW_011888821.1:748306-758350 GCF_000151845.1 Pteropus vampyrus | reverse complement strand
CAATTAAAATCAAATTGTTGCCACTAATATTCACCCACGGAATAGAATGACGGGCATCATTCATTCAGTCAATGAATAATCAGGCCAATGTCTTGTCTGGGATAAAAAAGAGAAAAGAATTCACGATCATGATATTGTTCAAAAAGTGTTCCTGGAAGACAATTTCATTTCTTCAGCAAAAGAAATCACAAGAAAAAAAAAATGAGGAAAAATTATGGATAGAGGAAATATAAATTAAAGAAATGTAGACATGTCTACTAATTGTATCCATAGACCTGATTTGGATTTTAATCCAAGCAAACTTAACTTTAAACATATGGGAGAGAACTGAGAAACTGTGGACACTGGCCTGATCAATGCTGATGCTGTAGGGTCAGGGGTGAGTGTGTCTAGACGACGGACCGGCTCTTTCGGAGAAACGTACTGAAACATTTATGTGAAGTGCACGCGGTCTGGCCTTGGCTTCACGGCGACCCGGGAAGGTGCAGGACATGCGTGGCAGTGTTGATGAAACATGATTGGTCATAAGTTGATAATTATTGACATCCTGAGGGTTCGTTTTACTATCCCCTGCTTTGACCTGTGTTTGCTAGTTTCTATACTAAAACACTGGAAAGTTCCCGAGACAAAATTAATATTTTAAATTACTTACAAAACGATTAGAGAGACTGAGTTGTTATCGTCGATTGTTTGATACTTGGAATTCAATTCTCCTGAAACCAGTGTCTAACTTCGCGCTGTGAGTCCAGATTATGTTTTTCCACAGCGCATCCTCCTTCCAATCTTACTTGTTATTCATTCCACTTACATGGAAATGACGAGAGTTATCCGGCATGTTATGCGTTCACACATGGAGGATAAATGCATATTTATGTGAGCTTTAGAATGATACCTATTGTGCTGTTCACATGCAGATGTCACCACCTGTACTGAAACTGGACTTTTGGGAAGCTCAGACAAAGCCATTTCAATATGGATGGTGGTCGGCTTTGGGCAGCTGACACCTCCAAGGAACGTTCTTAGTGCAAAAAAAGTGAAAGTCTCCATGACAAGGTGCAAAACACAAACCTCTCTTTGTGTTTTCTCATCATATTCAACTTCCTGGTTAAAAATGTATCAAGCCCCCCAGTTATGAACATCAAGCTCCATCAGAATGCACGAGATTAAAACATCAAGGTCTACAGAGTTAAGAAATTGTCAAGGCAAAAAAAACCCCACAAACAAACGAACGAAAAAACTGGATTTAAAAAAAACTGAATAACTTGTGAAATTTCCATTATTCTGTCTCCTGTCTTCCCCCATTCTGATAGGAATTGCAAAAGATCTGCGAGGTCTAAAGTTGCCTCAGGGAAATGAATTACAAAATAGAATATAGAGGCCTTCCTAATAAAATCATTTAAAAATAAGTTGAGTTTACATGGAGCAGAAAGCTGATACCTAGTGTTTTTGTTTGTTTGTCCTCTGGCCTCTCCCTGTGCCCAGTTCTCCTTCTCAGGGACATGTAAATAAGATCAACTCAAGCACTATTCACTAGATACAGGAAGAAAATAACTTGCTAATGCACTCACATCCTAATCAATTACTATTTATTTAAAAAAGTAAATAAAAAGGAACACCAGAGTTTGTGTTAGAATTTTCTCTTTTCTTGGCACATATTTACCTTCAGTCCTAGGACATATTATAATTTTTCTGAGGGTCAGGATATGGGAAAATACCTGAAACATAGTATAAGAAACTGCTTACACTAAATCTGGCATTTCATTAAATTAAGAATGTAACATGCTTAACACAGAATCCTTCCCTGCACTCAGATAGCTTTTGGATTAATGTGCTATCCATTAGAGAATAATATTAGTTTCTTTACTTTAATTACGATTGCATCAAAATCACACAAATTAGATTTATCCTTTGAGATAACTCAGGAACGGTACAGAACCACGTATAAATTTCCCCATAAAAATTAATATTTGCTAAAACGAAAATGGGCCATATGCCTTGTTCATTTCACAACATTAGGAAGAAAAAATAAAATGCAAACCACTTCCTGTCCCAGGTGGGTCCCAGGTGGTAACCCATCACAGTGTCAAATTTAACTTCCAATTTGATTGCATCTATGCAGAAAGGTTTAGCACCCTAGCGCGGCTTAGTCACAGGAAGGCACTAAGTCTCAAAAGACATGCAGAGCTTTGTAACGTTGTTGCCTTTGTAATAATTCAGGTATGTAGAGAATGGCATGCTGAGTTGATAGGGGAAGGAAACCTCTGCCCACCCACAGAGGCTGCTGAACCTCCAAATCACCCAGGAAACAGCGAAAACCCTGGATAGGATCTGGTCAAGCTCTGTAATTCTATCGGATCGTCTCTGTGTTTTAATTCTATGCATTTTAAATTTCGTTCTCTTGCTTCTTGTTAGTGTCTTCTTTCCTGGACTTTTTCCTTCCTCGCTCACGCTCTTTCTTTTCTTCCTACTTAACGTTTAAAAACCCATCCTCCAGGAATGTAAAGTGTTTGTTTCTTCTTGAATAACCTGGGACAGAAATCGGTGGCTGTGATCAGACTCAGAATCAGTAAGCCTGTGAACACAATCCCTGGTTAGCCATTTCTCCGTCATCACAGGAGACTTAGAAAGAGGGGCTCACCGCCGTTTACCAGCCAAGCGAAGACTGTGGAGGCTTTGCAAATGGCTTTCCACAATAAGGGATTTTCATAAAACACATGGATTTTGTTTCGGGGACTGACTGTGGCTCATGCATTTGTTCACATGGCTGCCTCTTCCTCTCTCTGTTTTTTTCTTGCTTTTCACGCCTTGAAAACCACTGGAATGATTATTCTAGGTGCTAATTGCACAAAAGACAAAGGGATGTATGATGGAGGCCCTCAATTCACTTCCTTGGAAATGACTAGGACAAAGGGTGGGAAGGGGCTGCCTGGATTACAGAGATAATTGTCAAACTCTTCCATCACTTTCTTTTAAGGTAAATTCAAGAAGATGGCTTCACATAATTGGCTCTGTGATAAACTTTGTCTCGTTTTACGTATTTGATTAGTTTTTAATCCCATCGCTCTTTTTCTTTCGGCAAAATAAAATGTTCAAATCCTCTCTTGATCCCTCCTGATCCTAACCAGAGATTTATTAACTGTTTGATGGGTAACTTTATACAGTTTTTGTCTACACTTTTAAGTATATTATATGGATATATACATGGATAATAAGATATATATTCACATTTTATTTCTAGATGAGAGATCAGGCCATAAAAAAACTGTCCTTTCTAATATGTGAATCACTGCCTAATGGGGCTATTTTAGTTTATATTAATTAAAATGAGATAGAATTTAAAAATTCAGTTCTTCAGTTTCACTAACCATATTTCAAATATTCGAATAGCCATGTGTATCCCATGGCTACTGTTTTGGAGAACACAGAAATAGAATGTTTCCATCCTTGCACAAAATCCTACTGGACAGTAGCTAATACAGAGTATTCCTAATTAACCATAAATTGGAATTTGTGCTTCCCTCTTAAAAATAATTCTTTGAATAATCCTAAACTGACCTCGAGAAGTAAGACCAGTGGCTACTGGAATTCACCTCCAGTGGCAGAAACAAAATTGGCTGTAGATGCTTAATTTGGTTCAGGAACTTATTGGAGGTCCTAGTTTTATGGGTGTTCCATTTGTTATGCCTGTGTAGATTCTACCTGGTTTGAATTGTTCAGCCCTAAAAGGTACGTTCTGGAACTTTCATGGAAGGACACTATCTCAGTTAGGAAGTGATACAGAGGTTGTGTTTAAAATTAATTCCTCAAAAGTGTCTTCTCAGATTTAGGTGCAAAAACAAAAAAAAAAAACAAAGGTCAATCTCAGTCATAGTGACTCTGGAATCTTCGATCTATCTTCTCAGACTGCCGTTCTTTGTTCTGATATCTTGATATTTTGCCAAAAGCCCAATACTGGGTGGTTTAAAGGTAGGAAATTAACAAGAAATCAGAAAGCCAAATGAGCATTTACAGGTAGAAAAAGCAAAGTGTGATTATCTGGTCTCTGAGGAGCTAATTATAGGCTCAGTCAAAACTGGCAGGATCATGGGAAGATGTGCACACACACACACGCACACACACAAACGCAACGCACACACTCGTGCATGCACAAAGCTGCTGATCTGTGCCCACCTCTAAAGAAGCAGAGCTGCATTGCTGCATAAATAAATCATCTGTACGGCTCTCTGTTTGAGAACAATCGATCGGCCCCTGAACTAGGGTCAGACACTGTATATCCAGAACCTGGCCTGACCCACCGTTGTATATGAAATATGATATTAAAGAAAGCTTCCCACCCGCCTGCTTCTACAGGTGAAGTTTCCCATCTGTTCATCATTATTCCTCTTTGCCCAGGCCAGGGCGATCTGTGGCTGCAAATGTGGGGAAGGAAACAGCATTGAAAGGAAGTCGGGCCCTCCGGAAACGGGAAGTCCACGTCCCAGAAATGACACGGTCCCTCCTGGTTTTTCTAGAGCGTACTTAGTAGGAATTGACCGACCAGATCCGATAGCTGAAAGGACTCTTTCAAATTATTTCGATGGTCCTGTTTGGACATTATGTGAGTTGCTCTTCCAGAGCTTTCAAAGCATCCCGAAGTTCTAAGAGAGAGGGGAAAAGTGCCAGTGATGTGTCTTCTGCTACAGCAGGGTTACTCAGCACTGGCTTCTTGGGCTGGGTAGTTCGTGGTTGCAGGTGGGAGGCGGGTGGATTGCAGGACGTTGAGTTGCGACCCAGGCCTCTACCCACTAGATGTGAATAGCATACCTCTCCTTCGCTGGCGACAATCAAAAAATGTCTCAAGACATGGCCAAATAAGTGTCCCTCAGAGGCAAAACTGTTCCCTGTTGAGAACTGCTGACTTACACACAGAAAGACCTGTAAGGTACAGCAAGAGTCCTCATCCTAGCAAAGAAGCCAGCATGGTAGATTAAGTAGAGCGGCAGTAGTCTGTTCTGCGGGGGAAGGAGGAGGGGACTTAAACAATAAAGACTGTGTTTTCTCACAGTTCTGGAAGCAGAAGGCTGAGATCAAGGTAGGGTTAGTTTGTCCTGAGGCCTCCCCCTTTCTCTCTATATCTTTACCTTGTCTCCCCTCTGTGTCTGCCTGTGTCCTAATTGCCTCTTTTGATAAGGAATTTTGGAATAGGGTCCACCTTAACGACCTCATTTGAACTTTGAACTTTAATTAGCTCCTTAAAGACCTGATCTCCAAATACAGTCACCTTCGGAGGTCCTGGGGGTCGGGACTTCAACATATGAATTTGAGGGGGCATCATTCAGCCCATAACAAGAGGTAATTCCGTGACTTTTCTGTATCATCAGTAACTTCGCTGCCTTATCTCGTAAACTCGACTTTAACATTTAGAATCAAGCTCACCCCAGTGCTCATTCTCTTACTGTTAAAGAAAGAGGAATTCCTCGACCCAAGAAAGAAGGAGAAAGAACTGCACGTCTGAGACTCAGTCTCCCACTTTCTCTCATTTGCATCTCCCAGTCGGGAAGAGAGAGAACTTTCCGGTCTCTTCTCTCTTTCTAGTGAGGCTCTCGCCCTTCTGATTAGGGATTGATTGATTTTTTTTTCCCTACATTGAAAAACAATTCAACAGGAACACCTTTGAAGAGTGAGAGGCCCTCGATGAACGAACTTGATCTATAAAAGGGCCAAAGAGTAAAGAGGAGGCTTGGAGGGCTACCCCACTTCTCCGCCGTGCCACTGAGACACAGGGGCAGCTATAGGGGGTGCATAAATGATGAATGGGTGTGGCCGTGTTCCAATCCATTACAAAAACAGGCAGATGGGCTGGAGTCGGCTCGTGGGCCGCAGTTTGCCAACCCCTGCCCTAGAATGTTTAAATACGTTATTTGATTTGTACAATTTCAACTGACGCTGGAGAAGTGACAATCACTCTCCTGTGATAAAAAGCCCAACCGTAACTATGAGTGGATATATACAAGAATATTTACAATAACAACCATTCTAAAGGGCATTTGAAACTGGATTTCTGTTCCCCGTTTCCCTTTTCTTTTTGCTAGCCATGTTGCCTCCAGCTCTGGTTTCTAATTTCTTTCCTCATTAAAAGTCCTGTCAAGCTCCCCAGGAATAAAGTTGTTCCTTTAAAAATGCCCATCTCATAAAAGTCCTGTGCCCGGAAGGCATAAGATAAATAAGAATGGTTCGTGAAATTCCCCCTCCAAATAACAGACTTATGAGAAATAAACCTGAACTTTGATTTCAAATCACTCCAAACAAATCATCTTCAAACTCGAGGTGGGTGTCCTCGGAATGTGTTTTGCAGCATCCCTGGGCAAACCCTCCTCATTTCTACGGGTGCATTTAAAATAAATCTCCTCTCTCTCTTGTGCTAGTGCACAAATCATCTGCAGAGATCAGGCCACGTGAACTTATCCTATCTCAGTGGGGAACATTCGCAGAGAGGTATACGGAATAACTACTGATACGGAAAGTTAGAACCGACGGTCATAAATTGGGGATGCCTTAGAGAAGTCTGGCTCAAGAATGCTGGTGTGGCATCGTCACTAACAGGCAAAAATGGGAAAAGCCCAATGCTTATTAATAGGGGGATGAGTGGACCACTTAGAGACACACATGCATACTTTAGAATGCTGGCTTGTTGCTAAAAGGCAGTTTGTAGATGGATGCACACAGCGTAAACGGTCATGGCAGCATGCTGTTCAATGGCAAAAGCGAATACAATATATGTATATGTGTGTGCATATGTATATATACATATATACACACATATATATTCATATACATATATATCTATCTAGACAAGTACATATATATGTAGAAGTCATATTAAAATAAAATGTTATATGTATTTGCATATGTGTATTCAATAAATATATATGAACGCATTTATTCATCTATCATTTTCTCTCAGATATACCCACTATCTCTAAGTATATTTGTCAACATACAGAAAATAGATACTATTTACAGTAGCTTCCTCTGGGAAGGAAGTACATTCAAAAGGCTCGTGAGGGTTGAGAGGAGCATTATCTTTCTACTTTGAGTATTCTTTTATGTTTGATTTTCTTGGAACGTCTGTATTTTTTAAGAAAAAAAATTAAACCATCTAGCCTAGGAGAAAAAACTTAGAAAATGCTTTTTCATAGCATTCTGTGTTGTTTTACAAAAAATTACAAAGGCTTGTTGTTAAAAAAATTAGAAACAAAAAAAAAGAGTAAAGCATGAAGCGTCATTTGCCTTAATTTTCTGCAATCTCCCTCAGGACTCCAGAGACACCCGTGCTAACAGCTCACCACGTATCCTAAAGAACCTATTTTTAATTAAATCAGGAAAGCTGTTCCCTGAGAAAGATCAACTTCTTGAAGCTACAAATGGACTCAGTCCTAAGAAGTCTTAGTTCCGTAGCAGAGGCTACGGGTGGGAGTATAGAAACCATTATCTTCCCCATTTCCCCAAGCCTGGTCAGGAGGACTGTGCATCTTCAGTTATCACTGAAGACGGCAGAACCCTAGGCTGAGGGGGGTCCCAAGAACTTGAGTGAACTATGTCCCTTAGTGCCGGTGATAGGGAAAAGACGATTAGGTGCCACTATGAAATACCCAGGCGATCTCTCATACTCCAAACCCTTGGTCATGCTTAGGTAAGTTTCAGGAAAAGACAAGTGATGGGAAATCTGCTAGCCAGTCCACATACAGCTGATGTGCATCTCCAGAGCCGGCACGGGACAGAACTGGAAGCATTTAGCCTGAAACCGTGCCAAGGGCGGGCAGAAGACTGATTGAGAAACACACAAATTTATTTCACATTAAAGACAAAATTTCCGGATGCGACTCGGGGGGTTAATTTAGCAATTATCACTGAAAGCCAATGAGCCAGTACACAAAAATGGCTAAAGAAACTTGCCCCACCCTAGAAAGAAGGTCTCTGGCCAGGAGATGAGACGGGAAGCCACAAAAACACACACATGTATGCATGTACACACACACACACACACACACAGATTCACAATCATACATTTCCTCTTCAGTGGTTGTTCCTCTCATAGGACTAAAATGAAGCCAGTTTGGAGAATAATTTGATAATAACTGACTTCCTTTTCTGAAAGAGTTTACTTCTCAGGTCTGCCTAGGCAGATCGAGAGTAACATTTACTGTCTTTTAAAAACATTTTCACTTTGCTCATTCGGATAGTTTTTATGCCAAGAGTACCTTATTCTGAGTCTAAGTATTAGCCCAAACTTAATTTTGTTCAAGGATGGGACTGTAGCATTTTCAGTCTTTGAAGGAAGCCAAAGTAATATACCCTTCGTCAGCAGATTGGTGTCCAGCTAAATAACTCAGGAAGAAAATCCATTAGCTCCCTCACAATATTATTTTCCACTTTCTATACTCCTGATTATACCCAGTTTTCACTCCTAACATTTTAGGTATCAGTACTGTGGGATTTAAGAAATTTATATTTTCAAGAATGCTATATCACTTGTCATTAATTATTGTATTCGTCAGAACTTTTTTTGTGTTTCAAATAAAACATCGATTCGATCTGACTTAAACAAAAAAGTGTCTTGGTTCATAAAAGTGAAAAATGTAAGGATAACTCTGGACTGTGGCAGAGCTAGCTTCAGGCCCTCAGCTTTCAGTCCTGCTGCTAAGGCTTCTGATAGCACTGGCCACCTTCCCACGGATGCATCGAAATGGCCAGCAATTCCAGTCTGAACATGCTCAGTTACCAACACATTCAGTAATGGTTCTAAGACTAAATCTCATTGGCTGGACTTGGATCACATGCTCATCTCCTAGCCAATGCCTATGGCTGGGAGACAGAGCTTTGCCAATTGGCCGGGATCAGGACCCATACCCAACTCTAGAGCTAAGCAAGGATTAGGCCTACTGCGAGCGTTAGGGGCAGGGGGATGAAAGAGATGTGTTTCCCTAAGAAAAACAGAGTTATATAACTAGAAAAATAGAGTTATATAACTAGTTATATAACTAGAAGGAGAAGTAATGCTGGAAAGGTGAAAACGACGGTTACTTTGTAAAAAGTCCTTATCATAAGCAGAACTGATCTATGCTCACTCACCAAGGTTAGTAATCAAAGTCCTTCATGAAGATCATCATTGGTGTGAATTCTAGCTGTCTTATTTCCTCTTGTTGCCTGCCCCAGTGCTGAGTCAACTTTCAATAAATATTGACGGGATGAATGAATGAATGGACAGAGGAGGTAAATTGGAGTGAAGACCGTGGGACTGTGGTCAGCAAGGCGGCCTGTCTCACCTGTCAGTAACAGAACTAAGAAATAGGCTACCAAGTGTTACCTGGTGCCATTACTTTGATGTTTTATGTTTTGCCTCTAGGTTGGGCCATTTCCAAAACTGCTGTACTTGACCATTATGCACAACCAGGACAAAATGAGGTGACCGTAGCTACTCTGGTGTCCTGCTGTATTCATACTCTACCTCCTGCCACAGAAGTAAGATGAGGAGACAAGCTGCTCTGATGGGAGACTTTTAGGGCATCTAGAATTTAGGGTGACTCAAGAACTCCCACCTTTCTCCCTCCCAATGCAAAAGCTGTGAGGCAGGGAAAATGCACGTATATTACGGATCACATTATGAGTGATTCATAAGGTCAACCAAATACAGTTTGTCATCCTTCACAGCATCCAGACAGCATTAACATCTTGCTACCTCATTCTCCCAATGGCCACTGTAAAGAAGCTTGCAGAATCATCTTTGTTCAGATCTCGTTAATATTTGGAACCAGAGGATATATCCAAACACTTAGCACAGGTTCTTGGACACGGCAGGCACTCAAACATTTGCATTAAATACATGAATTTCAGAAGATCTTTAAAAACTGTAGCAAAAGACACTTTGCTATTCTTACTCATTTCAGTATATACCTATGTAAAGATTTAGTATTTGTTTGAAACCTGTCAGGCATTTTGGGAATGATAGAGATACTACCAGGCTAAACTAGGCAAACATTCCAATCAAAAAAGTAAATTCTCTAA
>NW_011888821.1:744944-747426 GCF_000151845.1 Pteropus vampyrus | reverse complement strand
CCTTCACAGCATCCAGACAGCATTAACATCTTGCTACCTCATTCTCCCAATGGCCACTGTAAAGAAGCTTGCAGAATCATCTTTGTTCAGATCTCATTAATATTTGGAACCAGAGGATATATCCAAACACTTAGCACAGGTTCTTGGATACGGCAGGCACTCAAACATTTGCATTAAATACAGGAATTTCAGAAGATCTTTAAAAACTGTAGCAAAAGACACTTTGCTATTCTTACTCATTTCAGTATATATCTATGTAAAGATTTAGTATTTGTTCGAAACCTGTCAGGCATTTTGGGAATGATAGAGATACTACCAGGCTAAACTAGGCAAACATTCCAATCAAAAAAGTAAATTCTCTAATGGACCTGAGACTTTGATGGGAAGCAGAACAGAAAATGAAAACACATGACTGGTGAGACACTAGAAAAGAAATGGTCATGGGTGACCAGGAGACAACCACAGTCCTCGTACTAAGCAAGTTACTCCAAGCTGAGCTCATTTCCTCCGTGGCGAGAATCCAAAGACAATAAGGCCAGAGGAGGAGCCGGAAGGCACGTATCTGCCATTGTGCCTGTGAACGCTCCACGAAGAAGACAGAATAAGATAAAGAAGACAGGTGAAGATATCGTTTGGCAGCTGAATGGCTGTGCCGAAGAGCGTGGTTGAAATGGATTAATGTCCACCAGCAGTGACCCCTAGTGACATGCTCTAGGTCTCTACCCCTGACCCACCCGCGTCAGCGGTTTGACCAGTAACTTCGCTTCTCACTAACAAGAGCCACTTCTGATAAACCATCTATTGATTACTTCATTTCTTCAACTAACAGTTATCGAACATTTTCCATGTGATACACATTGAGCTGAGGGCCTTTGGTTAACAAAGATAAATAGGACAGTTTCTGCCCTAAAGAAGCTTGGTTTAGGAGTGCAGGAGAGAGTGATCCGGCATTTCAGTAAGCGCTCATGACAGTCCTGGTATGTTCTGATAAATACCTGTGGAATGTACACAGATACTCCATCTGATCCATTCTCTTCCTACACCTTCATTCTGCAAACTCCTACTTAGCCTTAAGGTTCTTGCTTAGATGTCATCTATTTCAGAAATTTTTTTCTAGACTCACTCTACACCTATCTCAGGTAAGGAGGTGGAGACTTCTCCATGCTTCTGCAGCAGCGGTGACCCTGGTTACACTGGTTTTTATTTTGCAATAGTTTGTTTACTTGCCTGTCTCTCCAACTAGTCCCTATGCTCCTTGGAGTCAGGGGTGCAACCTTACTCATTTTGCATCTCTAGAATTCCACCTCTTATGTGGCCCATCATGGAGAACGAAAACACATTATTGAATATCGAGTTTACTGCAGTCTGGCACCAGGACTAAAACTTGTTGAGATGACTTTGAGTTTCTTCTACCTCTATGATTTTTTTTAAGAGGAATTAAATACAGCAGCCTAGGATTTCAACCCTTAAACAAAGTGACTGTCAGAATATAGTTTGTAAAGAGGCCATACTGATAAGCCATGAACTAACCCCAAAATCCAAATCTTTTTTTATATTCTTATGGACAAGTGACTATAATACCATTGCCTGTGACATTATGTTCATTTAAGTATGATTTACTAATATTTAGCTTCTAACTGAATAAGGCTTACTAAACATGTGTGATACAAAACCAATATTATGTTACCAGTTTACAGAGGACTAAAGTTCATTATTTCCACCAGAATTCAGGATTCCACACTAGCATAATCTACCACTCGCTACATACCGGGTTCTTTGTAAACTGTTCTTTTCGTATTACTTTATCTAATTCTGACTACGACCCTAGGTGATTTTTATTTATTGTCAACTACATTTTACAGAGGAGAACACTGAGATACCAGAAAGCTGAGTCACTTTTTTGAGGTAACTCAGCTAGCAGGAGATAGAGCCAAATTTGGATGTTAGGATCCCAAGCCCTCCTTTCAACCTCCACACTACACTGCATCTTAGCCTTTTTAGAGTTGTATAATTCTAGGGGAAGATGAGATGGGTGGAGAAAGTGGGCTGTGGTTAAAAATAATAGTCAGAGATAGATGAGCTTCAGTCTAGAGGTAGGGTGAGGTGGGGCAGGAGTGGGGAAGAGGTATCTGCTTATAAGGAAAGCTGTAAGTGTTTTTGAGTGATTAGCATGTGGATGGTATAACAAACCCGAGAAAGAGAGAGAATAATTGCCTTAAGTATATGTCTGATAACTAAATACTGTTTAGCATAAGACGTGCAAATGCTAAATATAAGCCTGCTCTAGAATGTTTTCTTAAACATAAATAAATGATATTTTTTTAGGCAAAAATATTTTAACTAAATATTCCAGTGTCAGTTCTCTGAATCACACAGTTCTTAAGACTGATTATATAGATTACATTTTTGCCCAGTTACCTGAGCTTCAAATTTATTGCTCAGTTGCCTTCTTTACTTCTAAAATAAAATGCAGATCCACCAT
>NW_011888821.1:741341-742964 GCF_000151845.1 Pteropus vampyrus | reverse complement strand
ACCCACCAAGAAAGAGAAGACCTATTCTTGAGATCATTTAATCAACTCATTGTCCTGAGAAATATACAAGTTAAAGATCCTTTTTCTAGTCAAACAAACAAACAAACAAACAAACAAACACAAAACACAGGTTTTTTCTCTTTCTGAATGTTTGCCCTTTCCTCCCTTCACCTTCCGGTCCATTAATTTTATTAGGAAGAGGTTTCTTATCTCATTAGGGTAAAATTCATTATCTGGAATTTTTCCCCCCTTATTTCTAAGATGATGTCACCTCTTGCCCCCACCACAGGCTGCAAAGTGTCTGTAATCAGGGCTCCCAGAAATCGATGTAAGGATTTCATGTAGAATTTCTTTCCTTTTCAATTCAAAGTTATAAATTGATGAGTTGTCTTGCTCCCGATACATTTTAGAATCAAGGCTATGTAATCATTGCATGCTATGGTTTGGGGATGCTTTGGGATACGGTAATATTCTGTTTTGAATGATATTGAAATTGCTCTAATATGTTCCAGGCTGGACGCTCACATCAATTCATCAGTGCCAATGCTCTGCCTAACATTTCGCTACAAACTGGGTTCAATTGTAATTCGTCAACTCCAGCACCCGTTGCTATGACAAATAGCTATGGTCTGGTTAATCTTTTGAACATAACAGCATTCTGCTACTTTGATAAATCTATTACGTTGTGGTTTACATATGCTCTGGGGAAAAATTTTTATTGGGACATTTTACACTAAATTATCTCTCGTCTACACTAACAGAGCAAGTGGAGAATGGTACCTTCCAAATACAGCCAAGTTAACGTGGGTCTCAAAACTCACATGGGGTGGTTAACGGCACAAGCTCTGAAGGTTAAGCTTGTAGTTTCAAATCATGGATCCAGGTTTGCTTGTGTCACCGACCAAACCTTCTAAGCTGTGTTTTCTTTTTTCTCATCGGTAAAATGAAAAAAGTAGAGGACTCGGTCTAATAATTCACGTAAAGGGCTTAGCACAGTGCCTGGCACACGAAAGAGAACCAACACTCTCCAATGCTATCATTACATAAACCTCTATAATATCGATGTTAATACAGCCCATTTTTCCTAACTGATGTAAAGAAGTTTAGATTTTTGGAAGGTTTCTACTGAGAATGCCAGGTCCCCAGGGACAGCCCCCTAGGTGGCACCTCTTGCATTGTCATCCAAACAAGGCTAATGGGATTGCAGAAGTGGCCACTTACTGACCCCAGCTACCAATTTGAAACTGGCTGTAAATTGTCCCTCTCAGTCTTAACACACAGGATGTTTCTACTTGGGGAAAATGCATGGGCTGCAGTTTTCAGCAATACATTCTCAAAAAGTCAATTTCACCTTTTGGCAGCTCTGAAAGAACCCACATCACTTCAAGCATAATAGCTCTGAATAAGGGCGATAGTTAAAAAAAGGGGGCGGGGGGAGAAGCTGAAGGAGTGACGAGCAGTTGTTTTTAATAACAGGAAAGTAACACTACAGGAAAAGAATTCTCCGGTATTATATTTATAGCAAAGTGATTAAAAGTTTGGGTATTTTTTTCAAGCTCTAATTCCTTACAGAGAAAAGAGCCACAGCGCTCCACGATAAAAAATTGAAACAACACGATGCCC
>NW_011888821.1:734565-740311 GCF_000151845.1 Pteropus vampyrus | reverse complement strand
GTATGAGGTGAACTGATCTGGATATGCACATCTCAGAATATTTAGGTGGAGTCGGGGGTGTCTTTATTTTTTATTCAGAATGGTGGTATGTATATTGTATAAACTACCCAGCCATCATTGGGTACCAGATGATAAGTGAGCTGGTCGAAAGAATGAACAGTGAACAAACACTCAGCTACAAAAGGAGCTAGTCTCTTCTTCTTCAGTAATTAAGCATTCAAACCAGTAAACAGCTTGGTTGGAATGATTTTATGACAAATGACCGAGAGTATATCAACCGTAAAACTCAGCTCGGCAAAAATCCCACAAGCTCAGGGAGCTCAATCAATGTGTAGCAGACAGCAGCCTCGGCAGTGGCAGCGTTCTCTCTCTGAGCCGCATAAATCCAACGAGGCCAGAATTGCTCCACTAACTTTGACACAAGAAATGAGCGAGGAGGTGGGGGGGAGGAGGGCCGGCAGGCTCAGAGTGGGATGAAGGAAAAAAGAGGAAGAGAAGAAATGCATTTCTCCTCCTCCCTTTCGATCGGCCGCTTCTTCTACTTAAAAGAGTTGATGAAGAGACCAGATTGGACTGTTTCTGTTAAGACAGATACAGCCCATATTCAAAGAGAAGAAGCAAACAGGCAAAGAGACGTGGAACAGAGGATAGAGGGGGCGATGTGGTGCGATGCCAAGATGCTTCTGCTGCACATACGGTCCCCAAAGCATCCACGAGTGAAAGGATAGATGCTAAACACAAGCACGCAATTTTTAACTGTCCATGAGCTGTCCATGTGATTGTTGACTGTCGAACTATATTTTCTCAAGACCTTATCACAAATATTTTTAAATGTGCAGCCAAGCTGAAATAATTTTACTGCAAAACTCCATACGTCCACCACCTGTATTCTACCCTTAGCGTTGTACTATCCTTGCTTAAGCTCAGATCTTTCCATCTGTCCATCCCCCTATCCATCTATCGACCCATTTGATTTTTGGTGCATCTCGACATCCATTTAGACATCACCGCCATTCCCCTTACACGTGTTCGATGCACGGTATTAACTCAAAGTCGATGTATTTTTACGGTGCTGCTTCTGGTGCGAATATGTGACGACTATTAAATAGTTAAAATAAACTTTTAAATTTGCACAAATTTTCAAAAAGAATACGTATTTAATTAAAATGTGCGTGTTTCCATCTCTGAAGCAACTAAATTAAATTGTTACGGATCCACTGCTTATCAACACATCACCGAAAGGAAGCCAAAGACTCCCTGGGAGAATAGAAACTAAATGATCTGATTTCATAAAATAGTGAGCAGAGCAGCTTAAAGAAAAGACAGACCCCAATCCAAAAGTGAAGAACAAGAGGAGAGGAGAAATAAAGTTGGTGACTTCATTACCAGTATGAAAGAGTGGATGCCAATAAGCCGTAGGTGAGGTGGGGTAGGACAGAACCAATTCACGACAGATGCTCGCCTTGGATGAAAGGGACACACACAAAGGTATGTGTACTACGAACGTCACTTATATTCTAGAACAGGAGGCTGGAAGAATTTTAGAGTGAGGCGACCTGAAAAGCCTAAAACATACAAAGTTCAGCTCACAAGCAAACATAGAAAAGCACATTGTTAGGTCCGGCTACGGACAGTGTCAACTTGGATCCCAAAAATCCTACAAGCGTTTGAAAAAAGTGAACTTTCATGAAATATTATAGCCAGTTTCTTGGTTCATTCTCCTGACTGTTCTCATGTGGACACGGCATATTAATGAGACTCACACCATCCCATTTCATCCAATAATTGTGACGAAGTCATTGGAGGTTTGGAGCACATCCAAATTTTGTTTCAATCTATCGCTTCAATGTTATAGATGACAAATCAATATTTTCAATACTTTTCCATCTTAATGTTTTTCTGATGGAATGCAGCCAGCACATCCTGCAAGAAATATGCAGATTACTAAAGCTACCCTTTGAACAAAATGAAACACAAAACACTGGTTTTATTGTGCACATAGGCGGCGGGTCACTGGAGTAGGTGGACACCCCAGCAGGAGTTAGAGAAATTAACACCTTTTTGATGTGGAAAGCAATGGTAACTTGTTACTTGAGTCACCTATTCCAACTGAGATCCTATTAAAGTGCTTGATTTGAGGGCAAGGACATAAAATCTCAATTAAAAATATTGTTTGCTAAATCCTGGACTCACGCTGGCACCTGTGGAAATTTCATACAAACCAGCAGTGCATCTCCATCTCAAATTCAATTATGGAAGTCCAAGATTGTACCTGGTCGGAGATAGCTTCGTTATAAAAATAATAATGAGTGGGTTACAATAATCACTCATTCTTCATAAGATCACAGGGGCAGTAACCAGGGCAGTTTCCACACCTGGCTTTATACATTTTAAGGAGCAAGCCGTTGATAGCCAACGGACTAAAGAAATAAAGGACTCTTATCGTCTGTCTTCGACACCGTGTGCCATCCAAGACGAACTTCGAAACTCCCAAATCAGGTGACAGAGGAAGTGCTATATGTTTTATATTTGTAGTGTTTTGTCAAGCTAGTGACTCTATAACCATTTCACTTAAAGATGAGGCAAATAGGGGTTAGACATTGATCTAATTTACAAAGTGATCCCCCCAATAAGTCTAGTGCCCACCTGGCACCACACATAGTTATTACAGTATTATTGACTCTATTCCCTATGCTGTGCTTTACATCCCCATGACTGTTTTGTAACTGCCAACCTGTACTTTTTAATCCCTTCGCTTTTTCTCCCAGGCTCCCAACTCCTTCCCATGTGTCAGCCATCACATTGTTCTCTGTATTCATGAGTTGGTTTCTGTTTCATTCGCTCGTTTATTTTGTTCTTTAGATTCCACATGGAAGTGAAATCATATGGCATTTGTCTTTCTCTGTCTGACTCACTCCACTCAGCACAATACCCTTTAAGTCCATCCATGTTGTTGCAAATAGCCAGATTTCATTCTTTTGTATAGCTGAGTAATATTCCATTGTATATATGTACCACCTTCTCTTTATCCAACCTATTGATAACCACTATGCTATACATCTGAAACTAATACAATATTGAACGTTAAATATAACTGAAAGAAATGTTTTAAAATAGTTTAAAAATAAATAAAGATCTGAACAAAACAAGGCAAATAGTTGCTTCAGAATAAACCAGATGTAGAAAATCAGGATGTTCAGTTATCCGGGTATAAAGTCTGCATGACTATGGCTCACATCCCTTCATGCCACTTCCTGCCTCATTTCTGTTTGGCTCGTGCATCTTCTAAATACATCTTCAGTCCGTCCACTCCGTTGTTTCTCTCCTATTCCACCGAACTACTTTCCCCTTGGTCATCTACCTCCAATCCAGTCTACTGCCAGCAAAAGTGAGCTACTAATAATAACCAGAGCGTCATCCCCTCCTATTTAAAACGCTTCAGTTCTTCCCATTGTATTTTCAATACAATGTAAACTCCTCACCTTAAAATTTCCTCAGAGACCCAACTTTTGTCTTCCCGTTCAGCTCCATTCCCCACCTCTCCCCTGATTTATCTCCCATGATTCATGGAGGTTCCTTCTTAGTTCTTTCCCACATCAGGACCTTCGCATATGTAGAGTCTGTTTCTAAAATGTTCCTTCTTTTATTCGACCAGTTGGACCTCTGCTTCTAAAGAGGCCACTGTGGCCAGCTGATGAGATGCCGGTACCACGGTACCTCCTACCGGCGTCCACTGTATTAGCACTCTGGTGTCTTCATGACACCCGTCCCCTTTGACATTACATATTGTTATTATTTGTTTGTTTATGTTCTTCCTGTTCCTGCCACTGAAACAATTAGCCTATGAAGGCAAAGGCCAATCTCTCACACACCACTCTGTCCCCAATGCATATAGTAGGCTCTCAATGATGTCCATAAATAAATGATGACTGATTGACCAGCCGAATGAATGTTTATGTCCTAGAGCCATTGCAGATGTCACTTTTAAATCTATTATTATACTTATATCTATTACAGTGATGGGCAAGGCATACCTTTTTAGGTATCATACTCTGGTCACCAGTTTATTTTAACGTTCTTCCATCTCTGATAAACTGCTAAGAATATCACACCAAGGAACATATGTCAAGAAATATTAAATTTGAATTAAAAAAGAGTATTTTAATAGTCTACAAAGATAAATGATGCTCCAGCCAGCCCAGTTTCAGCTCCTGCTGCTATTTTAAGCCCAGCTGCAATTAAGTGCCTAAATGCCATGATATCACATCCATCACCAAGCTCCTCTCTGACCCATTATTAAAACCAAGAGGTGCTGTGAGGCTATGAGAATTATTCAATACAAATGACTTAACAGCTATTGATAAATTTACCTTTAACAAATGCCCTCCAGTAGAGCCCATGATTCAGTAGGTTTTGTTATCCCCCCCCCCCGCCCCGCGCCCCCTCCCCCATCTCCTGGATCCCATTTAGCTTTATCCAGCACACTCAATGCAAATTCAACAGCTGCGGTTCTGACAGTAACCGAAAGATCATAACCCTATACACCTCCACTGAAATCTTAATGTTAGCCCCTGGGTGATAGCTACATCAATTTCAAAGGTGTCCTTCCAACCCAGGACTGTTAGAGAGAAAAATTCATAAAACTCTGAGAGTGCCTTCTTCTTATTTGTGTGTCTACTAACTCACAACAGCCGGAGACAGTTAGCTTGGTCCTTAATATATTCTGAGGAGGTAGAGAAAGAGAAGTCTTTCAGAAATGTGTTTTCTGCTGACTATTACTCCAAGGGAGACAGAAAGCAAGAGGAAATGAAAACATTTTACATTGCATTCTTCAGTGATTTTAACCATAAGTCTCTTTCCGTTGACACGGAAAGATTTTCCAAGTCGCTGTTATATTTAAACAAGAATTCTTGCACTGCAGCTCTGTGGGATCATTATTCAATGAGGTCACTTAGATTTGTTAACCCCGGTACATTGATGGGGAAAGAGACAAAGAACCTACAGGAGGTCAATAAACTGTGCAATGAAGGGAAAGCGAAGGAGCTCTGCAGTCAGCTTGGCTGCCTCTTAGGTGTGTGCTGGTGTTGTTTACACTCCCCTGAATCTCAGCATCCTCATCGGTAAGTTGGGGAAGATACAAGCCTTAAATTCTGGGACGATTATGCGTCGAAAGCATGGCAAGAACCTGCATCCACGGAGTGATTCTTGGGAAAATGATGGTAATGTTCATGTTTTAAGAGCTCACTTTGAACCAGGCGCTGTTTTATATGGGCCTCGATCCCCTCATTTAATCGGGCCGATGCCATTTTTGACTTATTGTACTACCGAGGAACCCAGACTCAGAGGAGATCGGCCACTTGCCCAAACAAGACCTTGCATCTCAATCCATAGTAGACCCGGAACTCAAATCCAGATCTGTCTGAGGCTGCAACCTGTCCTCTTGAACATTATATGGCTTCCTGAGTACTTTCTCAGTAAATGTTGGCTTCCAGTATCAGCTGTGGACAGATATGTCAGACTTCTCATGAATTCTCAGAATAGCTCCTCTTGCCATATAATCCCATGATCTTTTATTCTTCCCTTTCAAAAACATTTATCTCACTCATCATTATTTTCTGAGGTCTAGGCTAGTCCTTGGACAAAGTCAGGGTCCTTGCCAGTCTTACTGCTGATTCTCTAGTGTCTCGACCAAATCTTATTGAATGAAGGATGAAAATTAAGAAAAGCGATTGTAACCTATGAAAAA
>NW_011888821.1:695013-733620 GCF_000151845.1 Pteropus vampyrus | reverse complement strand
AAGCTACAGTACCTAAGTCTTGTATAGCATGTATCTTTTAAAAGGGGGGCGGGTGTTAGCAAACACAGCCTAATCCCCCTGATGCCGAGGTTGACAGAGTGCTATGTTTTCTACCAGTTTTACAATTGCAAAGATATAAGGTATGGATTGCCTATGAAAGTTTTATGCAGGGAAAATGACTTTGGATGGTGGGTCAGGGCTGAGCATAAATCACAATTCAGATGTATCTGTGAGTGTCAGTTGACGATACCCAGGAATCTATTTGCAGAAGTTGGTACCCATGAAATGATTCTGCTCGTGTAAAAAAAGGTAGTGATCAGAGGGAGTGGCATGGCACAGAGACTTTTCTTTTTAACAAGAGTCAACGTCTGAGATTCTTAAAGACAGGAGCCACCAGAGAACATGCTGGAAATATCGCTTTTACGAGTCTGTGAACACCCCATCAACAGTGCTTCTTATATCTCAGGTGACAAAGTACAGCATGCTAAGGTCATTTAACAGTCTCCCCCGTTGGCACGGTACCTAGACCTGCTCCGGCAGCATGAGGAGCACAGAGAAGATGCTACGATGCTCGTGGGCTGACTAATGTCTCAGAAACCCTGTAGCCAGGGGGCGCCTGCACAGTAGTAGAGCTCCACAGAAAGAGATCAGATTTGAGTTTGTGTGCAAGGGAGACACCTGCTGGAGTCTCCCGAATACTTGGAGAAGATGGCTGAGAGATGGAGTTCCCATGGGCTAGACAGCAACATTTGAGTTATTAGGTTTAAGGAAACTTCATGCGCACCTGTGGACTGGTAAGTGCCAGTGACATTTGGAATATATTTACCAATGTTTCCCTTTCCTACCCTATGCATACTTGTATAATGGTAAGCTTAAACTAGGAGCTCAATTAATTTGATGATGGTTAAAGCTTAATAAGACAACAAAAGCATCACTGTCTGAAAACTACAGCTTTATACTGTCTGGGAATCACATAGTATTAGTTCCACCCTTGTTTTTCTCTTTTCAGTGATATTTTGGGCACTCTAGGTCATTTGCTTTTTGATATAAATTTTAGAGTCGATTTGGCAATGTCAGCAAAAAAAAATAGTCTTCTGATAGATGATTGGTATTGTGTTGAATCTATAGATAAATTAGAGAATAGATATATTAACAATAATAAGTCATTCCTGAGATATAATTAACATATAACATTGTCTATGTTTAGAGTGTATGTTATAATGTGTGTATCAAGTTATATTAATTACTTAATCACGAAAAAATAATGAGTTTCAACCTGTACACATGATATCATCAGGTGTCCACTTATTCAGGTCTTCTTTAATTTATCTCGGCTGTTTTGTAGTTTTCAGAGGATTTGTCCTTTAAGTATTTTTTTTGTTCGTGTTATTGCAAACAGCATTTTAAAACTCCCAATTTTCAAAAACTAACATAGAAATACAATTGACTCATGTATATTGATATTGCATCCTGCAACCTGATCAACTGTTAGTTGCAGCAGCTTTTATTGTGGATTCCATCCAATTTCTTACAGTTGATCAATCTGTCTATGAATAAAGATCATTTTCCTTCTTTCTTTACAAATCAGATGTAATTTTATCTTCCTTTCTTGCTTTCTTGCACTGACTAGAACCTCTAGCACAGCACAGGACAGGAGAGGTAAAGTAGACATCCTTGTCTTGTTCCCAATCTTAAGGGAAGAACATTCAGTATTTCCCTATTAAGTATATTGCTCTGTATTTTTCATTGATGTCCATTTTCAGATTGAGAAATTTCTCTATTCTACTTTGCTGAGGATTTTTATCAGAAATAGGTGTTGGGTTTTGTCAAATGTCTTTTCTGTATCTATTTAGATGATCAAGTAATTTCGCATTTTTTAATGTTTTATTTTATATTAGTTTCAGATATACACTACAATGGTAAGATATTTATATAATTTATGAAGTGATCCCTCCGATTACTCCAGCACCCATCTGGCACTGCACACAGCCATTACAATCATATTGACTATATTCCTTATGTTGTGCTCTACATCCCGGTGACTGTTTCGTAACTACTAATTTGTGCTTCTTCCTCCTTCACCTTTTTCACCTAACCCCCAATCCCGCCTCCCCTCTGGCAATCACCAGTTTGTTCCCTGTATCTGTGAGTCTGTTTTCATTTAGTTTCTTCATTTCTTTTGTTCCTTAGATTCCACATATAAGTGAAATCATATGGTCTTTGTCTTTCTCTGTCTGACTTACTTCACTTGGCATAATATCTTCTAGGTCCATCCATGGCATTGCAAATGGTAAGGTTTCATTTTTTTCAGCTGAGTAATATTCCACTGTATATATGTACCATCACTTCTTAATACAATCAAGTATATAGATTGATTTCCAAATGGTAAAGCATCATTGCAACTCTAGAATAAAATCTACTTTTTTATGATATATTATCATTTTTATATGTTGGTGGGTTTGATTTGCTACATTTTGTTTAGAATTTTCACATGGATGCCTATGAAGGACACTAATCTACAGTTTTCTTTTCCTATGAAGTTTTTTCTTTCTTTTTTTCTCCTCGTTTTTGGTATCACAGTAATGCTGACCTCTTAAAACGAGTTTGGAAGTATGCCTTTCTTTCTTATTTTCTGGAAGAGGATTTTGTAAAATTCACCAATGTCATCTGGGCCTGGAATTTATTTTATGGGAAGATTTTTTAACTATAAATTCAATTTATTTAATACATATCAGGGAATTCAGATTATTTACTTCTTCTTGAGTGAATTCTATTTGTTTATGCCTTCTAAGGAATTTGCCATTTCACCAAAAAATTTGAATTCCTGGCAGAAAGTTGTTCATAATATTCCCTTATCATCCTTTTAATATCTATAGTGATGTCACCTCTTTCATTTCTGATATTGTAATTTGCATCTTCTCTCTTTCTTTTCTAAGTCTGGCTAAAAGTCTATTGATTTTATTGATCTTCTCAAAAAACCAGCTTTCAGCTTCATTGACTTGTATTTATTTTTGGCCTATTTTCTCTTTTGTTGATTTCCACTCTGATCTTTATTATTTCCTTTCTTCTAGTTAACTTGAATTTAATTTCCTCTATTTCTAGTTCCCTAAGGTAGAAAATAAAGTAATTGATTTGAGAATTCTTTCCTATTTTAGTAGGAGTGTTTAATGCTATAAATATTTCCTTAAGAACCAAACAAAATTTGATCTGCTGTATGTTCATTTTCATTCAGGTCAATGTCTATTTTGATTTCCCTTTAGATTTTTATTTTGACCCATGGATTATTTATAAGAGTGTTGTTTAGTTTCTAAGTGTTTGGAGATTCTCCAGATATCTTTCTGTCATTTATTTCTAGTTTAATTCCACTGTGGTCAGAGAACTTAATCTATGATTTTTAACTCTTTTAAATTTGTTGTGTGTGTTTTTTAAACAGACCAGTCTAGCATAGGGCCTCTCTTGGTGACTTTTCCTTGTGCACTTAAAAAGAAGGTGTATTCTGCTCTTTTAGGGTAAGGAGTTCTATAAGTGCTAATTAGGACCAGTTTATTCACGGTGTTGTTCGAATTTTCTTATACTTAATTTTCTGGCTATTTATTCTATCAGTTATTGAGAGACTAATACTGAAATCTCTGGCTCTTTCTTCTTGAAATTTCATCTGTTGTAGTTTCATTTATTTTGAAATTCTATTATGAGGTGCATAGACATTTAGGATTGTTATATCCTCTTGATTATTTGACCCTTTGTCACTAGAAAACAATTTTCTTTAGCCCTGGTAGTATTCTTTTTTCCTAGCACCTATTTATTTGTCTGACATTAATATAACTACTCCAGTATTCTTTAGATTAGTGTTAGCATGAAATGCTTTTTTTCATCTTTTATTGTTAACTGATCTGTTTGTTTATATTTGAAGTGTATTTCTTATAAACAGCCCATTATCAGCTCTTGTTTTTTATTCATTTTGACAATCTGTACCTTTTTATTGGGCATATTTGGATCATTCATACTTAATGGGAGTATTGATATGGTTAGGTTTAAATCTATAATCTTCCTGTTTGTTTTCTATTTTTTATATCTGTTCTTTGGTCCTATTTTTTCACTTTTTCTCCTTTAGGATAAATAAAATATTTATGTGATGCCATTTGATCTTCTCTTTTGGCTTAATAGCTATAACTAATGCATTCTGTCATTTTAGTGGATGCTCTGGAGTTTCTAATATACACTATTTAAATGATATCAATATAATTTTAATTTTGAAATAGAGATTTTCAGACAGTTGCAAATATAGTACAGAGAATTCCTGTATCCCCTTCACCCAGTTGGCAATATTGGTAATTCATTAGTTACACCTTATGTAATTATACTACAATACTATAACCGGGTACTGGTGTTGATACAATGTGTGAGTATAGTTTTATGCCATTTTATCACATGTGTATATTTTTGTAATCACCACTACAACCAAGATACAGAACTAGTTGATCACGACTGAGATTTCCCTCATGCTACTTCTTTATATTCATAGCCATCACCTTGTTATCCACCATCCTTAACTCTAGGCAACTACTAATTTGATCTCCATCTATCAAACTGCAATGAACAAATGTGTACAGGTTGATGTTAGGGGCTTTTTGGACATAAGTTTTAATTTCTCTGGGATAAATATTAAGAAGTGTGATCATTGGGTCATATGGTAAGAGCATATTTATTTTCTTTAGGAAACTGCCAAATTATTTTTCTAGAAGGGCTGCGTCATTTTATAGTCCCACCACCAATGTATGGAGGGTTCAGTTTCTCTGAATCAGTATTTGGTATTGTTCTTGTTTTTTTACTTTATCTATTCTAAAATGTAGGTAGTGATATCTTATGTTCTTAATTTGTGTTTCCATAATGACTAGTGATGTTGAACATCTTTTCATGTGTTTGTTTGCATCCATATATCCTCTTTGGTAAATTGTCTCTTTAAGTCTTTTGTCTATATTCTAATTGGATTTGTTTTAATCGTTGACTTTTGAGAGTTCTTCATATATTTCAGATATTTGTTCTTACCAGATATCTAATTTGCAAATATTTCCCCTAGTTTGAAGCTTGTCTTTATTATATCTTTTCAGGGTTTTTCACAGAGTGAAAGTTTCTAATTTTGCCAAAGTAAAATTTATCTTTCTTTTTTCTTTTATGGATCGTCCTTTTGCTGTCATGTCACCAAGCCCTGGGTCCTAAAGATTTTCTCCTAGGTCGTGTTCTAAAACTTTTATGGTTTTATATTTTTCATTTAATCTATGATTCATGATCCATTTTGAGTTAATTTTTATGAAGTGTTACGTTTAGCTCAAGATTTTTTTTTTTTTTTTTTTTTTTTTTTCTTATAGGTATTTGGCTATCCATTCATTCCAGCATCATTTATTGAAAATACCATCCTTCCTCCATTGAATTTCTTTTGCACCATTGCCAAAGCCACTTGGCATACCTGCACAGAGCTATTTCTCCACTCTGTTTCATTGATTTAGGTGTCTATGCCCCAGAAAATACCACATAATAATGATTACTGGTGGTACATAATAAGTCTTGACATAAGTTGGACTGATTTCTCCCACTTATTCTTCTTTTTCAAAAAAATTTTTTTAGCTATTCTAGTTTCTATGCCTTTCCATATAAATTTTAGAATTATCTTCTCTGTAGCTACAAAAAAGTCTTGCTGGGATTTCGATGGGAACTGCATTAAAACTGTATATCGATTTGGAGAGAACTGACATCTTTACTGTGTTCAGTCTTTCAGTTCATGAATGCGGTATGTGTCTCCACATGGTTATGTCTTTTCGTCTTTCAGCATTTGAAAGTCTTAAAGTCCTGTGCATGTTTTGTTAGAGATACACCTAATATTTTACTATTTTAAGTGATTATAAATGGCATTCCTTTAAGTTTGGTTTCAGTGTGCTTATGGCTAGGATATAGAAGTACAATTGATTTTTGTATAAGATCTTGTACCCTGTGATTTTGCCGAGCTTACTTACAGACTACACAGTGGTTTTTCCTTGGGATTTTCTACATAGACAACCATGGCACTCAAGAAGAAGGACAGACTTATTTCTTCATTTATGACCTGCATGCCATTTATTTCCATTTCTTGTCCTATTGAGTTGGCTAGAATTTCCATACTATGTTTAAGAGCAAAGTATGTTTTTGATCCCAAGACTGAAATCATTCAGTTTTTTACCGTTAAATACAATGTGAGCTATAGGTTTTGTGTGCATTTTCTTTATCAAGTTAAAAAAAAAAATGCCCTCTGTTCTTAGTTTTCTGAGAATTCGAGATGGGTCTTCAATTGTGTCAAAAGCTTAATCTGCATCAATTGATCTGATCAGATTCTTTTTCTTCTTTAGTCTATAAAGATGGTGGGTTACAGTGACTGATTTTTGAGTACTGGACCATTGTTGTATCCCTAGAATATTTCCCACTGCATGATAGTGCATAATTCTTTTATATATTGCTAAATTTTATTTGCAAATATCTTGTTAACATTTTGTTTGTTTGTTTTTACTATTTTTGTCTGGTTTTGGTATCAGGGTATAATGGCTTCATAAAAAAAATTCCATGCTCTTCTATTTTCTGGAAGATATTGTATAGAATTGATGCTAATTGTTCTTTAAACATAGGTAGACTCCTACAATAAAACCATCTAAACCTGGAGATTCCTTTTGGAGGAGTTTTAAATTTATAAATTCAATTTTATTAATAGTTATAGGGTTATTCAATTTACTTCTTTTGCATGAATTGTGGTATTCTGTACTTTTCAAAGAACTGGTCTATTTCATCTAAGTTGTCAAATCTACATGTGCAGTCATTCACAGTATTACTTTATTATCCTTTTGAAATCTTCAGGGTCTATAGTGAGATCCTCTGTTTCATTCCTGATTTTGCTGATTATTGTCTTTTTATTTTCTCCGTTTCTCTTGATAGATGTTTGAATTTTTAAATTTTTTTTAGATAATAAACTCTTATCTATTATTTTTCTGTTTTCAATTTCATTGAATTTTGCTTCAATTTTTATTATTTTCTGCTTTGTGCTTGCTTTAGGTTTATTGCTCTTCTTTCTTTAAGTGGGAACTTATTGATTTTAGACTTGTCCCCATTTTAGTCAAAGCATTTAATGCTATACATTTCCCTCTTGGCACTGCTTTAGCTGTCCTCAAAAGTTTTCATAAGCTGTATGTTTATTTTCATTAAGTGCAATGTACTTTTGTTTTTCTCTTGAGATTTCTTCTTTGACCCAGAAATTACCTAGAATTTTATTGTTTTGTTTCCAAGTGTTTGGAGATTGTCCTGGTGTCTTTATGTTCAGGACATGTCTATTTTGGTATATGATCCATGGGCTGTCAAAAAGAATGTGTATGCTGCTGTTTGGGGTAGAGTTTTCTATAAATGTCAGTTACATCCTGTTGATTGATGGTGTTGTTGAATTTTTCTCTATTCTTGCTGACACCCTATCTAGTTGTTCTAGCAACTGTTGAGAGGGGGCTGCTTAAGTCTCCAATTATAATTATAGATTTTTCTATTTATTTTTCTTCTGTTTTTGCTTCACATATTTCATAACTCTTTTGCTTGGTACTTACATTTTTAGGATTACTATAAATTCTCCACTGGGTTTTGACGCTCCTCTCTAGTGCTCTCTCCTCAGTACAATAGGTGCCTAGTTCCCTGGACAACCAGTCTGGTGCCTCAGGGCAGACAGTCCACTGGGCTTCAATTAGGTTCCCCTTCTCTCTGCATGGAAACCCTCTAAGGCAACAAACTGGGGGAATTGTAGGGCTCACGTCATTTGTTTCATATCTCTCAAGGATCACTGTGTGTCACTGCCTGATGTACAATGCCATAGATTGAATGTTTGTGTCTCTCCAAAATTTATACGTTGAAACCTAACCTGAATGGCAATGGTATTAGGAGGTGGGACCTTTTGGGAGGTGAATAGGTCATGAGTGGAGCCCTCATGAATGGGATTAGTGTCTTCGTAAAAGAGATCCCGGACAGCTCCTTTGCCCCTTCCACCATGCGAGGACACAGCGAGAAGTCAGCCATCTATGAACCAGGAAGTGGGTTCTCGCCAAATGCCAGATCTGCTGGTGCCTTGTTCCTGGACTTCCCAAATTCCAGAACTGCGAAAAATAGTTTTCAGTTACTGTATAAGCCGCTCAGTCTGTGTTATTTTTTTTAGAGCAGCCCAAATGGACCAAGACATACAGTGATGTGCAAACCATTGTTTCATGTATGTTGCCTCTTATATGGTCATTGAAGATAGTGGGTTAAATATGGCCCCTATGATTCTGTCTTGGACAGAAGTAAAAGTCCAACCTCTCTTTTTAGAATTATCAAAAGAAAAAAATACTAATGTTCCCTGTGGTTTTTGTTTTCCATTGTGGAGACACATTATTATACATACTGGCAAGAGTTAGCATTTATTTAACACTTTGCTCTGAGCCAGGCACTCTATTAAGGGCTGTTTACTCATGAGCTTACTTAATAAATATTTTTAATTACACTGAGGTCTCATAGCTTCTCCCATCCTTAAAAAATATGGTGCCTTTTGTTTAAAGAAAGTCTACAATATCCTAAATGAAAGGAGTTGCTAACTGAAATATAAAGACCTTGAGAGAAGACACTTTCCCTCTTATTAAAAATGGATTGTGATTTAAATCCCACACTTCATTTGTCTATCTGGACAGACAACCAACATAAGGCTCTGGGACATTTTGGGGAAAGAAACCAGCCCATCTTCAATCTGATTAATATTTGTCAATCTTCCAAACTGCCTTTCTTTGCTAAACCCTCATGTCAAATAAGCCTCAGGTGAGACAATGAATCCGAGAAGCAGAGTTCAGTCTGAAACAGCAATTCAGTAGGAATTGCTACTAGAAAACTGATAGGTACCAGGCAGTGGCTATTCTAGCCAGCTGGGCAGGACTAGAAGTAACACAACTGTTCTCTCGATTTTCAAATGTTTGCATTCTGTTTTAATACTGTGATGTAGACAAACATGCACACCGCAGTCTCTTCTACTCTTTGCATGGCCATTTAGACCAGTAGTGAACCTAATTAACTTTTAGACCTCTAAAAAGAAATATTAATGAATGAGGGCAGGACACATAGCAATTGGACTCTTGTAGAAAAAAATGGGATGATGCAAAAATATTATAACTCCTTGTTTATTAAAATTATATTACCTGAATTTTGCTTGTCCTGGCCAAAGAGTTCTAATTCTTGTCAATATTCCTTATAACTTGGCCTCTCGTTTTCCTCTATTGTAAGCCCATGAAGGGAAGACCATGTCTGTCTTATGTAATACCAATTCTTCAGTGCCTACTACAGTGTCTGACACATGGTAGAAACTCACTAAACATTCTTTAAATGAGATTCTCCTTTTCAGACAGTCTCCAGGTCAGAGATATGTGGCAGGTACAAGGCACACAGGCTGCTTCTCCTCTGTGTTTCACCCATGGCAGACATCACTAATTAATCACGGCATTCCTCCTTTCAGAATCTACACCCAGGCTCAGGATCCATTGCTTTAGCCTCCATGCAGCCCACTTGCCACCCCTCTTTTCTCTTCCCAACGCATCCGCATCTGGAATCCACAGCATATGAATAAATTATCGCACGCGTGGTCTGAAGAGTGTAGAGTACAACAGAGATGGGATGTAAATAACAACCTCTCCTTCAAAACTGATTTTCGATGTTAACGATGTGGGAGTGGATTCTCTCTGCTTATGCCCTCACTTCATGGCTAAAATCATTGAAAGAGCAATGGGAAACCTTATAAAGGTTGGAAAATATTCGGATAACCATGCCGATGCTTCCCCCAATCCCTTTTAATGAACAACTTAATCTACCTGAAGAGCCCAACTAGAAAAAAATAAAACATAATTATCTCAAAAAATCAAAGCCAAAAAGACAAACCCTTATTCTTTAACCATCTGCTTATTCCAAGTGGTCACAGGAGGAGGGCCCCTGAATTATGCAACTAATGATCCAGCTCCAGAATTCATTTCCTTCTATTTCTGTTCCACACAGTAGGAGAGGACCGCTACCCCCATCTCGCTCTCTTCCCTTCCATCCCACTCAGGGCCCATGACAGTGGACTCTTCTCTGGGGACTTCTCATAACCAGGCTCAAGCTTTCAGGGTAAATGAAACCCCAGAGGGGCAAGAAATACTTAAACAGCAGACAGCACCTGCCACACAAAGGGCTCTGAATAGATGCCTGCTGCATAATACCTATTTTCTGAAGGCTCACTTTCTGACAGGTATTGCATTAGGGGTCATCTATCACTTTCCAATCTTCAAACAAGCCTTGTGCAATAGGTGCAATTTCCTTAATTGGCAGGATTGAGTGACCAAGTTCAGAGTTTCAGTAATTCCCCAAGTCCATCCTATTGGTCTATGGCTGAGCTGAGAGTGGAACTCATGTTTACTTAATTCCCAAAACCATATTCTTTCCACTAAACCAAAGGTATCCCCCGCACCAGGCCACGAACTGGTACCGGTCCATGGCCTGTTAGGAACCTGGCCCCAAAGTAGGCGGTGAGCGGCAGGTGAGCAAGGAAGTTTCATCTGTATTTGCAGCCGCTTCCCAGTGCTAGCATCACCGCTTCAGCTCCACTTCAGATCAGGCATTAGACTCTCATAGGAGCACCGCTCCCTGGTGCCAAAAAGGCTGAGGACCACTGCAGTAAACCATATGCATCTTATCCCATAGAAACAGAGACCATGTTCATTATTAATTGCATCTAGCAATAAATCACGGATTTTGTTTTTTCAACACTTTTTAAATAACATTCACCCGGCATCAAAATTATTGAAAAATTATTCTTCATTTCATCATTGCACCTGTTCTAGGTACTAGGTTTTGTAAGAAATGTTCTCTGCATATTTTAGGTGGAATTTATGTTGTCTTATTGGATAGGAGTAAAGGAAGGAAGTGGGAGGAAAGGAAGGGAAAGGGGAAGAAGACTGAAGTCTAGTGCCACATGCAGACTCCACCCTTGCAAAGAAGATATTTGCAGACAGAGAAGACAGTCCATCAGAGAAAGAACCTCTGTGATAGACACATCATCCCAGGAGTGGTTAAGGAGTGGTTAAGTCCACAGTCTTCTGACTGACTTGGGCTGAATGACCACTTAGGCCACTTACTCTCTGGGGCAATTTGAATAAGTTACTGAACTTCCCGAACCCAGGTCTTCCTCTGTAATGTGGGGATATTAAGACCTTCACATCCAGATTTATAAGGATTAAATGAGATAATCCATGTAAAAGAAATGGCTGCATAATCTCAAGTGTTCAGTAAAGTCCAGCTGTTAGGACCAATGATAAACAATCTCCCGAATTCAAAACTCAGCCCCGAGGATGTCCTTCTCTTCCTCTTGAACAAAGCAAATGCATCCATACAAACCCTTCCCAGCTCAGGGCTCAACAAAGGGCATTTAGATATTCCACAAGAGTTGAAAGGAGAGGTCAGACTTCACACAACTGCCAAGCTGCATGGAAGTGAGCTAGGATCCAAGGCACAAAAAGCCCTGAAATCAAGCTGTTGGCCTCTGTGTAATTCTGAGAAGCCTGTGCAATCTGGTGATAAGACCGCAACGTCACATTCAGGTGGCCTGTGTGGAAGTTCTTTCAAACAAGCACAGCAAGAAGAAACATATGCACGTGCTACCCCCTGATGATGCCCGGACCTAGCACAGGGCCCACAGACTCTCAGACAGACTTGGCTCCACTGCGACCCCTCGGGCAGACGAAGATGCTATTCAGACTATTTAAGGACCGGTTCTCTGTACAGCCTGGGACCGCCACTCGGAACAGAAGGTGGCCGTGAGCCCTGGACGCATATCGGTTCTGGAGTGAGCCCCTACTTGTCCGTCTGTAAGCAGGTCGTAGCGATGGGATTGGAACACAGCTCTGTTAGATGGCAGAGCTCCTTTTTGGCTTTTGGTTTCTTTGTTTGGTTAATTGTTTTGGGGGAGTTTTTGTTTTTGTTTTTAAGACTTTATGTTTTTTTAGTTTCATTGCTAAATCGAGAGGCATGCACAGAGATTTTGCATTTATCCCTTACCCCACCCCCCCCTCATGCTCCACTATAGACACCCCCACAGAGTGGCACATTAGTTACAGCGAACGAATCTGAATCGACGTATCATGATTACCCAGAGTCCATAGTTTTCATTAGGGTTCACTCTTGGCGCTGTACATTCAATGGGTTTGGACAAATGGGTAATGACATGTATCTACCATTATGGTATCCTACAGAGTATTTTCGCTGCCTTAAACAAGCTTGGATTTTTAACCACTGCAGGCTCTAATCATCATTATATGTGCTACATATTAATTATTAAATGGTTCGTTACAAAAACATTTGTCTAGCTCGACTTAGCGAATTCTTCGGCTGCCCTTAGAAAACCCACAGTGAACCCGTTTTTTAAATTAATTTTTGAGATGCCATTGTGCTGAGTAGATTCAACTGACGGACACAGCCCCCACTCCGGGGCACGGGCTGTGTAAATCAGAAAAGTGTATCCTTCACATGGAAACATATACATGTATGCTTAAGTCATGGGTCTGTTTCCATTTTCTTGAAGGCCGAATTTCAGAAACAGAGTTTGCCTGGGCTCTGGCGTCTGCTAATAAGTACATAGTTCCAGTAACATGTAAGAGGTAAGGGGTTGCTATTGCGCATTATTTACATTTTAATATTTGCATGTATTTATTTTTTGGCATCTTTTATGTCAAAGAGAGCCCCAAATGTTGACATCACTTAGGAAGTTATTTTCAAAAAAGATTATGTACCTATTTTCTGTTTTAAAAAAATGCCCCAAAATAAGTTGTGATCCTTTTAAAAAGTGTCAAATTAGCTTTTACTTTATATAGAAATTGGTATTTTCATCATTTGTCATGAAATGTAGCACATAGATCAACAGACCTTTAGATACGAATTTTGCTTTGGAAAGTTTAAATCATGGCTGCTGCCCAAGTTAAAAAACCAACCAACTAACCAAAACAAACAAACAAACAACAATGAAAAAAGCACCATTATTTACTCTTTAAAAATGTAGGCATCCAGCACGTATGGCTGCAATGACAGAATGTGCTTGTTCTTTGTTGGCAGAAACAGGCTTATGCGCTTCCAGCAACAGAGGGTGGGAGCATTCTGTATACATGCTAAGCATTCACCTTATTCCTCCCTACAAAGTCCTTGCCCTCCTGTGAACAGGGAGGGCTGCTGCCTCGCAGACCCACTGTACCGTGTACTAACCACTGTGGATAACTGGTCGTAGGATGACGGAAATTTCGCCTATTCAGGATGAAAAGCGATTGCCTGTCATACCAAATCCTCTGTAGTTTAACACTCATGCCTGTTATTCCTGGAAGAGATACTGAATGAAACAGGTGGCATGACTCTCCTCAGGGGCCTCCCAGTGCAGGTGCAGTGCAGGTGACCAGCCCAGGGAGGCCGCCAGCTTTGTACAGCTCATTCCTAGGCATGCTGCGTCAATCAGAGGCATTCTCTCTCCTGAGAACGTGAACTGGGGTCCGGGACTCGGAGACGGTGAATTCTGGAGCTGGCATTTGATCAAAGTTGGCACCAGGGTAGTCCAGATACGTGCCAGCTGAGATTGTAGGAAAGTTTATTCATTATAAGTCAGTGGGGGAAGTCAGTCTTTAGGGAGAAGAAAGGAAGAGACCAGAGACTGCAGAAGAAGCAAATGGAAGAGTGAAGGAGAAAGGGAGGGCAGAACAGAGGAGTGACCCGTAGATTCCCAGCCTGACCTCTTACAACTGAGATCCACAAGATTCTCTGGATCCTTTAAAATAGTTCCTTTTTGATCCAAATTAGACCACACGCCACATGTCAGATGTTTACTGACTGTGCAAGAAAATACAGGAACACACAGATATTCTATTCATTTGGATTCCCCAGAAGTCAACAACTAGACAAGGATTTGAGAGCGAGTTATTTATTTGGGGTCAGGGGAACCCACTAGGAGTGGAAGAAAGGTGCACAGAGAAGAAAAGGCATTCTTTAACAAAGGGTTCGCTGAGGTGCCAGGCACAGGTGGGCTTATCGCTGGGGACACCTGTAAAAAGCATGCCTCAGCAGCACCCCAATCAGGAAGCTGGGGTATTTACATACCTACACCTGAAAGTCACCGGTTGAAGGCTGTTCTCTGGGGCGTTAATTCCCCCACCATTCTGGTCTCCCCTGTCCGTGCATAAGAATGCAACTCCCCACAATCCTGAGAAATGTCCTCAGGCAGAGAGAGACACCGGTACTTGCTGCTCCACCTCTGCAGGAGTGGAGAGAAACAGCAAGCCTGGGAAGGCGGGTAGGAGGGCCACATTCTGTAACAGATGAGACTTCCGGTTGCTGATCCCTTTTCTAAAGTAAAACTATGCACTGGCTATCAGCCGTCCGACGTGATGACTGAGCAGTATCTGCCCACACTTGTGGCAGTATTTCCAGATCCTTCCTTCTTAGTTATGCTAGACTCTGTCTCCTGACCTAGCCTACCATTTCACATTAGACTGGAGCTTTCAAATACAGTTCCTCTAAGATCTGACTTTTGTTTCTTTCCTGAAGAGTTGCCCCCTTCAGCAACTCTAAGCAATGGTCCCCAGCTGCCCCACAGCAGTGGCCTCCAATTTAGGCATTCCAAGGGAGGGATATCATCAGCTTTTGAAAGACAGAGACTATTCCTAGAATAGGTATTCCGAGTCTTGCTTCTGCTCTGGGTTGCAAGATAATAACCTCTGTTTCCTGACGGGTAACTTAAAAGATTCCAGCGGGGCCAATGGTTTTTAAATACTGGTTCATAGACTATCATAGGGTTAGCTGAAAAAAGTCTGTCAAAGGTAGGAATCCCCAGACCCCATACCTGGGGGTTCTGATTCAGGAAAACAGACATTTTGAAGTCTGGTCATCTTAGGTAAAGTCCACTTGTGGTTCTGAGTTTCAGCCAGGTCTGAGAGACTCTTAAGAAATGACACCTAAGGTGTCTTTCACCTCTAGAATTCTGTAATTCACTTAAAAATCAGTTTAGTCTTGTTGTCTTGAATGATGACCCTGAAAATGGCTTGGGGCTCCAAGAGAGTGGTGTTTCGTGTAAAAGTCCTCACACTTAATCCTTAGTGACGGTCTGCCACAAAATGACCAGTCTTTTAGTTAACCAATGACATCACTTTCATCTCTCAATGCAACCCCTTTTCCAGGACCGGATATATGAATCCCACACGCTTACTATTTACTATATGATATGCTTTATGTTCTAAAATTAACACAAGTGAGATGGAATGGATTCTTATCACCCATTACTCCCCCCTATTCTGGTAAATAATCAGACCATCTCCCCAAACGAACCCTTTATACTTTTTCAAGCTTTGTTCCCATGTCCCCTCCTCCTCTCCAGATAAAGACAGTTATAATTATTTTAGGCTTCTTTTAGCAAAGCAAATTCTTAAAGCAAGAAGGACTGCAGAGGTGGAGAAGTGTATTTTTAACATACAGCCCAAGCGTTTCTAAAGAGCATCAGAACGATCTCTACCGTTATTTAAAAGCCCTCTAAATTATTTCCTGGAGGAATATGCTCAAGAAGTCGAAGCACCTGTCAACCCACTAGGGCCTGAAGTTTTGATCAGTCTTTTCACTCCTCTTAAATGAGGCATCCTTTGCTAGTTTTAGGAATACCCATCATGGGCCATTTTTCTCTTCTCAACAGCTTTCTCCCAAAACCCATTTGTCCTACAAGTGTTTAAGCACTAACCATGAGACGTATCATTCCTCCCCAGAGCCAGAAACAAAACTTGCCTTCAGTTAACCCGGAAGATGACTCTAAAATCCAACTCGCAAGAAAGGTAGAATTCTGCTTTCACCTATAACCCTACCTTCCAACGCACAAATCTGTGATCAGGTATTAAGGTTTACAGGTCTTGACTTAGAACGGAATGAAGTAAGTTCTCCAGACAGCCAGGAACCTTTTGAAACCCAATCCTCTCTAGAGTTTTGATAATATTCCTCGAGGAGGGAGTGTTAAACTTTCCAGAAAGCCATATATAGACACTGTCTTTGGTTTTGCGGTCTAAATCACATTTTTTGAGGGCTCCTGGAGACCACCTTTCTCATCTTGTTAGCCAGCAGAAGGCCTGGACGATTGTAGAGTATGACAGGTACTTGATAAACAAATGCTGAATAAATGAGTGAATGAGTGAGTGAGTGAATCGGATTCGCCATGGTTGTCACTCCAGGCTGCACATTAGACTCCACTGGGAAGACTTTTTAAAACCCTGATGCTCAGGTCCCAACCTTAGAGCAAATAAATCAGAATCTTCGGGGCTTGTGACCCCTACTATAAATTATTATTATTATATTTCTCAGGCAATTCTATTGTACAATGACGGCTGAGAACCAGAAGGATGATAGCAGAACAATCATATAGAAAAAATTAAGATCCTTAATTTAGTATTTCTATTTCAACAGAAGTTATTCATATCTGAGGCCATTGGGAATATCTGAAAAAATATGATTAAATGAATTATTTAAAGTTATCCCCATATGATTTGTTGATTGTGATAAATGAAATGAATGCTGGTAAAGTGATCTGACTTTGGCTAAACATGCGTGTGTGTGTACGAAATACATATACATGCAAGTATATACATACATAATACATATATATGGCATTAACTAAAATTTCATCAGTTCTTTTCCACTGTTTTGAATGGTGCATGAATTAGGTTAACTATCCCGATTATGCAGAGAAATTTAGCTTAATGACTTACAATTACTTTAACAGCTTTGAAATTCAGAAGGTAAAAAGACACTGTGTTTCTTCCATTGAGCATTAAATATAAAATGCCTCTGATTGACTGTCATGAACACCCAATTTTATTGCTATTTGAATTATTCAGAATCAATATCGACATTAGCCAGCATGGGGAAGCTCAAATATAAGGCAGCATCTGAAAGCAGTGTTTCTCTATACTGAGTAATCGTGCTCTGTGTGGGAGATAATGAGCTGTTTGCTGCATGTCACCACTTCAGATGCATCGAGAATTAACAACTTTATTCCCCCTTTATGTTATATAATAAAAGTGATGACTTCATAGAAGCGAACAATTTCCAAGGTTATGAAACATTCAAAATCCAGTTGGGCTCAAGGAATGTGTCCTCCTCTACAAGGAGAGAAAGAGAACAAGACATTGGGTTTTCACTGTTTACACAAGAGAGAAATTTGCTCAAGTTATGTTTCCGGTTATTTGATGAGTAAACTGCACAACCTGTGTTTCCCCACGTTGAAAATTGCTGAAAGGCATAAACGCTACAGCATAGCAGTCTTACAGACCTTCCCTCAAGATGATACAGTGACTGTTAAGAAGCGGCACTGAGCTTGAAGAAATTTCCCAAAAAGTGTCATAAAAGGGTATGAGGACACCAGTGGAACATAATAAAGAATGACACGTTAGACATTTATTGCGTGTTTATTATTTCTCTGGCCCTATGCTAAGAACCTCACTGCACCGTTTCGTATAAGTCTCCAAACAATCTTGTGAAGGCAGAACTATTACGATCACCCTATCTTACAGATGAGGAAGTTAAAGAGATCAAAAAAAACCCTTCCTGCTCTCCCTCTCTTAAGTGCATCAGTGGTACAGCTGGGATTCTGAAATAGACTGGATGATTTCAAAATAAGATCAGGTAAATACTCTGCTATAAGAATAATCCCCTTCACATGCCACAGGAGGAGGAATAGAGGAATAAAATACCACGCAAGGGAAAACACGGAAACCAGCGAGGTACTTCGTGGAGGTGCTCACTCACGTCCGCTTATCTGCTAAGTGTGCCGGGGGCATCTGTAAGCAGACACGCACCTCATTCCTACTGCAGGGGAGACTACCCCCAGCCAAAATTCATCCAAAAACTCGGCGTTGCTGGGGAACCCCACTCAAACAGAGCCCCCAAGAGCTGTTCATACTGTTTCCTCTTCCTTCACAAAAGACCTGGCTGAGGCTAATAAATCAGTGTGCAAATTGTGTATAATCTAATTCTTGCCTCGTGCTTCATCTGGTGTAGGTGGAATGGGGGTGGGGGAGGGATGGGGGAAAAAAAGCAACAACTATAAAATGAAGACTAATGAGAACTTGGATCCTTAAGAAAATATCCTTTAGCTATGCCGAGAAATGTGTAGTCTGCAGTTTTGGGGCTGTCAGAACTGCAGGAAAAAAATGAGTCTGACCTCTTCCTTCTTCAGAATTGTGAGTCGTGAGGACAAAATATATGTATACACACACACACACTCGTGAGGACAAAATATATGTATACACACACACATATACATATGTGTGTGTGGACATTTAATATAATCACATACATATGATTATATTAAATGTCCACACACACACACACACACACACACTAAGTGGACATTTAATATAATCACATACATATGTGTGTGTGTGTATATGTATGCATGTATGTATGTATATGTATATCTCCAATATATGTCAATATAAATACGTAACAAGTACCTGACAGTAGCGATGAGTTTTCGCTTTACGTAGTTAGTTCCCTGGGTTGGCACTGTCTCCCAGCCTCTGGGTAGCACACAGACTCTGACATTAGGAGGCGTTAACTGCGGCCTGGAAGTATCCTGTATTTCCCTCCCCAAACATTTATAGCACAGCCAATAATAATTCCTAAACCACCCCCAAATCATCCCACAGAGAAGACACAGTGTTCCTTAAAACTAGCCAGATATATTAGGTACCCGGGTAGGGAACATAGCAATTACATAAGTTAATGGTATTCAAATATATAAGTTTAAGGAGGAAGCAGCCACAGGAAAACAAAAGGAATGTGCCTTTGCACGCCAAAGGTTCCAGTCTGAAGAGTCGTCACCAAGCGCATTCTCTGGGCATGCACACGTGTCTGCTGAAGCAGTGGAATATTACAAGAAAAGTGGCTGTTTTCTTTAAAGGCACCATTTTCTTCTCTCATCTTTCACAAGGAACTGAACCCCCCAGAGCATTACACTTTGATTTCGGTTTATCTGGAGGCAAGTCCACCTTCACCTATGTCCGAACCAGAAGAGCGAGATAGACCTTAAGAAAAGTCACGATTTCACCTCATTTACAAAGTGAGGAATTAAAAAAAAAAAAAAAAGACATTTTTGCGAGTGCAAAATTTGTTTTTGTCTATTTATGGGAAGTAATGTGAAAGGACACTAATCAAAACCTAATGGGAGTATTACATAAAACCAGAATGACCATGAAGCTCAAAATTTTCCCTTGGTGGGGGAAAAAAAATTGGTCAAATTCTAGAGAAAACGATGAGACCTTGCTATGCAGGAGACACAGGATTCATTTTTAATAACAGTAAAAAAGGTAATTTACTGCCCCCTCCTGGTTCTGTAAAACCTAGTCCTACCATATTTAACATAATTATGTAGGAATCAACACTGAACAAAGCTTAGTTCCTCTCTTTTAGTTGAGAGAGCGGGGTTGATTTGCAGTTCTGGGAGGATAATGAAAGGGGCAGTGTTATCATTTAATATAAAAAATAGATTTCTTGGTTTCTCTCGAGTGTTTATCATTGGATACAGGAAACAATATCAAAATGAATTACCAAGTATCATCTCTGATAAATCAAATGAAGAAGAACACTGGAAAAAGCAAGCTGCATACGCATCCCATTGCTTGAGGAGAATACACAGCCCCATAAAACAGCTGAACAGGATAGAATTTTCAACGTTTGTGGTTCATTTCCATAAGTAAGAGAGAGAAATGTACCCTGGCTGTGGCCTTGTGGAGCTGATGACTAAGCTAAGTGGACATCCCGCATGCCTTCAGCCAAGGGCCCAGGTGGGATTTTTCTAGACCCCCGTTTTTTCCTTGGATTATGACTAGGTGAATGTTCTCTAATTATCCAGCAAGTACAGCAAGGAAACATTAGTGAGAAGCCAGGGGAGGGCAGCAGGTCCACACAGCTCAGACCAGAAAGACCAGTGTGTAGGTGAGATGTATCACCGGGTGCTAAAGAGGTTTCTATGCAAGTGCAAAAAATATCTCCACTTGGCACAGAGCTCATTTCTGCGTATCACTCTTTCTTTTAAAAACAAAGCCTTTTCCTTAAAGATATGTATAAAAGCACACAATAAAACACAAATAACAACAACATGAAACAGTAGTCAAGACATTGCCCCATCACTTCCCCAGGGGAAACCGCTTGGTTTTGTGTGTAGAACGTTCCAGAGATGCTATGTGTATGCAAACAAATATAATCTATAATTCTATTACTTTTTTCCTACTCAATTAGGAACCTCCTAGATGTAACATTTTGCCCTTTGTATTTCTGTCAGTAACATATCTTTGAAGTTACTCCACAGCAGGACCTCTAAATCTTTATCTTTTTTATTCGCAGCTGTATAACACTCCATTTTATGACCTGCATAGTCTCAGTTAATCCCCACAACCACTCTGTACGGTAGGTAACTATGTGACATCACTGCCCAGAAGGAGAACCCGAAGGAAGGGCTTGCCCCAAATCACACAGTAAGTAGAGCCGGAGCCCCAATGCCCACACTTTCACTCACGGTCTTAGTCTATTTGGGTCGCTAAAACCAAAATACTATCAGCTGGGTGGCTAACAAACAAACAAACCTTTATTTACCACAGTTCTGGAGGCTGGGAAGTCTGTCTGGTGCCAGCAGATCCTGTGTCTCCTCCTTGTACCCCTCATGGTGACAGAAGCTAGGGAGCTCTCTGGGGTCTTTTTAATAAAAGGGCACTAATCCCACCCATGGGGGCTCCACCCTCATGCCCACATCACCTCCCAAAGGCCCGGCCTCCAAATTCCATCACGTTGGGGATTAAGTTTCAATACAAGAATTTTGGGGGCACACAAATATTTGTATCACAGTGCCCACTGTATCATACGGCCTTCCTAAATATTTAGTTCTCGCAATTATTATAATTTTTACATTTGCACTGAAAACATGACAAATGGGTTGTGAAAATATTGGTGTCGGCATCACCACTCGGACAGAGGATATCGCCTGCCCTTTCCCAAAGCTTTGGCGTCTCTCAGATCCTTTCTGCTTCACTCAAATAGGAGCTACTTAGGGGGTGACTAATCAAGTGTCAAACACCAGAACTCACAGCACTCCCGAACTGCCTGGAAGCAGAGGGCCCCCCGTGTCCCCAACCACAACTATGCACTCCAGCCCCCAGGTGGCCCAACCAGGCACAGATGTCAGTGTGCCGAAGCTGCAAGTGGATTCACAGCCAACGTACCCATCTGGCCAGAGATAAATAATGTAAAAATGAAGATATGCCTACATAATTCATGCAGTATTGATGAACGGGGCCCTCAATTCAGACCGCTCCTACAAATCATTTAATTATGGGCTGTGCAACTCTGAGAGAGAAACAGCATTTTAGCCACATTCAAAGGATATGGTTTGAATACTTTCAAGTGCACAAGACAGAAACTCAAAGCCCCCTTGATTCTTCTACAGAAATCTGTGGATTCTCATAAATGCCAGACAAACGTGATCCTGAATACACAAAACTATTTTTATAGGCAAGACGCCATGTTCTTACCTACATGGTAAAGGTTTCATCAGTCATGTATGCCATTTACATCAGGAAGTTGTGGATAGAAGGGAATGACATGTTGCCAGCTGCTCCAAAAACGACATACTTCCTAAGGAGACAGCCAAGATTACGTGAAGCAAAGACCTCATGCCCATCAGGGTGGCTATTATAAAACAAACAGACAAATAAAGCGAAAATAACCAATGTTGGCAAAAGTGGGAGAAATCAGAACCTTTGTGGGAATATAAGACGGTGTAGCCACTGTGGAAAGCAAGACAGCATTTCCTCAAAAAATTAAAAGTAGAGTTAGCACATGATCCGGCTATTCCACTTTTGTGTATATTCCCACGCATATTAAAAGCAAGGTCTGGAAGAGATTTTTGCATGCTCCTACTCACAGCAGCGTTATTCACAATAAACGTAAGTGGAAGAAACTCAAGTGTCCATCTACAGGTGAAGGAATAAGCAAAACATGGTGTATTCATACGATAGAATATTATTCACCTTAAAAAGAAAATTCTGACACATGTTACAACATGGATGAACCTTGAGGACATTATGTTGCGTGAAAGAAGTCAGTCACAAAAGGACAAATACTGTATGGTCCCGCTTATATGAGGTACCTAGAGTCGTCAGACTCACAGAGACAGACAGTAGCATGGTGGTGGCCAGGGGCGGGGTGGGGGAGACAAAATGGAGAGTTGTTTTTAATGAGTATGCATCTTAAGTTTTGCAAGATGAACATTGTTCTGGAGATTGGTTATACAACAATGTGAATTTAGCGAACATCGCTCAACTGTACATTTTTTAAATGGTTAAGATGATAAATTTTATGTTATGTGTATTTTACCAGAATTAAAGATTTGACAAAAAGGTTACATGAAGTACAGACTGGGCAGCCCTCAGAGGAGACATTGCACTATTTGTCATGCACTGACTTTGCCTGACACTCTGCTAAGAGATCTCTATTCATAACGTCATGACACTTATGATAAACAGTCATGAACAGGCATTGCTCCATATTCTATCGGATTCGTCTGTGGCTTAGGAACCACAGGATGAAGCCTCATTAGGGTGAAGGAGACGGGTCCTGGAAAGAGAACTACGGAGTGAATCATGGTTTTGCTGTCCGCAAGTGGTGTGGCTTTCCACAAGATCCTTCGTCCTGCAGGAGTACCTACCTGGTCAGCCTGTATGAGGAGCAAATAACATAACACACTCATGAATGAAGCCCACGGTTCCTACCACTTGGCTGGGGCCCAGCATGACCTGGCCCCACCTGCCTCAAATCCCTCTCCCTCTCCATACGCCTCTCCTCCTCGCCCACTGTACACCAGCATTACTGACCTCGCTTCTGTTTCGTCACCTTGCCAAGCTCTCTCCAGCCTCAGGGACGTCACTTTTTTTCTTCCCCGCCTGGAGCACCCTCTGTGAAATTATCCTTGGCTGTCTCCTCCTTCACCGATAGGTCTCTATTGCAACGTTACCATCTCAGAGATGGTTTCATTTTGTTCCTAATTGTAAAGACGGATCTCCCCCCACCCCCCACCCCACCCCCAACTATCACCACTTTCAATCACCTTTTTATCACATCACCCGCTGGGGTCCCTTCCATCTCTTATCAAAACCTGTAATTATCTTGTTCGCACATCGGCTTACTTCTTCACCTTCCATTTCTCCCACTGATATGTATACATACTTTATAAGGACAAGCATAGGTCAGTGCCATGCACCACTTTATCCTCAGCACTTGGAATAGTGCTGGCACACCTGCCACATGGAAAGGACTGATAAATAAATATTAGCTGCTATGATAATTGTATATGGTGACTTTGCACTAATAAGACAACAGAAGTGAAGAATTGAGAAGTTTTGGCAATGAACTTGGTGGTCGGGCTTTCTGCAGAAAATACCACTGGTTGGATGAGAATTAGTCCCTCACTCTGGAAGAAGACAAAGACATAAATCCTCATGCCTTCGACTCCAGGACCCCTCTGGGTGAATCAAGGGAATGTCTGAAAAAGCCAGTCTTTCCTTTGGGTCCATGTGCAGACTCACAGCCCCCAAAGCACATGGGAATGACACATCCCTAGTCCGGCAGCATCATCAATAACTAAACAACTGGCTTATCACTTGTCGGCTCTGAAGACACTCACCGAGCTGACAGTCGATCAAGATGTGACTTGTAAAAATCACTATATTTCCGGGTAAAAAATGACTACACACCTCAGGCTCACAGGCTGGCTTAATTCATCTGGATGACTATGCACGATTTTCAGTTGTTAAATCTCTACCTCTGAACTTCTGAAACTGGCATTTTTGAATGCGACATAGTGAGTGCTAAAAAGGGTCATACGGATCCACCATCCTGCCCTCGAATTTAAGTAGAACAGACTCTGCAACTCAGCACTTTTTGAACTACTTTATACACAAAAAAGTGGGGTGAGGAATCTGATTTATTATAAAACTGAAAAGTTTAGGGCTTCAGACTCAATTAGATATGGGTGCTGATATGCAAGTGATTTCAGAGATGACCATCTTTTTAACATTTTGTGTTGTTTTCGGGTTGGCTTTCCCTGTCGTCTCGGTCCATTCAAGCTGCTATGACAAATTGCCATAGACGGGGTGGCTTAAAAAACGAATTTTACTTCTCACAGTTCCGAAGGCTGGGAAGTCCAAGATCAAGTCACCAGCAGAAGTGATGTCGGTTGAGAGCCCACTTTTTGGTTTGCATATGGCCATATTATTGTTGTACCCTGACATGATGGAGAGGAGAGGGGAGTGGAGAGGAGGGGGAGAAATAAGCCTCGTTGGAAAAGGATGATTGGACAAGCCTGAGTCACGACGGGCAGATACTGGCGTTGGAGGGAGGTGTCCGTCCTGTCTGAATGCCAGAGGCAAGAAATGCAGGGAGAGTGAGTAGCTCAGCCGATTCCGAGATGGCTCCCCTTACCAGAGATGGAAGAGTAAGTGCTGGTCAGGCAAGCGAGCAAGCAGACAGATTTCAGCTGCAGAAATGGGCACGTGAAAATGCAGTTGGCCACAAAATACGAGAAATGCGGTGCACCAAAATGAACCAACAAAATGAAAAAAGAAATCTACTTTATAATGGCACTTCCAATCTTCCCACGGCAACCGGATATATTTGGAGGTAGTAAGGAGGGAAGAGGGGAGGTTAACCGTGGAAATACTGAGGTGGGTTTTGAAACATGAAGAGGAATTTGCCCAGGTGAGCAGTCTAGGTGAAGGGAAAGGGTCTGTAAAGGCAATTTCTTGCTTCATTTCTAACAACGCTATGAGGAAAGTCTTAGTATAATCCCCGTTTTAGAAATGAGGAAACCTGTCCAAGATCACGGTTTGTGTGTGTGTGTGTGTGTGTGATTGGCCTCGGGCCATTCTAACTCCAAAGACTCATCTTTTCCCCAGGATCACCTCGTACCACTGAGCAGGCTGAGCGGACACCACTGCGGTGGCTCCATCCGCACAGGTTGTGAGGTCAAGGGCGCCCCCTTGAGTGGGGCCCCGCTAACCTGGTCAGCTGTGCGTGCTGGCCCTGCCTGAACCCTTGAACCAAAGGGAGAAGCACGTAATACCAAAGGACCTTCCTACTCCGCTAAGAAACCCTGTCTCGTTAACGTTCTCGTGAAACACACCATTTTATTTCCAGACTTTGTGTCGCCTACGAGGATGTGAAACAGATTCTGCCACACAATTCGCTTCTTGCCCACTTTCAGGATAAAAGCCACCCACAAACGACAAACCAGGCGTTACTGGGCCAGGTGAGCAGCTGCATTTTAAAGAAAGGGTTTTTCCAAGTGCCTTCTGGGTGAGAGATGGAGCCAAAAAGGAAAAGTCGCTAAAGAAATCAAATTCAGCCAATCTGGATTTTTCGCTCTTAAGACTCCTCTCGGGAGTTTGCGGCGACAGAGGCAATGAAGGTCTGTTAGAGAATGAATTGGTCTGGACACAAAGCTCCTTAAAGATTATAACTTCTTTCCTTGCCAATTACAAACTTGGCCTTCACTTGTTGATATACCAGATGGCTCGCTACATTAAATAGGATCGCATATTTCTAATATACCGACATAAAGTTCTAGCACTCAAAATCACTAACCCCAGCCGTCCTTCCTCACCCTAGTCCCTCATGCTAAAGCACTTCTGAAGATAATTCAATAGAACAGGGTTTTTGAAAAGTTTCACACTTCCTCCTGCATTGCCTCGGGGAAAGGTTCCTTGTGGCATGTGTGTACACGGGTGTGATAAGGTCTGGCTTCTCGAATTCGTTCTGAGGAGTGTTTGTCAAAGCCTTTCTTTGGGAAGGCTGAGACTTAGTTTTCAGTGGTCATCCACACTTCGTTTGCCACTCTCCGCTGCCACCCACGGACTGAGCAGAAGTAGCAAAGCTAACCTTGAATACAGATTCTTCACCAGTCATCCCTACGCCCTACACTTCCGACCATCCTGATCCCCTCGCCCATCGTCAAGGCTTAACTACCATCTCCACGAAGATGCCTCCACGTCTAGATTCGTCAGCTCCGAGCTGTCTCCACTCTTGGCTTCTGCGATATCCAGTTGCCTTCGACAAATTTCCATCTGAACCTCAAAGACAGACTCTCAAGGAGGTAGGTAGTATTTGTGACTCTTGGAAACGAACCGGCTTCTCCTGATGAGTGCCAGGGTTTTGAAATGAGTCGGAGAAAGGCAAGACTGGGAGAGAACGTGAGGCTGGTGAGTGGGATACTGTACAGTTCAACTGCAAAACAGTGACCCGGACTAAGGCTTAAAATGCCTTGTAGGCTGGGACCACTGGCACTTAATTGTTCCTCGCAGCGTTCCATTGTGTTTTTTTTAACCCGAAAACAGCTTCCGGTGGCAAACAATGAGGACGGCTACTCTTCGATGCATACTTCCATATTCCAAATACACCATTAATTCATGGATAAATCCTTGTGGAGCCTCTCTAATGAACCTGTTCTAGGCACAGGAACACTGTACTCAACAGACAAAAATATCTGAGCTTGTGGAGCTTACAACTGTGTGTGGTGTGTGTGTGTGTGAGAGAGAGAGAGAGAGAGAGAGGGAGGGAGGGAGGGAGGGAGGGAGAGGGAACAAAATCACTAAAATGTGTCATGTTATGTAATGTTAAATGCTACAGCTAAAAAGCAAGGGTGGGGGATGAGAAAGGAATGTGATTTTCCATAGGACAAGGATCATGGAAAAAGCGGTATTAGAATAAAGGCCTAACACTGGGAGGCTGCAAGATCTAAAGTAGCTGGAACCGGTTGCTCCAGGCAGAGGAAACAGAAAATGCAAAGCTCTTGAAGGAGGGCCGAGTCTGCAGCAAAGAGGCCACCGTGGCAGGGACGGGGCCAGTGAGGAGAAGTAAAATGACGAGAGACAAAACGAAAAGGCTGGTAGGGGCCGTAGCTCAGGGGACCTTATGGGAAATGCCAAGGATGCTGCTGGCTTTTATTCTCAGTGAGATAGAAGATGTAGGGGTAGGGAGGTTTCCCACAGCGAATGCAGAGTTAGAAGGCTGCATCAGTGACTCGGGGACCTGAATGGGAGTGATGGCTGCAGTGGTAGGATGGAACGCACGCCTGGATACGTGTGAAGTCGACTGGATTTCTTGGGGGAAGGGTTACAGGCACGGTCTGTGAGAAACAGAGGCATCAAGAACGACTTCGAAGTTTTGGCCTGAGCATTCTTACAATAAATTTCACAGTGATGGTGCCGTTCCGTTCGCAGCAGGTGTGTGTTGTTTTGCCCACTATGGTCCTTTTTGGGGGGGGGGGGACGCCCTGTCCACTCTTTGTAGCCTTGATGGATCTGGTCATCGTCTCTTTGCTTTCTTCTGGAGAGAGTACTCCCTGGCACCTAACACGAACTGAGCCCATGTGTTTTTTTCCCTGAATTTGTTTTGATTGGAACTATGGGGGAAGATGTTCTCTCAGTCCTTGGAGTCTCAGACTTAAGAGCCACACAGGTTTGAAGTTGCCAAGGGGCATCTTCCTACCGTCTAATGGTCCACATAAAAACAGAACTTGGACGTGGAGATGCTGCACCATTTGTGTTTCCAAAGCCACCCACACTTGAAACAAATGGTCTTTCCTTGCCAAAGCTAATTTGAATCTACCTTCCTTCTCTTTCGACCGGGAATATCCTAACACATGAGCTAGATTCGCACTGTCCAATATGGTGGCCATCACCAGCCAGGCGACTGGTGAACACCTGGAATGTGGCCGGTCCAGGTGGAGAAGTGCTGTACGTGTAAACATGCAATGGATTTCAAAGAATTTGTATGAAAAAGGGAATGCAAGAGATCTCTTTACCCTTTATATTGATGACATGCCGAAAGGATAATCCTTTGGATATAGTGAATTCAATGACATATATTATGCAACTAATTTTGCCTGTTTCTTTTTATTTATTTTTTATTGTGGCTACCAGGAAAAACCAGGATGACACGTGCAGCTTGCATCACGTTCTATGAGACAGCGCTGCTAGAGAGGAAAATCTGGATTTTGAGAATGTGAACCCTCGTCAGTCCGGCTCACAACCTACGGTATTTTTGCTGCGCTACTTCTCCTAAACCCTATTAGGCAAATCACCTCCTGCCACACTGTGCTATCTCTCAAAGGGTGAGGAGCATATTTCAGACCGGTAGGTCGCCTGTATCTCATTTCACGTTGAGCACAGGTGGCTGTACCGTCTGCCAACTCACAAAATTGCCCAGCGATTCACCTTAAAGGCCCCCTTAGAAGAGCAATCCATCTGGCCAGTAGCCCCGGGCCATTCCTTCTCCAGCTTTCTCTTGCCTTCCGGCTGTGTGCCAGCCCGCATTCTGATCTGGCCTGTGAGCTCTCTGCCTCAGAGATATTTTGCCACACTACCTCTAGGGCTGAGCGAGTTTAGAGAGAATCAAACCTACACTTAAGGAACCAGGGAACTGTTGCACTGAAACCCACAACACTATAATTACCATAAACCCTTCAGCACCACTGGCTCTGAGAGGTAAAAGAAATTAAATCAATGGGCATAGATCGAATCAGGAGCAATCTTATGGGAAATTCATGTAAATGCACAATCTTACATTGGAAATGAGGTTTAAGATTAATACCCTTCACAAATGGAAAAGTAAAAAGAAGTATGTGGGGGAATGTGCTTTACAACAATAGGTCAACCCTTCTATTTACGAGCTGCAGCTACATTGTATGAAGAACTCATGAAGCTTAACAGTCTCGGTACTTTTTTTAAAACCCTGCAATGCAAATTCTTCAAGAAAATAACAAGTGATGCATGCCTGAAATTTATTTTTAAATCAAGAGCAAAATGAAACCCTTTAATTAATCTCAGAGAATTTAGCTCCTTCCCTTTCAGATCTGTCTTTTGCACAGTTAGATGCTTGAAATAATTGCACCCGCTCGTGTGAAACTGCAGTTGTAATTCAGTGGGTTTATACTTGTGCAACCTTTTAAAAACAGGCCTTAAAACATTCATCTGTTGAACCAATTTACCAGCTTTCAATAAAGCATCTTTAAGATACTTTCTGTTACATTTATATGACATAAGCTATATTATTTTAATAATCTGTGCTTGAGATATATAGTGATGAGGGAATTATCGCTCACCTGGGGAGATGGTGTAATTAGAAAAGAGGCACAGTCGGGAAATAAAAATGATTAAAAAAAAAAAAAAACTTGCTGAAATTAACCAGCCACTGCTATCAGGATGCTACGACGCTGGCTTAAGTTGTTGGGGGGAATCATTGGAGTGAGAAGCAGAGAAGAGAGGAACCAAGCAAACTTCTGGTGCCTGAAATAATTACAATTTCTTACCCGTCATTTCTCAAAGCTCACGGGGAGTGAGGATGCACACCCAGCCAGGGCAGACAAATGAGCACTCTCCCCACGGCCAGTCAAGTGGGCTGCCCGAGTTGAGCTAACGTGCTGGGGCAAGAAGATGGAAGCAGGTGTAATTAAACTAATGATTTATTGAATGTTTGATTAATTGGAAATTAAGCAAATGCATAGTGGCAGAATTGTCATAGCAAATCGCTCAGCTGTTGGCTTAAAAGGTGTTCTATTTCTCTCCAGTAAAGCAATTAAAAGCATCTTAAATCACTGGGGGAAAAAAATATATTGGTATAGAATTGTCCAATGGAGGGGCGGGCTGGGGGAACATGACAAAAAGATCTTAATGGACCCTCACTGGGTGGTGTTTGGAGAAAGGAGTATTTTTCGCAAAAATGTTAGCTACAAAACCATATCATTTTAGAAGTTAACGCCCACCTCATTTAAGAAAAGCGACAGAAAGTAAGAAAATAGATTATGAGCTCAAGGTCGCTGGGAGACAATGGTTTTTGCTTGTTCATGTGTGTCTGTTTTTAATCATCTTCGGGGTGTCGGCTAGCTCTCGGGGTGTCTGCTAGCTCATACAATGACTGTGTGTAACAGAAAATGGTGACCTGTTGGGGAGGACTCGACACCAAAGGAACAGGGTTTGGGGAGAAAAGATGAGGTTGATCTTCAGACCCGACTTGCCCACCCAGCCAGGAGGTGTCCATGGGCAGCAAACAAATGCGAAAAGTCCCTGTGGCCTTTCCTACATCCCATTGAAGAGGAAAACTCAAGAGGAGCTATGAAAAAAGGGGGGGCCTTTTATTGGACCTAGGGTTTTGAGATAGTCCCTCAAACAACCCTCGAGAGCTGGAGCTGATTATGATCCCTAGATTTTACTTCGCAGTGTCTTGCTTTCCTTCCAACACACAGTGTTTATCTACTCCCTCCACCCTCCCCTTGGCCCCTCTCTCCAACACCGCGAAGAGTTACAAGTTTAATGTTTTCCATGCATGCCTCCAGCTTGGGGAAGGAAAAGGCTGATGCAAATTGAATACATAAATAAGAATTTAATAAACTTTGTCTTTCGGCCTCCTACATCACCACTAAAGTTGCAGAATGTGGAATTAAAAATGTACTTCAGAGCAGAAACGGGGGCAGGCAGGGAGTCTCACATGTGCCTTGCAGGTTTGTAAATGCACAGTACCTTCTGGAAAAGGGCAGTTCGCCCACGTAGGTCCAAAATCTTAAAATACACATGCGCTATGACCTCTGGCTCTCCTAGGGACTCATTCTAAGAAAATATTAAATGTACTCAAAGATGTCTATGTAAGGATGTTCGGCGCGGTGGTGTTTATAACCGCAAAACAAAATGAAACACAAACGGAAAGACATTTAGGTGTCCAAGAGCATTTTCCCAAGCATCGTTTAAAGGAAGCGGTTGTGAGGGCTCTTCTCCTGTGCTTAAGGAGAACGATAGTAATTTCCCTAAATCATGCTTTTTAACACTTAAACAAAAAGCTTCATTGTGTGCTACCGAAAGAGAGGAAGAAGATGCATATTGTCTCAGCTTACCTCTCAGAGCACAGATGGCAGGTCCCGAGCTTCAGAGGGCAGCTTAGAAAACCCAAGTATTGACCTGGTTCAGAATCTGTTGTTAACAAAAGTAGCATGCACCTACAATCCCAAGTTTGCAGATAAAAATCACATCTGGATAAACAGCTATATGTGAGCCGACGTGTGTGTGTGTGTGTGTGTGTGTGTGTGTGTGTGTGCGCGCGCGCGTGTGCAACTGGAAAGTTATCATACCAAAATAATAATGGTTATCTCTCAGTTGAAGGATGATTAGAGGTGTTTGGGTTTTTCTTTCTTGTCTGTGCTTTTCTCTATTTTGAGGTAAAAATAACACACACATGATTTTTCATGCTTTTGTTTTCTGTGATGACACAGGTTACACGGACATCTAGCATTTTATTTTAACAAAGAGGAGTGCCCTGGGACTCATGGAGGAGATAGATGCCTACGTCGGGGTGACTGTGGTCACCCATTATTACAGATACATGAAACAGAACAATTTCCTGTTACTCCTAAGAGCGTGTCAACTTTGGCCATATGTCTTGTAAGACTGAAACTCTGCCACCCACTCTATCAAAAAAAAAAAAAAAAAAGCTACAGTGTAGCCATTACAACATCTCGGCCAATTTAAGAAATCTCAAATGTGTAACACTGTTGCCCTTCAAAAAGGCCAGAGTTGGCAAGACCAGAAAACAAGTACAGCTCTATTAGACCAGTGGCACATTTCAGCATCTGGAAACAGGTAAATTTGTTTTGTCTCCATGCACAGGAAGATACAATTAACACGGCTGCAAAGTAAGCGATACTGCCTCATTACCAGCCATCAGGCTGTCCTGCAGGAGCCTCCATCCAAAGCTGGGAGGGGAGGCTACTAATTATCATGCCAAATTAAGCCTTGATTATTCCCCAAGAGACACCTGTTAATTGGGCTGCTACATTACATAACAGTTCTGCACATTAATAATTGAGTTGCAATGACTTGATTTTCTCCTCGGAAATGTGATTTATTTTTCACTCTCCTCGTTTCAAGTTGGCCCTGTCTTCAACACTGGGCTGTGGGAGCTCAGGGAAGTTACTGTGGTTATGAAATGAAGGAGAGGAATTAACCAGCCAAGGGTTAATTCATCAACTCACTCACCAACTCACAGGAGCAGCAGAATGATATCCAGCATAAATCCAGTCACAACAAAGAGCGTGGAGAGTCAGCCATCAGTGCCAAGCGCCCAATTTTTAATAAAAATGAAAAGTAGTCAACGATTGTCCATCTAGCTCATGTTAAGCCTCTTTATTTCTCATTTAGGAGACGTAGTGCTCCACGGTGCTTTGGTTGCTATTATTTTGAGCACTTTCTTACTTTCTTGAACTACAAGCTGTTCAGGGACAGGCTCATCTTGTATATTTTGGGCCCCAGTCCTCAAGCAGCCATTTCTCCAAGGAGCCTTTGTTTCTTCTATTGGCTAATGGTATTAGAAACCAAGATCTAAGTGCTAGAGGTGCCCGTCACTGCTGGAGTATCATTGCTTCTAGTTCCTCTTAGGTGACAGAGCCAGAAGACACAGGTGCACACTAATCCATGTCTATATGCATGTCTACAAGTATTCCTGTATTTAAACATCTGTATCTATATGAAGCTGAGTATGAGTTCACACCGATGTCCAACTCCCATCCACACGACATGGGTCATTCCAGAGTTCTTCTCTTGATTATCTATAATCGCCTACGCCAACAGGGACAAACCTTTGGTCAGTATGTTCTTTGTAATCTCGCTGGAGATGCACTCCCATTAGATGGGTGTCAACCCATTTGTCCACTTAAGTGGACTTTGGAACTGCGTAGCAGTGACCGGGCTTGGTCAACCATGCTCACCTCACAGAAGCGTTTGCCACGAGGGCACTGCCAAGAAAGCCTAAGACCACAGGCTCCTACTGCTTCCTCACGACTGACCATCAAATTGGTTGGCACATCTGGTTGGGGCATTAAACACACACACACACACACACACACACACACACACACTCCAAGGCTCCAGATGAAGGTTAAAAAAAAAAAAAAGTCATGAGGCAGTGCATGCCAAATAAAGAACCTGGCACAACTCTGATTAGTGAGAGCTGGTATTTCTTTTTAAAAACTAAAACCCAGAAGCAGCTAAAGGAGCAAGAAACTGAAGGCAAAACAAACCCCAAAATGCAGCCAAGAAAAGATGATGGAAAGCACAAAAAGGTTGAGAAAGGAACACAACCAAATTAAATGAAGCTACAGTTCTTGGGAAGGTTCTCAGAGACAGATGGCAAAAGGAGTGATTTATCCCTTCACATATTTCTGCAATACCGAATGTTCCAAAATAATATATGGATTTGGGATAAATACAGAGGCAGTAGGCAGTCTCTCTCTCTCTCCCCCCCTCCCCCTCCCCACCCCCTGCTTGGCTCCAGCTAGGTGGAAGGGAAAGCAGCCAGATCACAAATGGTCTGGTGTGCCTGCCTCCAACAGCTTCCAGACCCAGGAGAGCTGTAGAATATCGAGGCAGCTGCAATGGCCTCAGGGTTTGCTGCTCAGCCTGCTGAGAACAGGGGAGACCTGAGCCTAGCTAGAGCATGTGGGCAGAGATGCCAAGCAGCAGGCTCAGGTTGACGGCAGTGCCTCGACTCTGTTTGTCTAGGCCTGACGGGAGGGTCGTCTCTTAACTCGGAGACGTTGTGTCTATAAATGGATCTGAATTTCTGTGTCCGTCTAAGGGGCGGCATTGTATCACAGGGCGGAGCACAGACGGCCTGCGCTCAATCCTGCCACTTACGAGCTGTGAACCTTGGGCAAGTTTGTAACTTCTAGGCGACTCCGTTGCTTGACACACAACACGGGATGATAATAATAATACCTGTCCCATGGTTAGTAGGAAGGTTAAATGAATTAAGGATTCTGAAGAGTAAGGGTAGTGCCTGGCATTCTAGGTTCCCTAACATAAAGGAGCTGGACAAGGAGGATGCGGGGTAATGGGGTGAAATTCTGAGGAGAGAGACGGACAAACAGAGAGGGTTCAAATCGGAAATGGGCAACGGAGCCTTGAACACTTCTCTGGGCTGGAGGGAGAAGCAGAGTATCTTTTACATGAGATAGCCGTAGCCTGCTCTAGCCTCTGATGTGACAGAGCCTTATTTAGGGTACCAGTCTCGTCAAAGGAGAGAGGCGACAGAGATCGCAGTCAAGGGCTCGGACTTGGCATTGGGCAGGCGTGGATTTGGTTACTGGCTTTGCCCCTTGATCTACTTGAGTGGCATTTTCTTATCTACAAAATGGGATTAGGATACTATCTGCTGTGATCTCAAAGGGATAGCGACCTTTCCATATTCATTGCAACATTATTTGCCACAGCCAAAATATTAAGCAACCCTTCGCGTCCTTCAGCAGACCAATGGATAAAGAAAATGTGAGATTATATATTATATGTGGAATACCGTTATATATTATCTATTAGATATATAATCTCACAGAATATTTTTTTCAGCCCTGAGAAAGAAGAAAATCTTGCTGTTTACCATAACTTGGATGTATTTTGAGGAGATTATGCTTATTGAAATAAGTCAGGCAGATGAAGACAAATACTGTAGGATATCACTTAGATGTGGAATCTAAAAAAGCTGAACTCGGAGAAACAGAGTAGAATGGTGGTAGGAGGCAGCCTCTGGTGGGGGAGGGGCAAATGGCGAGATGCTGGTCAAAGAGTACAAACTTCCAGTTATAAAATTAACAATTTTGGGAATCTAATGTGTAGTATGGTGATGACAGCTAGCAACGCTGTGCCATATACTTGAAAGCTGCCAAGAGAGTAAATCTCAAATAGTAATTTAAGATTAAGGAAATGGTAATTATGTGGCAGAAAGGAGGTGTTAGCCAATGCTAGGGTGGTAACCATTTTGCAGTATATAAACGTATCACAACGACACTGCTATACGCCTTAGGAAACCAACCCAAGGTTATATGTCAATTATATTGCAATAAAATTGGGATTTTTTTTTTTTTTTAAATAATGGTATCTGCTTGTACACTGATGCTCACAGCTGCGAATTCATAATCATGAGGTGGCAGTAACTCAGGTGTCCATCTGCCGATAAATGAATAAACAAAATGTGCTATATACACACAATGAAGTGTTACTCTGCCTTAGCAAGGAAGGGAATTTCTAAGACATGTTACAACATGGAGGAACCTTGGAGACATTATACTAAGTGACATAAACCCGTCACAAAAAGCTATTGTATGAGTCTGCTTATAAGAGGTATTTATTAAATAAATAATCAAGTTCATAGAGATCAAAAGTAGAAGGGTTGTTTCCAGGGACTTGGGGGGTGGGGAGGGGGGGAGGCGGGCAAAAAAGAAAGTTAGTGTTTAATGGTATGGAATTTTCATTTGGGAGGAAGAAAAACTTCTGGGAAAGATGTTGGTGATGGCTGTATGACAGTATGAATGTAGTTAATGCTACCGAACCGTACACTTCAAAGTGGTTAACATGGTAAATTTTATGTTCTGGATATTTTAGCACAATTTAAAAAAAAATTTTTTTTTTAAGGCTCAGGGGAAAAAAGATAGAGAATAGTATCTGCTTACCCCTCCAGCCACTGGGCTGAGCATCTTAAATGTAACCCCATTTAGTCCTCACACCGACGCCGTGGGCACAGGGACAGATGTCTTTCCACTTTATGGAGTGAGTGACATAGAGATGCACCAAGAAGCCCCTCGTGGCAGGACTAGCTGCCCGCTGTGGGGAGTGAGGTCAGCAGGCAACCACAGCTGACAACTCTCTGCCTCCGCTGCACGGAGCCTCCTAGTTCAAGGTCATGCCCTTCTCGCATCCCACGACTGAGAGAGGTAGGTGATCGAGACCCAGGTATTTCTCAGGAAAATTCCGATGGGATATTCACTCTGGAACTCCGGTACTGGCTCTGCAGAATTCAACTCAGAGTCCCACTTCGCCATCTACTCAAACCTGCTTCCTGCTTCCTGCTTCTTTTTTCCCACAGGTATGAAGCCCTCGTAAACATCTTGTACCCAGGTGCCTTCTGACTACCTGCTTTTGAAGAACCCAACCGGCAATGATGACTAGGTAGCCCGTGGATTTGACTAGGAAAGTGGGGAAAGAGGATATTTGGAGCGTTAAAAGATATAAACTTCTATAAAGTTCTCATTGCAGTGCTGGGTGCATCATACATTCTCAGCGTTGTTGACTATTACTCTTAATCACGTATTCAGTAATGTAAAGAAAATATGGTAAACGTAGTATTAATGAAAATTTGAGTTTCAGGAAGGCTTTGTCTTATTGAGTGACGAGCTTTGGGAATCTACCTTTGGTCTTTTTTTTTTTTTTTTTTTTTAGGTAAGTTCTTAATTTAGGCTGTACTCATGTCTCCTTTCAATGAAACTTGGGCTCATCTATTGAGAGGAATGTCTGAGACGGGGAGATGATGAGAGAGAGGGCTCTTTCAACACTTCTCAACCAAATGAAAAAATGGAAGAAGTCCCAATTCTGGCTTTGATTACCAAACACATTACCCTGGCAGAATGCCTCATCAATTTCCAGGTTTCTGCCTGGTTTGTGCAGGACGGATGGGGTGAGGGAGGGAGAGTTATGTAATGAGAGGCAAGTTTTAAGCTTTTCTCACCAATCCCCAGAGAAAAGAAGAATACCCGAAAAACTTTTGTGACAGCTCCACATAACAGAGCAAATCATGTTTTGACTCAATAACTCAGAACGATTTGTACCTGCCCACCAAGTTAACACTGCCTTTGAGCCCAAATTGAAGAACTTGTGGCAGAATAGCTATACTTAGTGCCCAGATCGCTCATTAGGCACTTACATACAGCTAACTACCACGAGCTATCCTTTACTGTGCCTGTAAGTGTTCACATCTTTCAGCTTCATTTTCCCAGTTTGATCGTAAACTCCTTCAGAGCAAGGGCCACGCCTGATGGTTCATTTTATAACCCAGAGCATCATCCCAAAGCCCTGCCTATCATGAGAGTGGGGCAGAGGCTGATTGACAGGTAAGTATCCATGCCAATGAAAACACTCTTCCCATTGTCTAGTTTAAAGAGCCCATTCGTCTGTTATGACATATCGCTTGCTTGGTGTTTGTTCCTTGAATGCCTGACCAGTCAGCATTACAGGCCCCTGACACATTATCTAATGTGTGAAAATCAACTCAGTTAATATTGCCAAATGGTTTGACTTTTAAATCCAGGCTTCTCCTGCAAAGACAAGCAGGATAATCTTGAGTCTCTGAAAAGTCTTTGCTTCTGCATAGAAAAGTACTTACATATCATGACTGTTATTGAGAATCTTATTTTAGCCCCTGGTCCTTACAGCAATTTTAAAAGAAGTAATTGAGGGAGGATGATAACTGTGGGGGAGAAACCTGAATATAATGAACTTGAAAAGAGTGCAAGGTCAAGGTCCACCAGAGTAGCTGGTATTCTGTCTGGCATATTGATAAAGATGTTTTAAAAACTGACATGACAGGGGTGCCTGAATGTGCTTTTGAAATAGGTGGAAGATGCTGCCACTACTGGTTAATGATGACTGCCTGCTCATGGTAATTGTCACTCAGTTGCCCGTTCTAATCCATAGATATCAATGGATATGTCCATTTTTTGAGTACCAGATATGTGCCTAAAACTATGCCACACTCTCTACCTTTAATTTCAGTTCATTTTCACAACCATCATCCCATGCTCTAGAATCCACATACAGTACAGACTCACGCATTATGCCCCTTTTAGAAGTAAGGGGGGAAAATGTCAGAAAGATTCCGAAAGTCCCCCTAGGTCACATAACCTAGAAAGTGGCACAGCTGGAATTCAATATCAGGGTTTGAGATGCAATTTTTTTTTTTTTTTTACCAGTGCTTAATGCTGGAAAAGTCACATCGTGTGGGAGGACATCAAGGCAGAACAGAGATGTGGGATTTGAGACCGACTGGAGGGCAGCAGGTGGGAGATGCTGAAAATAGCATATAATAATGTGACTCCAACCAAAAAAGGGTGGGACTACCACATCTGCATTGGTGAATAACAGATGGAGAAGTGGCACGTTAGACTCTATGGGCCCCTGGCAAATGTTAATTGATGATGATGACTTCAGAGGAGCAAACACAAATTTAAAGAGACAAAAGAAAGAGGTAAGAGCACATGGGGAAAGACGGGGGGCGTGGCAGGCAAGAGAGAGATACTATCGGAATTGATTTGGGTTATGGCTGCCACAAAAAGACTTCAGAGGAATACTCTTACTCAAACATCTCAAGTTTTTGTTTGCTTGTTTTTTATTTGTTTGTTTGTTTTGAGCTGAAGCATCCATTCTCTTCTCGAAAAAAGTTGCACTTGAGGATTAAGGCCCGTTTCCCACATTCTTGCAAATCTTAGGGAAAATGAACCGGCTTCGATGTAGAAACAGATCACCCCACACCCTTTGTTTAGGTCTTCATGCTGTGTTCCTTTACATAATGATATTTATTTCAGCCAATTGTCAAATTGGAGCATGAGGGAAAATAAAATTTTAAGTGTGTTGGAAGAAATGTAAG
>NW_011888821.1:688333-693953 GCF_000151845.1 Pteropus vampyrus | reverse complement strand
TTTTTTTTCATTACCTGGAGGAAACGGAAAGGATAGGAACGAAGAATCTCGCATGGGCCAAGCAATGGTTCGAAATGCCTAAGCTTTTCTTTATGGAAGTTTTTAGATGCAGTCACTTTTGATTTAGTACAGAATTATAATCAACTAGAGGCTACAGGCATTTTGAGCTGCTGGAGTTTATTTTGGGAGTTTTGCAAGACAGCAATCTCCATTTCTTAAACATGTGCTTTAGTAAGACAAAATACGACTTCTCGGTAGAGCACACCCTTAAAGAAAATCAATGTAAATGTTATTTGACTCCTCACCTCTTTTCCCCTATAAAACTAAACACTCCAAAACACGGGCACAGCAAACTCCATTTCTAAAGGTTTTGTAAGTTAAACAACCCAAGGAAGTTACATGAAAAAAAAAAAAATTCCCCTTTGAGACATAAAAGTGTTCATATCTAAACAAGACTGAACACATAGCAGAAGGAAATACAGTCCAATATTTGATGAAGAGAAGTAATTATCATTTATGAATGAGGAAGCTCAATGTTTTCCTAAATTACTCAAATTAAACCTCGAATAAATATTTGAAGTTCTCCATCTAATTCAGCAACAATGAAAAATTGAATCTCGTTACCTTTGGATTTACATCAACTCCAATTTCAAAGATTATGGTTATTTTCAGAAAGGATGAAAAAGCATTTTTCACTAGAAGGAAAATGAATTGAAGTTTCAATATAATACAATACTCATTGCATATAATGAACAAAGTGCCATTCTAAAACTTTCTTTTAAAGAAAATCTCTAAGAAAAAGCCACAGATATTTCCCTTAGTTCAGAGATAAAAATGTATAATGTAAATATTAGTTGTTTAATGAAATGATCATATGTGTATATAATACATATAGGTATTGTATACCTCACTATTAGCTGAACTGTTATATAAACTAGAGGCTATTATTCACTTTACAAAATAATTCTCCTCTCTACAAAAATACTCAGAATAGGATTTCACTTCATAATGAGTTCCCCAACGTATCCTACCTGTAATTTACGTTCATTTTCACAATTTCCTAGATACAACGATGGCCTCAAGCAAGGTAACTGTCTTTATCAGCATATGTGCACATACAGTCAAAAATCAAACCACTATGTGTAAGTCTGGACATCTCTTAAAAAGTTTTTGCAATGTGATTATCAAAAGAATAGGCAATTGGTCACCATTTCTAAAATATCTAAACTCCTGCCACAGCTTCATAGCCATACGCAGACGTTTGCCCTAAAACCCCCTTAGACATCAAGCAGAGAAAACAAATACAAACAAAGAAAAAACAAAATAGGACACAACAAACACATAAAAGACATATTATTTATCTTTGCTACAAGACACAGAGAGAAATTTCACAATTATTGAACATTTCCCGAAGTAAGCAACCATCGTTCATTTATTTAACAAATATTCATTGAGCACCAGCTCTTCGACAGACACTACACCAGTTTTGTACCAGGATATTCCCCCTGAAGAGAGGGACAAGAAGAAGATAACAAGGGAAAATATATTTAGGGTGCACATTATTCTACATAGCATTCTTGGAGGTTGCTTATAGGGGTGTTAGTCTCTTAAGGGCTCTGAGAGATCTTGCAGTAAAGAAACTTATCTAATCCAACAGTTACCAAACGCATTCAACTGTGCCACTCTATTCTTTTTTCTTTTTAATACTTATTAATATCCACTGTGACAAGGGTTTTCTAAAATATCAGTCATCGAAAAGTTATATCATCCTCTCCATGCTCATCAAGAGCCTGCAGCTTTGGGAATGCACAGAAATTGTGGGTTTTTTTCCTCCACCTAACACAGCTGCTTGTAGTGACACCTGTGGTTGGATCTGTGCAGTGTACAATCCCTCAACTTCTGGCAACAACCCTCCAATCCTGCTCTCCCAGAATGCCTTCTCTCCCATCCTGCCTCATGGTTCCCAGAGCTCCAGGGGCGGGAACATAGACCAGATCTGTCCAATCAGTGTGTTCAATCACAGTGATTGATGCAGGGGAAAGCCCATGCCCCAAATCGCTCAAATGAGAAGCAACTCGAGAACTTCATTTTTATAACTGTTATGCACGTAGTTCTTGGGAGGATATGATGGAGCCTGTAGCTTCTGGTGACGGTCTTACCATTATGTGGGAAAACAATGGCAATTACAAAGCTGACGCAGAGAGAAGCAGAGGTGAGGAATGGCGTTGAGACTGTGAGTTAATCCATCTCAATTAATAAAGAGGTCCTTGATGAACAAAATGTCTAAGGGAACAAGTTTAAAGGGATAGAACTAAAATATTTTAGAATTCCCTTGGGCCAGGTATTCTTTGATAATATTTCCCATTCATATTCAAAATTAATTTTTCATGTGATGAGAGAGGTAGGTCACCTCTTCTTTATATAAAAGAATTTGGATGAGAACTGTGGATATAATCTACATAATTAACCTGTGCCAACTCCAAATGGTGAATGATCTCTTTAATATTTTGTCAAGATAAATAGGATGGAAATTTCATTCACATACCAGCCTCTGTTCTAATTTAACAGACATTGGAGAATTGTACAATAGATAGAATATTGCCAATATAATAGCAGCCACCACCCCCCGCCCCCCCCGCCCCCCGCAAAAAGGGATTATTTAACAGATAGTAGATGTATTGTAGTTGCCTCTCTCTGACAATTTTTCTGTTGTCACGCTTCCTCCCTGACCATAGCAGGGAAAGGTTCTCGGCTTTTAAAGACCCTTGTGATTACATTGGGTCCCCTTAGATAACCAAGAATAACCTCCACCTGCTCAAGATCCTTAATTTAACCACATCTGCAAAGTCCTCTTTGCCATGTGAGGTAAAATATTCAGAGTCCAGGGACATTGGGGTGGGGTGGGGGGGCATTATTCTACCTGACACAGTCATTTCATATTTGAGCACTTAGGTCATCTCAGATATTGGGGACACACATTCTTACTTCCTAGAGTTGATACAAAGATGATGTAAAATGTTACGTATAATGCATAATGTGATACTTGCTACACAGCATTTACTTAAAATGTTTTCCCAAACTTGGGTGGCAGCCATAAAAAAAAAAAAAAGATATGGATGCCAGATGTACCAAGGGAGCAGAATTAATAGGTCTTGCAAGTGACAAGTTGGGACTTGAGGACAAGGGAAGGTAGAAAGGGAGAGAGAAGAGTACAGAATGACAGCCAAATAAGCATTCTTAAGAAGACTGCCCCATTTATTGCGGGCTTAAAATTCTCTTATTCTCTCCTGTCCCCATGTCCAGCACACACATACAGCTGTTCTGGGAACCGTAGGAATAATTTCACAGGGACAGGAAATCATCATCTGATGGGAGTGACATCTAGCTCCCACACAGCTAATAGCAGAGTCTTTTTGATACAAAAGACATGGTCGGAAGATTTCTATCCAGAACTCTATAATTCCCTTTTACTTTTTCTAACGTACATCAAGGCAAAGTGACATCTTCCTGTTAACAATCAGAACGAACATGATGTCACATGAATAACAAAATGAATGGAGGCTGCATAAACGGGTACTCGTTTCCCCCTACGAATATGAAAACATTTCGCTTCACGATGATCTCCAACCAACCTCATAGCAGGTTGACAGATTTAGCTGGAGATGAAAATGAGAACCCAACCTTGCCAATTCCACTGATTGTGTTTCAGAGCCCAAAGCGGGAGGAAGCCAGTAATGTGCATTTATAGGCAGTAGAAGGGGTGGCCTTGAGACAGTGCATTTCTTGGTGCATGATACTTCAAAGAAAAACAAACGAGTTATGTTGGGGTTGGAAATATCTTTTTTGGTTCAATCCATTTCTTACTAGATGATAACTGGTAAAAAAAAAAAAAAAAATAGAGGTTTATGGCTCCCAATCGACCAATCAATCAATGAATCGCTGCCCAGTCTTGCTTAATAATGTTGCATTAGATTATCTTAGCATCTAATGATTATTTTTGAGGTGTTTACCTGTCTTTCATTTATATACCATTTCTAAACCAAATGAGTTGATTTTCTTTTCTTTCTTTTAAGTTAAACTATCTTAGGCAATAACATTCTGTATTCTAAATGTCTCCAGGTTTTTTTTAAGGGTGATGATTTTTCATATCGATTTATGTCAATAAAACAGATTTGTGAATTATCTTCTAAAGCAAGGTATATTGAATGGGTGATGTGATCACTCTAGGTACACTTAAAAGTATGCATATTATGATTATTTCTCCACATCACAGAATTCCAATAAAATAAAATGAAATATCTTCTTAGAGAGTAATGTTATTTAAAATAAACTGCCGACAAATTAGCCATGTTTTAAGCCATGGGTAACATAACACATATTGAAATCCTTATAAGCTAGAGCTTCAAATCTAAGAACACCTTGTAAGCATTTTTATTTCAGTCATGGATAATTCCCTACAGGGAAAAAGAAAATGATAATAATAAATAAATAAAGCAAGCTTTGTTTTCAAAAGATTACCCAAAGAAGATTAACTTGTTTATCATCAATACCCAAACCTAATTTTCTATCATCCTGCCCATATGCTCTGGGGACCAGTCAACTGTTACACATCATAGCTGCCGCTTCTCAGCTACCAGACCCATGCTCGCAGTCCACAGCACAATACAAAAAGAAATGGCATTCCCAGACTAATCGCTTTGCACAGGATGAAGCTCACTGCCCTCACGCAGTTCTATGCAGTGAATTTGTCCCTCTAGGAAGACGGAGAAATCACACAGCTGGGCTCTGTTTGTTTCCATGTTGTGGGACTTGCAGTGAGGAACCAAACAGAACATGAGTGATGGCCATGTCACCGAAGTACTTCCAGAGAGTTTTCATGATGACTGTCCCCAGTGAATGTATCTACATTCAGGAATTTATCAACCACAGAAAGCCTTTGACATCATTTATAATGGACATCTCCGTGGACAGGCCGGGACACTTTTTATGAAAGATACGTCCCTGAATATTATCTCTTATGTGAGAGTAAAATTATTTTGTGTATTAAATAAAATTCATTTGAATGCATAAGAAGTCACCATCTCAAAAGTTGATCATTTTCTTTTTGTAAAATAATTATCCATTACCCACATCTACTAAATCTAGATTTTCATTATAATAAATGGAGAGGATAACACTTAAGAGAAACATTTTCCTTATATTTCAAAGTCTATTTTATCACCTCATGTGAGTCATAAACATGCATAAAAATAGGAAAACAAGATGGAGATCATACAACCAGTTTGCATAACAACTCCAGACCCAGTCGGTCTTATAGGATGAGTCTGGAGTCTTTCGGCTCTCTAACAAGCATCTGTAGATGGAATGGCTGGGTGGACACTGGTACAGGCTTGTCTTCTGGCAGACCTGGGTTCAATCCCAGTGTCCCCACTCCTCTTATTTGGACATGACCCGGAGAAAACCATCGCCCCCCCACTGCTATGACTAACGAAACAACGCATGTGAAGTGTGTGGTGCATACTGCGTTTGCAAAGAATGTTTTTGTCGACATGTGGCATCTTCTATTCCAAAAGCTTATACTCAGCAGGCCCATTTTGGTAACGTGGAGATACAGGATAGG
>NW_011888821.1:678380-686473 GCF_000151845.1 Pteropus vampyrus | reverse complement strand
ACGCCCGGACGCCGTTCGTTCAAATTATAGGTGGTGAAGGGGAAAGAACGGATAAAGCACCAAACTGTTAAAGCTGCTATTCCTGTGAGCTAAGACGATCTCACTCTTTCGTACTTTTCTATATTTTTTAAATGGTGTACGATGCGCATGTACTGTATCGCTTTCGTGTAATTAGAAACGATCCTTGGGCTCGAATTGTTTTAAAAGCGTGATTAAAATAACCTGAAGCTCTCTCTCTTTCAGGACTAAATCGATTGCCGACGTAATGACCAACGGCACTTCCTTGCCTGGATTTTCTGTTGACTAATAAGAAGGGCAGGAATAAAGCAAGCGAATGGAATAGGAAAGGACGGCGCCCACATTTACGTAGAATCCCTTCGTGGACACGAAGGAGGCCGAGCGGGGAAAGGAAATTACAGAGGAGCCAGGATTGAAGCGCACCTGTAACTTTTTCGTCATCACCCGATTTCAGGCAATTTACCGACAGTTTCTGAGACTCAGCTTTCCTCATCTGTAAAATGGTGCTAAACTTAGCAGCCAAGTAGGTTAATCCGAAGGCTGACCTTCGGTAGAAACAAAATGCGAAGTGGGCCTGGTACTCGTAGACACAGAGAACACACCAGCTCCTTACATGTTTAGCTGTCCTCAAACGACAAAGGAAAGAAATCGTGCTTTAAGGGATTTTTTTTTTTCCTCCCAGCCTTCCGTGTTTCAATTACTTTGCTGACCAGTTAATGGTAATTCATTACAGGGGGCTTAGCCATCATGTGCAAATTTAAGCCGATCTTTAATTTCTTCCTCTAGGGTTCCAGATCAACGTCTAAGACATTGATAAAGAAGCCCGCCTCCCACCACCACGACTGTCCCCTAATCTCACCCACAGAGTCAGCTAACTCCCATTTCAAGGACAGAGAGGATTCTGACCCTGGAAGTAATTGATGGCTCCGTGACTCCTTCACTGCAGCAATTTCTAAGATGGCACAAGCTGATGATGTTTGCAAGACTTAAGTTCAGGGGGTTTGCCGTGGCCAGCAATTGATTGCATCTTGATATTCTCTCTCCTCTGATACTTAAACCGGGTGGAAAGGATGACAGCATCTGCCCTCGATGGCTGCTCAGGAAAATTACAAAATCAAAAACTATATAAAAGCATACCTGTCTTGCTTTTAGCTAATTACTGAAACAGCGGCCAGCGCCCGAGAGCTTTTTCCTTGTCGTGCACTGCCATCTTCCGGCCACATTCGCCTCTGCACCAGGAACCCGCAGGTTACACTCAGAAGATGAATAGACTTATGCACATGCAGGTGTGAAAAATCAGGTCTTAAACTTGACCTCTACAAACGAGCTGATAGCCCCGAAAACCATAAGGCTATTCAATTATCGTCTCTGTGCTGAAGCACACAGTGCACACACCTGAGAAATGCTTAAAGAAGTTTTAGGTGCCCACAAGGGGCTGGTAATAACGGGGTGCCATTCGTTATCTCCCCCAGCACTGCCACTGGGCCACCTAATCTGGAGAAAAGAAAGGGACGGGTCTGAGCAGGCGCCTACTATGTGACAGAGGCTTTCACACATTTCACCTCATTTTGTGTGATCAGGATCCAGGGGTGTCTGGCCACGAAGCTCAAACTCTGGTGGACATTACCTAGCCTGAGCCTCACCACCCTCGTGCCCCAACTGTATCTAGACCTGAGCACACAGATCTGAGGGTTTACTGTCACCCGAGACCTGATATGATCCTCGTGGTTTGTACAACTCACACACACACACATACATACACACACACACACACACTCACGATGTGTGTGTAGGTATAGATATATGTATATGTATACACACATATATACATATATGTATACATGTGTATATATCTATCTATATCTATTAGGGTATTTCTTGCTAAACCATTTGAAGATAAGTTGTAGATATTTCACCCCTAAATATCTCAGCATACATGTCCTAATAAGGAGAGTCTCCTGAAAAAAAACATAATTCTATTATCACACTGTAAACAAACTTTAATTCAAAATTATCACCTGATATCTAACATCTAGTGTCGTATTTAAATGCCCCAAAAGTCCTTTAGTTCCTTCCCAAAAAGTAACCTCAGCACTGTGTTCCATGGTTATGCTCTTTTGTTTCTTTTAATTTAAAATGGACTCCCCACCCCCACCCCCGCAGCCTTTTCTGTTTGTTTTCATATTTTAACATAAATCCTCGGGGTAATGTCGGGTGGGAAACAACGATGTGCTTGTTAACTCTTCCGTCATGAAATAAATATTGAGTTTTATTTCATGACGAAAGAAAGTTCTATTTAATGAAGCAGAGTGTCCAGCCTTACTCCCCATTCCTCTCCTAAATGCCCCTCTCTGTTGATTGACAGCTGTCGTCACCCCACATGGGCCTGCTATTTAGTCGAGAGCATCTGGGCGAGGGCTTGTCAACCACACAGGCCTGATGTGACTTGGGGCCTGTGATGTCTGGCTCTCTAGCTTTTTTTGTTTGCTTGTTTTTCATTTTTTTCTTTTTGGTTCCTTTCCTCTCCGATTTTTTCTTTTTTGAACGGTGGTACTTCCCCATCCCCCACCCCCGCCTTCCCCCTTCTTTTTGCCTTTATTCTACCTTTTTGTTTGTTTACTAAACCATTTGAAAGTCGTAGACCTTTCACCCTGAAATGCTTTACCACGAATCTACTACTAATGAAAACGTTCTCCTACATCAGTGATTCTCAGTCAGAGACAACTTTGTCCCTTGGGGGACACTTAGCCAAAGTTTCGGTGACATTTTTAGTTGTCATGACTTGAGGAGAGGGGAGTGCTAGTAGCTGCTAGTGAGTGGAGGCCCAGGATGCTGCTAAACATCCTACAGTGCACAGGACGGCCACCCGCAACAAACATAGACCGATCTGGTGCAAACACACAAATAACGCCATGATTGAGGCGCCCTGCTCTGAGTGACCACGAATTTATTATTAAATACACGAATGATAAATACATTAGAATGCAATCATTATTTAATATATTTCTAACTTGCCTTTTCCACAAAATGTAACACATTTTTCTAGTCTTCATAATCCCACAAAAAGGGGCAATCAGCTGCAAAGCCTGATAACAGAACAGTGACATAAACAGAAAGGGGTGCCTCTAGTGGCCACCTTAGGGACCTGCACCCAAGAACGTTGTGGGAGACAGGGCCGACTGAGCTCTTCGATATCTGCGAACACAAGCAGAAAGCCTCCATTCTGTTGTGTTATTTCATTGTTCTTGTTGTTTTAATTACTCTAGTCTTAGTTTACAAATGACACAATTTACATGCAAAATAAAGTTCATATTTGGGGATTTCAGTGTCCCAAGGTGACCTTTAAAAGGATGCTAATATGCCCTCTTTGGGGTCAAAAGAATCGGATCTAGAAAATAGCGAATAGCCGAGTTCTGAGTCAAGGGAACACCATCTTTTGGGGATAAGCTCAAAATTTAAAAGAAGAAATTAAGGTTAAAAATAACCTGAAAGATATTACTATCAAAACTTGTTTTAAGGAGCATAGTTTCTCCAGGCATAATCCTAGTGAATTACACAAAGGACACAGTAAATGTTTACAGGGCTGATCTTCAAAATAGCTCACTAGATCTTAAGAAAAACCTGGTTATGTAGAAAGGACAGCTAATAAATATCTCTCCGATACATAGGTGAGAACTGAGTTACTGAGAGGTTATGTTTATGACATCGACATTATCAGATGAAAATGTGAACATTTAATCCGTTGGGCCAAGATTCTATTTGTTGGTGAAATGACTTGACTGTATATATGCGTGGGGAGTCGGGTGTGTGTGTGTGGGGGGGGCATGTTGTGATTTTATGTGTTTTTGTCTCTTTGTCTTTGCCCTGAATTAATAAGCTCAATGAACAAGGATCTGTTATTTTAATTTTTGTCCTCAGCTGCCTATATTTTAGGAATGAAAACTACCTGTATATGTCACAAATCAACCACAGAACTCCTAAATCTAGTTATACCTCAGAATCCTTCCCTGCGCAGTTTGCTAGGCAAAAACTACTGACTGATTAACATTTGCTACCAAGATAAGAAGCAGAGATGTTTTTTAACCAAGATAGGATTAAAAAATAGACTTCTACTTACTCTGAGACCAGGACAGAAACAGGAAGTTTTCTATAAACTGTGTTAAAAGTTACTCAGGCTCCATTTGCATTTATATTGTGATCTTTGTGTAAGCATCGATTTAATTCTATGCTCACCGTGGTAGCTGAAAACAGTAGAAGGTACTTCATTAATGTTTTGTTCGGGAAGCTCATGGTATTGGGATGTTTGCTGAATCTATAGTTTGCAAAGTTAGGCGGCCACCTACCATCCTTTCTGCCTTGCAAAGATTAAACACAGATTGAAATCATAACCCCAGATGTCGCTCTTGTCAAACATTACCTCATACTGCCTGTTCATGGTCAACTTGATTTTAACACTGGAAAAGCAGAATAAGAGGGTGACATCCGAAAGTTGTTATTTAAGACTAGAATCCAAGTCGCACCATCCACTAGCCAAAGGAAAAGGAAAAGCAAATAAACAAATGACGCTAGTAGTAAAATGTATGATTCTGCCATGCACAGAGTACATACGCAGCCCCATGCTAAGCTCTATCCTCCCTTTTAATTGTCAGCCACGATCTTATGGAATCTTATCTATGACTCATTTTCCAGATAAGAAAAATGAAGTTCAGAGTGATGAATTAACATCTTCAAGACCATATTGTTATGAACTAGCAAAACTGAGTTGAACTTCCTCACAGTCCACAGTCCGGAGTCTATCTGTTTATAATCACTTTGTCTTGCCTTCAGGCAGACAAAAATAAATAAATGGATGAATGAATGAATGAATGAATAAGTGAGTAAGTACGTAAGTAAGTAAGTAAATAAATAAATAAATAAATACTGCCTTCATAAACTCCAGGAAAGCAAGAGGTGCATCTCAGAAAAATATGAAAGAAAAGAAATCGCAAAAATACTATGGTTTTATGAAGAAAGCTCTAGTATTTGTTTAGCTCCTTTCTGATGAATTTACTGTTAGCAAGCAGAACTTGAAAACAGAAAGGAAGAGAAGCTGCATGTAAAAAGACTATTCTTTTCTTCCTTAAAGGAAACACTGAGGTACTCTCAGATGGTGCGGGTGGTTGGTTTGGACTCATCCAAGTCCATGCTTGTATAAGCCTTTTAAATTTTTAAGCAAAGGAGATACTCAAAATATATCATTCCCTTTCCAGTCTGTTAGCATGTAGCATAAAAAGATAAAGACTCCACCTTCTGGAAAGGAAGGGTATCATTGTAAATTTTTCCCCACTGGTAGCAAAGTATTTCAAGTGCTACATCCACCTGTCCCTCTGTGACCCAAAGCATCGTTTACAGAAACTGGCCACCGCTATTGAAGGACAATGGAGACCAAGAAGTGAAGCCATGATGTCTGCCCTCTGCATCTCCAGCACAAGATGAGCACTGCCCAAACCTCATTTCCTTCACATATCAACTTCACTGTCTCTGCATTATCCCTGGGTCACCTCTACAATGACGAAGTTATTATTTTTCTTTAAATTGACTCTTCTATGCTTCAATACAATTTAAAACACTATTTGATATCATTACCGAAACTGAAATACAGTACAATTTTCCATAGATACATGGAAAATGGGTTGAAAACAGCAATGTTCTTCAAATGTTAAATTCCAGCTGGATATTTTGTCTGCGGAAAGCTCTCAGTCAATTTCCAAAATAAAAAAAAAAAATTTTTAGCAAGGCTTAGAGACATAATAGTGACACACAAAGATGTTCTCTTCGGCCTTTGAAAGACTGAAATGGGTGTGAAAGGAAATTGACATTCTCACTCTACGACTCAATTATATTAAATGACAAATCCATGTGCCACCCAAAATGACCTCATCCATGGAAGGCATGGGAATGCAAACACCTGGAAACACTGCATAAACCACTGATCTATTAAGCCTCTGCCATAAGCCTTACCAACAATGCACAATTGGTGATTAACTGGGTAAGCTTAGAGTGGGGGAGATGTTAGCCTTTCTTGAAATCGATGGGTCGAAGCCTCCAGTCTGAGCTACATCAGTTCAGCACACCCCGTGTCTTAGAAGCACTGGTTCCTAAAAGCACAGCTATAAGGGAAAATCTAGGATACGGCCATTTCTCAAAATGGAAACTCTCTTGTTATTGGAAAACCTCTAAAGAGATAGATCTCTTGGATCTTTGGTTACCCTATCTTTTAAATGACATGACCGCCTTATGCCTGTGCTGCCCAATACAGAAGCCACAGGTGGGTACTGAGCACTTGAAAGGGGCCTCACCTGAACTGGGACATCCTGCAAGGCATGTTAAATGATGGAAAATGTGGCATATAGGTTAAATAAAATGTTATTAAAATTAATCTCATCTGTTCCTTCTTACCCTTTTATTGCGGCTACTAGAAAATGGAATATTATGTGCGCGGTTTGCATTCTATTTCCAGTGGGTTAGATGTGAGATGTTTATTGTGTTAGTCCAAGACTTGAGGCTCTACGTTTCCTTATTAATGATTGGTCTAGTAACATATAAAAATGAATCCCTAAAGTCACAAGACTTTAAAAAGAGGCCCTTTAGTTCTAAGAGGTAAAAGTCGCTGGTAGATATTTAAAAAGCTTGACCATCTCTGTTCAGTCTTCCTCTATATTAACAGCCTTTATACTGAGGCCAGAAGATAAATAGCTCATTGTCTTTAAAGTGAGAAAAGAGGGAAAAAAGATTTCATGGCTCATGTGTGTATGGATGAAACGATCCAATTTTGGAGCGGCCCAAACTTGTTCCCTAATCAAAAATATACTTTTAATGAGATTTTATCTTCGATTGAAAATGTAAGTCTGTAATGAACCGCTGGGTCATCACTCTGCTTCTGGGCTTAATTTTTATTTAATTCTAGTTCCCTGATGGTTTTGATATGGAGCTCTTAATTTATGCTGGATATTTAAAACTTTCTTTTTTCGATCTTTTGATGTAGGTCGCCTTGTGGGGCAAAAAGTCCATTTTGAAGTTATGGTAACAAAATAAAGACTTCTAGTCTCCACAGAAACATGTCATATACATCTATGTCTTTATATGTATTTGTATTTATACAAGTAAGCAATTAAATGCTACGACAGGGCCTTAAGTGCTGTTAAGTGTGTTGGTCACCCTTAATTTTAGGGCATCTGGGAGCAGCTGAAAGACGAGTGGTGTCTGGGGTTAGGTGAGCCTCGGTTCTCATTGTAGCCCTACCAAGCTACCCACTGTGTGAGCGTGGAACATTCATTTAATATTTCCAGAATTTCATTTCAGTCATCTGAAAAACTAGCATCTATCTGCTTTTCAGTTGGGCATGCAGACTAAACGAATCGTGCGTATAAAGCACTTAGCAAATGGTCTCGTCTGCAGAAAAATACTTCACTCTCTGTTATTCTTTTTGAAGCTTTTTCCTCTTTGGGTTTCATGGGGGAAAATGAGTGTCCAGGCATCTCACCCCCAGGGGCATCAGTACAGGGCAGGCCTTTCTCTCCTCCTCTCCTGTTGCTATGGCACCTTTATTTATGAATTGAGGGTTTACCTTAGGCAAGGACCCACCTGGGGAAGTGCTACAGCCACGGACAGGAAGGGCTCAGACGCGTGGGAGGGCGGGATGCTATTCTCTCTCCCATCCGCCTTCTCCCCGAACCTTCCTGATGGTGGAAGGCCTTCCTCAGAACTCCCAGCTAACTATAGTTCTCACTTATTGGGCCACTGGTCGCAAACCCGCCTGGGCAGCCAGTGTGAAGGAACTTTCCTGCCTGCACTCGTGGCCCTCGATAATCTGGTCCCAGTCAACCCAGGGAAGGATCTGTGTGTGCGCGCACGTGTGTGTATGCATGTGCGTGTGTGTGCACGCATATGTGTGTGTGTAATGTGTGCTTTTACCCGTGCAGCATTCTTTCGCCTCATTCTGATAAAACTGTCTCCCTTCCTCCTGACCTCTCTTGTTTTCCTTTTGGGCATCTCTTCTGTCCCATTCTCCTCAGAGTCCATGTGGTGCTGACACT
>NW_011888821.1:666371-678330 GCF_000151845.1 Pteropus vampyrus | reverse complement strand
TCAGCCACGATCTTATGGAATCTTATCTATGACTCATTTTCCAGATAAGAAAAATGAAGTTCAGAGTGATGAATTAACATCTTCAAGACCATATTGTTATGAACTAGCAAAACTGAGTTGAACTTCCTCACAGTCCACAGTCCGGAGTCTATCTGTTTATAATCACTTTGTCTTGCCTTCAGGCAGACAAAAATAAATAAATGGATGAATGAATGAATGAATGAATAAGTGAGTAAGTACGTAAGTAAGTAAGTAAATAAATAAATAAATAAATACTGCCTTCATAAACTCCAGGAAAGCAAGAGGTGCATCTCAGAAAAATATGAAAGAAAAGAAATCGCAAAAATACTATGGTTTTATGAAGAAAGCTCTAGTATTTGTTTAGCTCCTTTCTGATGAATTTACTGTTAGCAAGCAGAACTTGAAAACAGAAAGGAAGAGAAGCTGCATGTAAAAAGACTATTCTTTTCTTCCTTAAAGGACACACTGGGGTACTCTCAGATGGTGCGGGTGGTTGGTTTGGACTCATCCAAGGCCATGCTTGTATAAGCCTTTTAAATTTTTAAGCAAAGGAGATACTCAAAATATATCATTCCCTTTCCAGTCCGTTAGCATGTAGCATAAAAAGATAAAGACTCCACCTTCTGGAAAGGAAGGGTATCATTGTAAATTTTTCCCCACTGGTAGCAAAGTATTTCAAGTGCTACATCCACCTGTCCCTCTGTGACCCAAAGCATCGTTTACAGAAACTGGCCACCGCTATTGAAGGACAATGGAGACCAAGAAGTGAAGCCATGATGTCTGCCCTCTGCATCTCCAGCACAAGATGAGCACTGCCCAAACCTCATTTCCTTCACATATCAACTTCACTGTCTCTGCATTATCCCTGGGTCACCTCTACAATGACGAAGTTATTATTTTTCTTTAAATTGACTCTTCTATGCTTCAATACAATTTAAAACACTATTTGATATCATTACCGAAACTGAAATACAGTACAATTTTCCATAGATACATGGAAAATGGGTTGAAAACATAGCAATGTTCTTCAAATGTTAAATTCCAGCTGGATATTTTGTCTGCGGAAAGCTCTCAGTCAATTTCCAAAATAAAAAAAAAAAATTTTTAGCAAGGCTTAGAGACATAATAGTGACACACAAAGATGTTCTCTTCGGCCTTTGAAAGACTGAAATGGGTGTGAAAGGAAATTGACATTCTCACTCTACGACTCAATTATATTATCCCTGGGTCACCTCTACAATGACAAATCCATGTGCCACCCAAAATGACCTCATCCATGGAAGGCATGGGAATGCAAACACCTGGAAACACTGCATAAACCACTGATCTATTAAGCCTCCGCCATAAGCTTTACAACAATTCACAATTGGTGATTAACTGGGTAAGCTTAAAGTGGGGGAGATGTTAGCCTTTCTTGAAATCGATGGGTCGAAGCCTCCAGTCTGAGCTACATCAGTTCAGCACACCCCGTGTCTTAGAAGCACTGGTTCCTAAAAGCACAGCTATAAGGGAAAATCTAGGATACGACCATTTCTCAAAATGGAAACTCTCTTGTTATTGGAAAACCTCTAAAGAGATAGATCTCTTGGATCTTTGGTTACCCTATCTTTTAAATGACATGACCGCCTTATGCCTGTGCTGCCCAATACAGAAGCCACAGGTGGGTACTGAGCACTTGAAAGGGGCCTCACCTGAACTGGGACATCCTGCAAGGCATGTTAAATGATGGAAAATGTGGCATATAGGTTAAATAAAATGTTATTAAAATTAATCTCATCTGTTCCTTCTTACCCTTTTATTGCGGCTACTAGAAAATGGAATATTATGTGCGCGGTTTGCATTCTATTTCCAGTGGGTTAGATGTGAGATGTTTATTGTGTTAGTCCAAGACTTGAGGCTCTACGTTTCCTTATTAATGATTGGTCTAGTAACATATAAAAATGAATCCCTAAAGTCACAAGACTTTAAAAAGAGGCCCTTTAGTTCTAAGAGGTAAAAGTCGCTGGTAGATATTTAAAAAGCTTGACCATCTCTGTTCAGTCTTCCTCTATATTAACAGCCTTTATACTGAGGCCAGAAGATAAATAGCTCATTGTCTTTAAAGTGAGAAAAGAGGGAAAAAAGATTTCATGGCTCATGTGTGTATGGATGAAACGATCCAATTTTGGAGCGGCCCAAACTTGTTCCCTAATCAAAAATATACTTTTAATGAGATTTTATCTTCGATTGAAAATGTAAGTCTGTAATGAACCGCTGGGTCATCACTCTGCTTCTGGGCTTAATTTTTATTTAATTCTAGTTCCCTGATGGTTTTGATATGGAGCTCTTAATTTATGCTGGATATTTAAAACTTTCTTTTTTCGATCTTTTGATGTAGGTCGCCTTGTGGGGCAAAAAGTCCATTTTGAAGTTATGGTAACAAAATAAAGACTTCTAGTCTCCACAGAAACATGTCATATACATCTATGTCTTTATATGTATTTGTATTTATACAAGTAAGCAATTAAATGCTACGACAGGGCCTTAAGTGCTGTTAAGTGTGTTGGTCACCCTTAATTTTAGGGCATCTGGGAGCAGCTGAAAGACGAGTGGTGTCTGGGGTTAGGTGAGCCTCGGTTCTCATTGTAGCCCTACCAAGCTACCCACTGTGTGAGCGTGGAACATTCATTTAATATTTCCAGAATTTCATTTCAGTCATCTGAAAAACTAGCATCTATCTGCTTTTCAGTTGGGCATGCAGACTAAACGCATCGTGCGTATAAAGCACTTAGCAAATGGTCTCGTCTGCAGAAAAATACTTCACTCTCTGTTATTCTTTTTGAAGCTTTTTCCTCTTTGGGTTTCATGGAGGAAAATGAGTGTCCAGGCATCTCACCCCCAGGGGCATCAGTACAGGGCAGGCCTTTCTCTCCTCCTCTCCTGTTGCTATGGCACCTTTATTTATGAATTGAGGGTTTACCTTAGGCAAGGACCCACCTGGGGAAGTGCTACAGCCACGGACAGGAAGGGCTCAGACGCGTGGGAGGGCGGGATGCTATTCTCTCTCCCATCCGCCTTCTCCCCGAACCTTCCTGATGGTGGAAGGCCTTCCTCAGAACTCCCAGCTAACTATAGTTCTCACTTATTGGGCCACTGGTCGCAAACCCGCCTGGGCAGCCAGTGTGAAGGAACTTTCCTGCCTGCACTCGTGGCCCTCGATAATCTGGTCCCAGTCAACCCAGGGAAGGATCTGTGTGTGCGCGCACGTGTGTGTATGCATGTGCATGTGTGTGCACGCATATGTGTGTGTGTAATGTGTGCTTTTACCCGTGCAGCATTCTTTCACCTCATTCTGATAAAACTGTCTCCCTTCCTCCTGACCTCTCTTGTTTTCCTTTTGGGCATCTCTTCTGTCCCATTCTCCTCAGAGTCCATGTGGTGCTGACACTTGTCCCAAGCTCCAGGGGTGCGCATGGGACTCAGGCCGAGGCACAGCATTCCATACCCAGGGCAGCAGGGCTGGTTCAGCGATGGACACGGGGCCCAAGCCAGACTAAGCCTAGGACTTTTTCACTGAAGTGACCAAGGTAAGACTGGTATTGCTCTTTGGGAGCCATTTTGCTCCAGCTGGGAAGAGTCTGCCTAAAATTAAGTCAACTCCAAGACAAACGAAACCCAGAGATGGAGACAGGTAGATTCCTGATGACATGTTATAAGCACCTGGATCTAGCCAAGCCTGAAGCCAGATACCCCTGTATTTTCAGACGTGGGACTCTATTAGTTTCCTGGGGCTGCTGTAACACATCACCACAACCTGGGTGGCTTAAAACAACAGAACTATTATTATTTCCCAGGATGGAGACTAGAAGTCTGAAGTCGAGGTGTCAGCAGACCCACGTTTCCTCTGAAGAGTCTAGGGAGGAACCCTTCCTTGCCTCTCCTATCTTTGTGTTGTTGGCAGGAATCCCTGGCATTCCTTGGCTTGTGGTCTCGTCACTTATCCCCATGCCTGTCATCACACTGTCTCGACCCTGTGTCTCTGCATCCAAATCTTCCTCTCTTTCTCCTATAAAGACGCCAGTCATTGGATCAGTACCTCCCACCCCAATCCAGTGTGACCTCATCGTAACTTGATTACATCTCCAAAGACCATATTTTCAAATGAGGTCATGTCCACAGGTACGGGGGTTGGGACTTCCCACATATCTCTTTGGAGGTTGTTATTCGACCCATTACAGGAAGTTAATCAATTACATTTTTTAACTTGAACCAATCTGAATGGCATCTCTATTGCAATCATGAAAGAGCCGAATTTCTCACTTCCTTCCTATAATATTCTAAAATACTATTTCCTTAGTACGTCTGAAGGAAGGAATTCCGCTCATGCTGTTTCTCCCTCTCTAGATTCCCTTTGTACGCGATGGAGGCAGGTGCCCTGAAGCTTGGCTAGGGTTTCAGGGCCCATCTGATATGGCGCTTCCTCCAGCAAGTGTATATTTCTCCTCCGAATTCTAAAACCAGTCTTCCCTCCATCTCTGACTCCACTATCAATATTCTCTGTCCGGAGTTGTCCCGGCGGCCTTTCATGTGAATGTGAATCTCTCATCTCCCGGACTGACCGTAAATTTCTATCTTTGCATTCATTCAGAGCCTCTTCTCTGCCTCTGGCAGAAAAAAAAAAAAAAAAAAGTCAAAATCTTCCTTCTTCTGCCTTTCATTCCACTCAGACCCTCAGGAGATGGGATGATGATACTCGCCCGCACTGGAGAGAGCAATCTACTTTACCGGGTCCACCGATTCAAACGCTAATCTCACCTGTGAACACTCACCTAGACGCACTCAGAAATAGGGAGTAATCTGAACAACCCTTGGCCAGTCAAGTTCACTTAAAAGCAATCATCACCATGACTTACTTTCTAATTCTCAAATCGCAAATTAATGAAATTGTTTGAATAGGAAAAAACTATAACTATGTCTCTTTTCCCATGAAAATTTTATACATGACCAGAATCAGAAGCCCATGCTATCTCATGGGATGTATTTATTCAACATTTATTATTAGTCCATGGACCTCTGACACAAGCATGTAAATCCTTTTTAATAGCCACATAGTACTCCATCATGTTCTGTACTCAACATAAGTCATTCTCTTAAGATTGGGCATTTAGATTGTTGCCAATTTTTTGTTATTGCAAATAATAGAGCAATAGTGTCTTTGTTTGGGTGAACTTTTGTTTCAATTGGATGGAAACAGAATATTACTCATAGGAATAATTCACAATAATTCATAGCATTAAGATTGAGATCAAAGGAATAATTATCTGCATGGTTGTTCACAGGTGTGGGTCTCTGATTTTTAAATGATTTTCACCAAATTGCAGCAAAACCAGTAAAAATAATGTGGGAGCCAGTTTCACAGCAACCTAGCTGGTATGGGAAGAGGTAATATTCTCATTTTATGTTAATGTGGTTAATTTAGGGGGGCTAAATTAGTATCTCAGTGGTTTTAATTTGCATTTTCATACAGCTATCGAGGACAGGTGTTTACCATGTGTTTGATTCTATTTATGATTTCCCTGTGAAAACCTTCCTATCATAGGGGAAAATTAATATTTGTCAATGTGTGAACTGATGAATTGGATCAACAGAAAAACTCAATCTGAATAGATTAAATTAAAAACTCTTATTTTTTCCTCATTGCAAGTGAGGGTGCTACTTTGAAGGGATGAAGAGATGCACTTTAAGTTTAAAATTAATCCTTTGACTCGACTCTCTCTATGCCATGGGAACTGGTTATCTAAGTGGGTCTGATGACTGAGAGACACTGTCAGACTCCCTGGCTGAGTCAGGTTCCTACTGGCCTAGCTCATAACAAATATTTGCTCCCTGCACCAAAAGCCAGAACTTTTTGAACTTGAGATCTTTTCTGTTCTCAAAGATCTATCCTCCTTGCTTCTCAGAAAACATTTTGGTTCAAAATAAAACATGAAACAATCTTCTGGTCAACCTAAAGATTCTGATAGCTGTCAGTTTGCAACGATCACAGTAAAATAGAGTGCATTTTCGACGACTTCATGCAAAAAAACCACAAATTCTAACCTATAATCAGCAAAAATAAAATAAAATAAAAAGCCCTAGTACAATCACAACGCGGTATGAAGCCTGCATGGGCTTGTGAGTGGTGGGGGGTCATACGTGTGTGTTTGTGCGCATACGGGTGCATATTTTTCCCATTCCATCTTTGGATTCTGCTGCTGTTGCATCAAGGTCCATCAAAAATCATTTCGGCGCTCTGGCTGCTGAGATGGATGGCATAATCTCTGCGGTTTCTGACCTTGATCAACATGAAGAAAATTTCAGCTGAACTGTGCAAAAGTGCTGGGACAATATAAATCACATTTGGACAGGGCATGCTTTCTATCTAAAGCGTAGAGTTGCCCAATCACATATCAAGAAGTAGGATGATAAAATACACCCACTGGAGAGAGGAAAAAAAAAATTAATTAACACTCCACTCATCACAAAAAGAGCTGATGGCCTTTTTTTTTTTTTTGAGAAGAGATGACAGAACTATCCTAGAAAACTAGCTCTGCACTTAATTGTTTCCTAAATGCATCTTAATTCAGAGTTTAAAGAAAGAAGTGTCACTAAAAAATATACAAAAAGAATAGACTTACTTCTTTGGAGTAAAATCAATGACAAATGAAAATAATAGCTATAATTAATGGCATTAAGATGTGAGCAATTCAGCCCCGATTAACACATAATTGCAAAGAGATGATGAATATCATTATGGATAAATCACGCTTTTAAAATTAATGCATCAAAAACATAAATAACCCTACCTATCTGAGGCTGAATTTAGGTAAATTATCACCAACATGTAATCGATAGAGTAACCTTCTCAAGGGCCTAGGAAAGTGTGGTACACATGCCCGATATAAGGCTTTTATATGTTAAATTGTTTTCAAGCCATGTACTACCTATAAAAATACCAGTGCCGAGAGAGAGACAAATCCACAACAGAATAAGAGAAATAGCTGTACCTAGAAGAAAAGATCAGGCAGTGAATGCAACAGAATTATGAAGTGTCTGCCTTCTCTCTACCTTTGGGCTTAAATACAGAGCATTTGAAGTTTGTTTCACTCATCAGTTGCCAGATTCTGTGCCAAGCACAACGTAGTCCTGGTATACATGCTGTAACTCCCCCTCCATCACCCTTGGCAGGCATTATTAATCGATCACACACTTTCTAGTAGAACCCACATCTCAGACTCCTCATTAAGACAGCCTTCTATGCAGCCACTATCAATCAATCTGCACCGACACCAGAGATTAAATCTGTTTCCAATCCCAGGTTTATACATTTAGCTATGTTTTCCATCCCTCTCTATGCACCTTCACCCAGATTGATAAGTACCCGCAGGACACATTTGTTACTGGGGAGCTGGGATCTAGCTACAGCTTTGTTATTTACTTTGCTACTTACTTACCTGGTCCTAGTTGCAACTTCTTTGATTCCACAAGACATGTAAGAAACTGAGACAAGGATTAAAGAAGAGTAAGAGAAAAGTAAATATAAGATTGTCACGATAAGGCGGCTCCCCTTTATCGTGCATAGCCAGGAGGCTAAGTTTCCGAAGTGTATTAGGCTCAGAGTCGCACAGTGACTCGAGAAAAGATCTATTCCCATCCTCTCCATTTTCCATGAGAACATAAGCATCTGAGAGGTTAAATAACCAGGAAGTGGCCAAGCTGAGGTTCACACCCAGGCCTTTGAGAATCCGGAGCTAAAGCTCTTAGCCATTCTTTTATACCAGTGATTCTTCAGACTGGCGTTCCAAAGCCAACTTCAAGGCTGACGGGAGGTTGTATCAGACAAGCGGCTTGATCTCCCTCAATAGCACTTCACTGAGCTCTCTCTGTTACATCTCTGTCCGTAGCACGGCCGAGTGTGCCCAGCGGCCCTCGTCATCTGTCATTTGGGTTTCCGGACCATCAGAGGCTAATTTAACTCCACACCACATCCATTTTAGAAGCTCGTGTTCACATGCCTTCCCTATGCCCCGGCCCACCACCACCTTCAAATTTTCCCAAAATAAATGAAAGAGGAAAGTATGACTAACATCTCGTTTTCAAAGTTGAATAAAAGGGAAAGCATCAGTTAACCTGTAGGTAAAATATAAAAGCCCAGAGACCCGTCCTGGAGTAAGGAGCTCTGGTCTGCAAAAATAACTTTCCATCATGCAGGGAAGTAAAGCATTGACAGGAACCACAGGCAACGTGATCATTCTGGAGAGCGGACCCATTGAGGACCTCAAGATAATACCTCAGGATGAGTGATTAAGAGGAAATTAAATGCAGGGATACAAAGCAGAATGCCATTTAGCATTGGCCCGGGGTATTTCTGTTCGTTGAGGGCTTTGTACCAGTAATTCTCACAAACAGAGCTATCATATACTTGTGTGTCAGGCACTGAGCACGTTGTGAGCTGTTTATTGTTTTCTCCTGGGCAGCATCTTTGGCTGACGTGGCACAGCCTGATGGTGAAGTCAAACGTGGACCCCCTGGGTCTGCATGCCACCCCACACTTCCTATCCGGGTGATCTCGGGCACATGAGTTAACTCTTCCTCCCCTCAGTTTTCTTATCTGCAAAATGGGGACAAGTATTGTACAGATCTTAAAGGATCTTTATAAGGATTCAATCATATAATCCATGTAAAGTGCCAAAATGATCAGTGCCTGGCATATAGTAAGTGCTCACTCAGTGCATGCTAGTTGCAATTATTATTGTCCGTTTTCTCTTCTGCAGGACTGTTCTAGTCTTAGTCCATTTAAGTCATTCAGTTGGGGTTCATCCTACTTCTTGCTGTGGGTGAAGGCAGACCGCTTTCCATAGCACAGTGACACAGGATAAGCCCCGATGAGCGTCCCTCCCAGGAATTGTGCTACACCTTGAAAAACAAGCTCTCTCTTTTTCCCTGGGCAGAATTTGAGCCTATAGCTAGTGTTCACTCTCTTCATCACCTCAGTTAAATTTGAAACACCAGGATCCAGCAATACCAGAAGGCACCCCCAACTTTACTTTCATTTGACTCAATAGCTCGCTCGCTCTCTCTCTCTCTCCCTCTCTCTCTCTCTCTCTCTCTATCTCAGCTGGTCCAGCTTGGCTTCCTATTATGCCATAAAAGACTGCATATACAGGCAAGATCTCGTGACTAGTAAAGGGCAGAGTCAGGATTTGAACCCAGATCTATTTAATTCCAAAACTCCTTCCTGCCATACATTGTCTTTTGAGATAAATTATGCAGAAGTGAACAAACATGCTGAGTGCACTTCGGTTTATCATCTTTGCCCCTGGCTAGCCCCAAAGTCTAAGTAAAAATGACGAGTTACGGCCACATGTGCAGCTCTCTCACGGGGCTCCGTTACCTAGCGAAGGACAGGGGTCAAGTCTCACCAAGCTCTCAGCCACAAGCCCTTGCTGAGCGAAGGAGCTGAGGCAAATCTACAAACGTGAGTTGCTTTGCTGGAGCTAAAGGGCACCGTACCTCGGCTGGAGGTGGTAGGAGAGAGTGAGCTGCTGCCCCAAACAGAGCTAAAACCCAGGCTGACAAGTGGCTGTGAACTCATGTGGCATTTATAGCCTTGCCCGATAGAAATGACGGTTGATAATCTGAAAAAGATTCAGTCTCGAGGAATTTGCATTAGATGTGGAATGTGGCACAGAGAGAAAATCTAGACAACACAGACAAAGGCTTCGCTGGTGTTCAATGCCGCTATCTCATGTCTTGGCCAGAGACAGCGCATCGTGGGTGACCTGCCAGAGGTCCTACTGGTTGAACATAAGCCAGGAGCATGGAGACACCCTAAGGCAATGGAGCTATTGGTATGCATCTGGTCATTTCATATGATCAGATCACATTCCATATAAAATGGATTTTCATTCTATGATAAGGGACAAAACACTCTTCCACTTGTAAGACTTATCATGACTTGGCCTTTGCCTGCTTTCCAGCCGCCTCTCAAGACACGCACCTATATTCAATTCCCGTCATACCATGCTTCTTCCTGCAGACTCCCATCTCTGCACCCCATGCACGAGTCTCTCCCCCTTTCTCCCTTCAATGGCACCTCAAATATCACTCCTCAGGGATGCTTTAATTTTCACATCCACAGCTTTGGGGAATCTTGAAGCATCTTCCCATTTAATGCATCCATGCAATCAGGCTTAAACAAAGGCCATTTGGAGCAGATTAGAAACACGGTCCCCAGACGAATTCTGTGAGTCTCTCCAAATGGTACTCACAGCAGGCTTTGCCTCATCTGCCTTGAGGATCTCATTCTGGTCTTTAATGAGGAACAGTCCATGAATGCTTCCCATCCCTGGGAGAGCCCCTCTGAGTCAGGAAAGTGCCTTCTCCTCTGTCTTTGTTCTGCCTGTCAGAGCCTGGAGGACTAATCCACTCCCATCCCCACAGCAAGAGAGCAGTGCTAATAGAAAACCAACTCTGGTGACAGCATCATGCTCATTTTCAACCTCGCTGGCATCCAAGCCTGTGAAATCCAAGTTGATCAACTCATCGACTCCTCATGGCAACCAGGTATACACAGATACTTAGGCTGAGCAGCCTCTGCCATGATCCTGCATGGGGCTGTCCATGACCGTGAAGAGTCATCAAACCATGCGGATGGAACCGATTTATCCTCTCGCGACTCCACACCCTCCCTCGCCATCTGCTATGTGGCTCTGGGTCACACGCGTACCCTGCTGTCTGCCTGTGAGCCTAGAACCTGATCCCACTCCTATCCCTTCCAAGGGGGGACAAACAGAGCTTGAAACTCCCCAAATGCAAACCCAGATCGGTCCCCTGATTGCCAACCCGCCATCAGAAAACAGTGTTTCCTAAACTCCAGTTATTGGTAATCTATGTACACAATTTTCCTACATCCATCTGATTTTCATTAACTCGATAGTTTTGTTCTTAATATGTTAAAATTCTAAAAGTCAATCTTAAGTAGAATTTTTTGAAAGGAAATAGTTGATTGAAGTAAATGGAAAGAGCAGTATATCCTTGGTCATTTATAGAATGTAACTTGAATTCAAAATTAAAACAGTTATCATTACTCAATTATGGCTACGTATTAGAATTGCCTGTCAAGGGTTCTGGGTCTCTTGGATGAAAAGGTAGATCAGCAAATATTTGAGACCTTTGGGTTTGTTAAACAAACAATTTTAAAAATGATGTCTCCTTGATAGAATCCCAAGGCCTGAAGAATGACTGTCAAGAGAATAACTTATGACATCCTCACTAAGTGTCCGATGCCACTTCTTCACCGAGTGTTTGATGTCCGCGAGCCACCCGAAGTGAGCACATTTATCGTCCGAAATCTGGGTTTCACACTTGGGCAACGAAGGCCTGCAGGAAATTACAGTCCTCCTCCGTCACACATCTTTAAAAAGGGGACACCTGGCTGGCAACGCAGACCCATGATTTTTTTTTTCAATACTGACATTCGATATTATTTTATATTGGTTTCGGCTGTAGAGCATAGTGGTTGGACATTTATATAATTTACGAAGTGATCCCCCGATTAGTCTAATGCCCACCTGGCACTACACACGGCGATGACCACATTACTGACTATATGCCCTATGCTGTACTCTGTGTCCCCTTGACTATTTCTCACTACCGATTTGTACTTCACCCAGGCCCACTATTTCTCAGAGTCCTAGCTGACTTCGTCTTGTTCTAGCCAAAGCCTTCACATTCACTCCACCCTTGTGCTCCCCCAGCGCCAGCCTCTGTGCTCTGTCTCGACTCCCCCTGGCCTTGTGACTCTTCTTTGGCTGAGTTCGTCACACGGTTTCAGCCTCCTTGGCGCCAGGCAAATCTGTCTCTGCCCAGCAAGGACCTGCCCGCTCCTTTATTCTCTCCTTCCAGGGGGAGGCCAGCA
>NW_011888821.1:660981-666321 GCF_000151845.1 Pteropus vampyrus | reverse complement strand
CCCGATTAGTCTAATGCCCACCTGGCACTACACACGGCGATGACCACATTACTGACTATATGCCCTATGCTGTACTCTGTGTCCCCTTGACTATTTCTCACTACCGATTTGTACTTCACCCAGGCCCACTATTTCTCAGAGTCCTAGCTGACTTCGTCTTGTTCTAGCCAAAGCCTTCACATTCACTCCACCCTTGTGCTCCCCCAGCGCCAGCCTCTGTGCTCTGTCTCGACTCCCCCTGGCCTTGTGACTCTTCTTTGGCTGAGTTCGTCACACGGTTTCAGCCTCCTTGGCGCCAGGCAAATCTGTCTCTGCCCAGCAAGGACCTGCCCGCTCCTTTATTCTCTCCTTCCAGGGGGAGGCCAGCAAGATGCCAGGTCCCAATAGCAAACCGCATCCTTCGCTTCTTCTACCTCTAACTGCTCCAGTCTCCCCCGGGGCCACCTCGGAGATGCACGCTGGACCTTCATGTACCCTGGACATGCCACATTCTTTCACACCTCTCTGTCTTTGCCCATGCATGCTGTTCCCTCTGTCAGAGGGAACTTCCACGGACACCACCCCTGGAAGTATGCACAAGACAGCTCTCCCTAACCCACTGGGACTCCGTTTGCAAGTGGAAAGCCCTATAAGTCTACTGACTCTCTCGTGGTTTGCACAGTGTTTTAGACACCAATAGCATTTGCATTACAATCCAGGTTGGCTTTCAAAATGGCAGCCCTGAACCCCTATTCCACATGGCAGCAGGGAGCTGTACCATAGCCCTCGCCTGTGCACCCACTGCTCTTGAGTTCACTGTGTCCCTTCCACCTCATGTTACCCCTACCATCATCCTCTCTCTCCCTTTGCTAAATTATGATTCCCGCCTGGACCCCGCAGACAGGTGAATGTGCTATTTCCTGACTTAAACCGAGCATCTCTCTACCTCTCTAAAACATTCCCAAAGCCTCCCAGGGCCCATTCAGCGCCCATTTCTCTGAACCTCCATAACGCTTTCTGGGGGGACTCATTTTTTTTTTAAAGAATTTAACTATAAATGACATGGAATACCTATAGGTGTCGATACTAGCAAAAACAAAAATAAAAGTAGTTACGGTTGGTTGAATTCTTATTCCATGCCAGGCATTATATGGACTGCTCTGCAGCATTACCTTGTCAATCCCTCAAATCAACTTTTCAAGTGGATTTTATTATCTCTAATTCAAAGACTGGCAAATAAAGACTGATGTGAGGTGAGAAAGCTTCTCCAGGTCACGGAGCTGCTAAGGAGAAGCGGGGTAGAAGTCCAGGGCTTTCCGGCTCAGAGCCCACGGTTTTAACTGCTGCCCGAGGTCGACTCCTGTGCTTCGAGCGTGCAATCTCTCATTCTTGCACATACGCTGCTGGAAATCCGAAAGCTCGGGACAGAACCGGGTCTGTCGGAAACTGAAGCCAGAACTGCACGCTGGTACTGCTGTCTCTCAGCCTCGAGACCAGAAAAAGTCCTGTCACCCACCCCTCAGCCGGGGGCCAGGGGCTCAGCAGAGGGTCAGGACTGATGAGGCTGTGATGACTCCCCACTGCGAGCCACCTAGAGCGAAAACACTGGAGGTTGACTGGTTGCCCCACAGTGAAAACCAGAGTCTAAGCACAAATTCATCTCACATCCTACAAATTTAATTGTGTGTGTGTGTGTGTGTGTGTGTGTGTGTGTGTGTGTAAGGCAGTATAGCATTAAAGCTAAGAGCACAGCTTCTGAAGAAAGAACCTCTGAGTTCAAATCCTCGCCTATGATGCAACTTAAGTAATTTTGAGTAAGTCGCTTAACCTCTATGAGCTTCCGGTTGTTGTTGTTGTTGTTTGTTGTTGTTGTTGTTGTTGTTGTTTCCACCTGTATGACGGGATAACGAGGGTACCTGCCACACGTATCTGTTGTAAGTGCCTGGAGGGACTTACGATGCCTGATCCAGAGTAAATACTGCAAAAGTCAAAGGTGAGAACTCTCTGCATGAACCAGGGTCCCGTAATATCACCTCCCAATCACAGCTGGCTTCCCTCGGACCCGACCCAAAAGTTGCCCTAACTTTGAAAACCACTCAGACCCCTCCAGTGAGTGCGGTTTCACAGCACATCTGAAAGTGTCCCGCTGCACCAGGCCGGGCGGTAAGTGAGACGAGGCAGCCTGTCTGTTGTTTATAGCCTTTGACAAATGGGCTCTCATCTCCTCCTGACAGATTCTCCCCGTGACTGATCCATCAGCCTCTCCTCTCATCACCCGAATTGCAGTCTTCATAATCGTATTGAAATTCAGATGGATTCTACACCACAAATAAAAATGAATTTAAACACGTCTGTTCCCCACTGGCCACACGGGTCCCGTAAATGTCAAACGCATGCGGGTTTTCAGGGCCGTGCAGCCGCTCTGAGTGATGGGTTACCTCATGTCACCTTCGCTAAATCCGCATGAGCTCCGTGGCATTCACCTGTAGGAGAAAACAACCTGAGCTTCTACTTCTCTCTTCAGGGTGAAAAAAAAAAACAAAAAAAACGTGACCAGCCTTTTACATCTCCCTGCGACATCCTCTGGGTGGTTTGAAGACGTGGCCAGGACACCACTCACAGGGGCTCTGCTAACTGGTGGTCTTGGAAGCAAGAGAGGAACATAAAACAAGACCACACTCCGACACACACCACGAATTTCTCCATAAACAACCTGGCAAGGCTCCCCAAACGACAATTAGCTTTCTGGCTGCCAGTGGAAAACAGGCATCTAGGATAAAGAAACACGGAGAAATTGGAGGGAAAACGAAATTCACTCATCCTGTCGGGCCCCGTCTGTGTACCAACCGAGAGGAACAACTATCTTCATTAAGATGAGGGATCTCTTCGCCTCTTGAAATTCACCGTTTATCTTCCATCATTACATCCGGTCTAGGATTCAAGAGGAAAATGATTCACCTCCAGGTAAACGGCTCTGCTGAATGGGATAAGGCGTGAAATTGGTGGAAGGGGACAGCAGTGGGGACCTGATCAGATGCTATAGAAAACCTGAGATCTCCTGTTTTCTAAAATTCTTCTATCAAGAAGATACTCGGCAGTTACACAGTCAAAGGCGTATGAGCACAGACATATATCCAGGGGGAGAGACAGGAAGGGAAGGTGTACGAAAAATGAAGAAAAGGAAAAAGACAGTTATTCTCGGGAAGCCATCTCTTCCCATAGATACCACAATAGGCTTTCTTAACTAAAAGAAATTGAGCTTTGAAGAAAGCGTGACTGGCTTTCCTTGGGAGCACTCAGCCTTTCGTAAAAACCCACACGGGCCAAGGGGCTGCCTCTTCAGAAGCAGGTTGACTTATTATTTTGGCACCTCTGTCAACTCTTGTCACTTCAATTCTACTTTATCAAATTACTGATTTTGCCAGAAGCATTCGGATTAAATGGAGAGGGACACACACGCACACACATGCAGGAGCAAGTGTCATCACTTCGATGGTGAGATTTCATAATTATCCGTCAGGGGGACACAAGGACCACAGTGCCTACGAGAGACCGGACGGGGTTCACTCCGGCTGCCATGGCTGCTGTCTCCCCATGTGGCCTTGTGCCACATCACTGTGGGAGGCCGGGGGAGGGACACCACCCCTCTTGGGTGATTAGCGTTTGCATCTTGACTTTGCCGTTAAGAGACAGGACCTCGACATACCAACTACCCCCAACACCTCATCCCCACTTCCGGCCACATCAGGAGATCCCGAGAAGCTATAGCCTAAGTGCACACATCACGAAAAAACAAATCAGAGGAGCATATAGAGGAGGAAAAGTTGTCGAACAGAAAAAAGAAAAACTCCTTAGAGAGTAAGAGAGTAAAAAATGGAAGTAGGTATTATGGTCGCTTGATCTCTAGGAGTCATCACCATTAACTGCAGTCAAATGTTTGATTAATTCTTGTGTCGTTAGTCATGTGAGGTCAAGTTAGCAAGCAAGCAAAACCGACTCATAGACACAGAGAACATTTCAATGGTTGACAGATAGGAGAGGGTGGGGGGTCCAGATAAAAAAGGTAAAGGAATTAAAAAGTACCAATTGGTGCACAGCATAGAGAAGATAGTCAATAATATCGTCATAACTACATATGGTGCCAGGTGGGTCCTAGACTTATCAGAGGGATCACTTTGTACGTTATACAAATGTCTAACCACTACGCTGTATACCTGAAACTAATATCATATTGAATGTCAACTTAACTGAAAAAAAAAATTTTAAAAATTTTTAAAAGAGAGAACAGGAGAACGCTTTAGAAATGAGACTTCATTTGAAATGTCCGACTCAACTCAGCATTCTATGAAAAAGCACAGAAATGCGCACGTGCGTGCATGTGCGTGCATGCGTGCGGGCGTGTAAGTGTGTGTGTGTTACTCTTCTTTGGAAAACAGCGGAAGCCCTGTACAGAATGATCAGTTTGACTTTGCCCCACCAGGAAGCACCACAGAGCATGGACAGACTCCGGGCAGCGTCATCATGACATAGGGACCACAGGCATTTGGGGTCAGTGGGATGGAGCTGTATGTCTGCCTCCCATTGCCTAGGGCTTATCTGGGTTGCTCATTCCTCTTGTTGGGGATGGAAATGATGTTGTTTTAACAGCATCAGTTCTCCTGGCATCTTTCAAAAACTGACAAAAAAAATTCAAAGAAAAAAAGGAAAAGAAAAATTATTGGGCAGAAACATGCTCGTGCATTTCATAAAACTCTAAGAGGGGTAGAAACACCCTGAACTTGAGAAGCAGGGCAGAGAACGTGCTGTCACTGTGACTTAAGTAGAGTGGCTGGGGCAGATCACTGATGGCAGAGCTGGTGGGACCAGATAAAAAAGACCGTGGATCCATGGTAAGCCCACATGGTGATTCCATTTGTCTGACTCATAAAACGCACACACGTGAGTAGGCCAGCAGGTAAACACAGCAAACGCAGCTCTGAACTGAAGCACCTCTGCCTGCAAACGAGGCTCAGATCACACAGAGTGAATTTAAGTGACCGTATCATTATTCCTCTTGATGTGGAGAGATGAACACTCCTTAAAATAATGTCTGGCAATTGCCTTTTATTGAAAAGCAAATTTTCTTGAGAGATGTCCTCACCCATCTTATTAACCAGCAGATGACTGAGCTATCACAAAATCAAGAATGAAAAACCTCTGCTTGAAATCGTAACGGGCATTTGATGATCGTGGTGCAGTCGCAGAGAGAAACAGCTCTCAAAGTTGCGAAATGCTGTCAAAAGTAGCCAGGATCTAGGTACCCTCAGTTCACTTATTTGACCTCTTTGGATCCAAGCGGTAAAGGTCAAATTCGGTCTGCCT